>NC_044313.2:78864533-79226995 GCF_007474595.2 Lynx canadensis | reverse complement strand
CAAAGAGTCCCTCCAACAATTCGGAGTTTAAACATTTGGTTTAAAATATGCGAACAATCTAGGTTTCATTTGTTGGAAATCAAGACGGCTCAGAGAAAAAAATAGAGAGAGATGCAAAGAATGTCTGAGAATACTGGATATTTCATTCTTTTTAAAACCACACTTCACTTGCTCAATGAAAAAAAAATAAAAGACCTTTATTTTTAAAGCTTCTGTCAAGCCGAAATGGTCTATGCCCAAGCCATAGCCTAGAGCAAAATTTTACAGCTGAGTAACAAACTTCTTAAAACGAGGATTTATAATAAAAATGCTGTCCGAGAGTTAATTACAGTGGGTTCCAGAAGGGTATAATTTTTTTCATCAGTTTGGAGGGAATGCCAACCTGATGTGACCGTATTTATCCCAAACCTCAGACTCCATTATTTCATTCCGTTGGGCTGCACAGCAAAAGCCAGTGTGCAGGTCCCTCCTTTTTTTTTTTTTTTTTTTTTTCACTTTATAACCCTAGTTTGCCCAAAGGTTTCAGAAAAAAGAAAAAAGTTCTTTCAAATGAGACCAGTATCAATAACAGGAGTTTTAAATTAGGACAGCCAAAGAGTGAAAAAAGGAGCCCTGTCTGTTCTTAAGGGAGAAAACGCAAACACACGCTTAATAAAAACAAACTTTACAAATTTTAAACCTTAACTACCTTTAGAGTTCTTTTAAGACTTTGACAGGGTACGGTTTTCTTTTCCCAGGAGGTCTGTTTTCTGAAAGTGCACCTGCTGCCTCATCAATGACCGTAGAATTCAGCCTGTGAACCGAAGGGACCCGATGAGTCCACGCACCAAACACTAGAATTACCTGGGGGAATTAAAAAAAAATACATCTGCTTGAGTCCCAACTCTAGAGATTTAGAGTCAAGCCGCATAGGGTGCAGCCTGAGGGTCAGGGGATTTAAAAGCTCCCTAGTGGATTTTAACAGGCAGCCAAGACTCAGAATCAGTGGTACGTGCCCTTCAACTAAAAGTGGAGACCGTGGACCAGCGGCACCGGCGTCACCTGGAAACTTACTAGAAAGGCAGAATCTCAGGCCTCACCCCAGACCTGCTGGAGCAGAATGGGTTTAGTAACAAGACCTTCAGGGGATTCACGAGCACATGAGAGTCCGGGAAGCAGTGCCCTATATTATAGCCCCTCCAAAATACCTCCTGACAGTCTTAGACTCCGTCTTAAAGGAATCCCAAGACACCCACTGAAAATATGGTCTGCTTGACAGTCCATGAAATCAAAACAGGGAGTGTTCTTGCATCTGATTGGGAGTCGGAGGACGACAAAAGGACGGGGCGGAGGAGACGGGTGTCTCTACAGCTTTCTGTGCTCTGGATCCAGGACACCTTCAGAACCAGAAAGTGGGATGATGGGAGGGAGAGGGAGGCAGGTGTTGAAATGAGTTATGATTCATCAATGTTTATACTGTAGCAGTCATTAAGAATTTGAAAATCATCTCTTTTTTCTGTTTGGGCCCACCCCAGAGCATTTCTTGTTATCACTCTGAAACATGCCAGGTTCTTTCCATCACCGGGTCTCTGCACTAGGCTTTATTTCTACCTGGAAAGCTCTTCTGCAAGTCTCCCCAGGGCCAACGACTTTTTGGCATACAGATCTCGGCTTGCCATTTCCGCAGCAAAACCCTCCCTGGTTACCAGCTAAAGTAGCCACCCAGCATTTTATAACATCATCCTCATTTTTGTTCCCTCCATAGCACTTAATCCATCTCATGGCTCTCTTATTGGCTGGTTTACTCTCTCTCTCTTCCCTCTTTGAGAGTTATACTTCATGTAAATGGGGACTTTTCTTATTCGGTGCTCTACCTGCATTCACTCACTCATTCAAGCAGGGCTTACTGTTTCCTGGCCATGTGTTTTGTGCAGGGACCATTCTAGATGCTGGGGATGGAGTACTTTCAATAGTACCTGCCCTATAGTTAATTGATAAATCTTTACTGGTAAACTAATTCACGCTCTTCTACAAACATTTTTCAAAGGTCATTATAGATGATTCAAAGTGCTCTGAGCTGGGGAATTACAAGTTCAGTTTCCAGCTATAAAAAGTTCACATCCTAGTAGAGAATACAGACAATAATACAACCTGAGAAGCACTAAAGCTGTCTTCAGAACAAAAAAGGTACGGGCAGGACAGGGGTGAGTCAAGAGTTCTACTTAGGAAAGAGCTGAAGGGAATCAGTGGTTGGAGAGGAGGTGACATTTCTAGAACACTTTGAAAGGTAAATCAGATGGTACCAGGCAGACAAATGACAGAATATTCTAGTCAGAAGACAAGGCTAAACAAGAGATGTTAAAGAAAATGAAATGGGTGGGATGGTGGAGAGGCTCATGGGGCCAGAGGAAAAGTTACATTCAGGTAGAAAATGAAGGAAATGATGCCAGAAAGTCAGGTTGGGCCCCAAACATGACAGGTGTACCACATTTGGTCTATCTATCTAGAACATAATTTAGCTACATGCACCAGGAGTTTTTAAATTGTTAATTCTCTTTGACTCCATATTCCCACTTCTTAGGGTTTTTTTTTTAAAGGAAATAATCACATATATAGACAACGATTTATGTCTAAAATGTGTGTGGGTAAAGGGTTTACAAAACCTTTCCCCATTTCTGCAGGAGAATTTTTTTTAAATTTTTTAACGTTTATTTATTCTTGAGAGAGAGAGGGAGACAGAGCACAAGGAGGAGAGGGAGACACAGAATCCAAAGCAGGCCCCAGGCTCCAAGCTGTCAGAACAGAGCCCAACGTGGGGCTTGAACTCACAAATTGCAAGATCATGACCCGAGTCAAAGTAGGTTGCTCAAATGACTGAGCCACCCGGGTGCCCCTCTGCAGGAGAATTTGACCTTCATTTACCTGGTAACCTGATGAGAGGGCACATCAAGTATGTTGATAATTAGTCACCATGACTTAGAGTAAAACTGATCTTGGGCTGCTACATGGCAAGTACTCTATGGGAACCATAGTCTGATAGAAACTGAGCTTCCCTGAGTGTGTGCACTTGTAACTAGACACGTCCTTTACAAGGCCCCTGACACCTATCCCTTTGAAATTGTTCTAAGAGTTACTGGTTCTTTGTGGGGAATAAGGCTTCTAAACCAGGACAGTTCCTGTACTTGCTTTATGTGAATTTCATCTCTTTGTGCATGAGTTTCTAGGGACCACTGCAAGGACTCCTAAAGGAAAGGAATGGTCCTTTTCAGCCATGTTCCCATTTTACACACTTCGGAGCAGAATGGTGTCAAACGTGGTCTTGTGAGTCTGAATGTTGAGAACCAAGAAGAATTCTTGATGCTGAATGTATAAGCCAGAGCTTTTTAAACCCCAAATTAAGGACAAGCTAAATGTCTAACAATAGAGGAATATAGTTCACTCATTAAATATAGTTCTATTGGGATCACTTCAAAATAAAAAAGCTTCTGCACAGTGAAGGAAATAAGCAAAACTAAAAGGCAACCTACTGAATGGGAAAAGTTGTCTGCAAATGACATATCAGATAAAGGGTTAGTATCCACAATATATAAAGAACATATACAACTCAACACCCAAAAAACAAATAATCCAATTAAAAATGGGCCAAAGAACTGAACGGATTTCTGAGACTGTGTGAAGAAGACACAGAAGACATACAGATGGCCTACAGACACATGAAAAAAAGATGCTCAACATCACTCATCATCAGGGAAATGCAAATCAAAACCAAAATGAGATATCACCTCACACCTGTCAGAATGGCTAAAATCAAAAGCACAAGAAGTAAGTGTTCGTAAAGATATGGAGCAAAAGGAAGTCTCCTGCACTGTTGATGGGAATGCAAACTGGTGCAGCCACTATGGAAAACAGTATGGAGGTTCTTAAAAAAGTTAAAAATAGAAATACCCTATGATCCAGTCATCACATTACTCGGTATTTACCTAAAATATACAAAATTACTAATTCAAAGGGACACACGCATCCCTATGTTTATAGCAACATTACCTACAACAGCCAAATTATGGAAACAACCCAAGTGTGCATCACTAGATGAATGGATAAAGAACATGTGGTATATACACACAATGGAATATCATTCAGCCATAAAAAATAATGAAATCTTTCCATTTGCAACGACATAGATCTATCTAGAGAGTATATAATGCTAAGTGAAAGAACTCAGAGAAAGACAAATACCATATGTGGAATAATGAGCCAAGGGAAAAAAGAAAGAGAGGGAGAGAAAAACCAAGAAATGGACTCATAACTCTAGAGAACAAACATGGTTACCAGAGGGGAGGTAGATGGGGACTGGATTAAATCAGTGACGGGGATTAAGGAGTGCATGTGTGACGACCACTGGATGACGTATGGAAGTGTTGAATCACTACATTGTACACATGAAACTAATACTACACTGTATGGTAACTATACTAGAATTTGAAATAAAATTTAAAAAATAAATAAGGGCACCTGGGTGGCTCAGTCAGTTAAGGGTCTGACTTCGACTCAGGTCATGAGCTCACAGTTTGTGGGTTCGAGCCCCACGTCGGGCTCTGTGCTGACAGCTCAGAGCCTGGAGCCAGCCTCAGATTCTGTGTCTCCCTCTCTCTCTGCCCTTCCCCCGCTCATGCTCTGTCTCTCTCTCTCTCAAAAATAAATAAACGTTAACAAATTTTAAATAAATAAATAAATACACTTCATTCATGAAATGGAACATAATGTAGCTCTAGAAGCTCATGTTTCTGAAGAATATTTAATGTCAGTGGAAAACAAGCGTTCATAATATATTAACTGAAAACGTATAATATGAGAAGGAATATATAGCATGAATATAAAACACATATTTGTATGAAACACATTAGGAGTTCCAACCAAAGAGTACAGAAAGAGAATAAGGCAGCATATTAGGACATCTTGTATCTTGTCACCTTTTCCCTCCTCTCTTTTCCTTGGTGCAACTAACTTTCTTGACTCAGGTATTTGTGATTCATGCCATTTCGGCCATCACAGAGCTCAGTGCCCTGGCCACAGTGCCCAGCTCATGACCAAGGCCAAAGATCAGAGTCTTATCCCCTTTCCCATAGCGACTGTTTGGGGCATATGGCTCAGGTAGGGCCAATTAGGGTCACTCTTGCAGATCTTGAATGTACAAACCCTGGGACAAATAAACTGAAGCTCTTGATTTGTCTTTGGATGTAGAGATGAGAAAGTAGTTGTTGTCGGTGCCCAGGGTCCTGCTGTGAGGGGGAAGCAACAGTTACCTTTCATCCCATGAACTGCCCAGCTATGGACGGTCAACTCGTGTAAGGGTTAGACAGTCACTCAGTCTAAGAAATCCTGAATAAAGAAGGGGTGTATTGCAGGCCTTCTTTAAGAAATATATCTGCACCAGAACAAGGAGAGGATGTGAAATGCAGTGTTTGTCAAATTTATTTAAACAACACAACTTTTCTTTGTCTCTTGTTCTCTGAACAAACCTGCTAGCATTGAGGTCCATTAGGTCTGCTGGTAAGATCCATTCTTAGAACACAGAAAAGAGATGCTATGGTAAGGAAATGATGGGTTAGGTTATGGGTCATGATTTTCTTCTTTGTGCTTTGTTTCATTTTCTAAATTTTTTACAACTAGAAAGTATGTTTAATATACATATTGAACAGAATTTCTATACAATAGACAAATATGTATATATATATGGCTTACGAAATGGTCACATGCAAGTGATTTCATATGTTTGTAGAGACAGACAGAGAAAGTGAGTGCACATGAGTGGGGGAAGGAGACAGAGGGAGAGAGAGAATCTTTTTTTTTTTTTTTAATTTTTTTTTTTCAACGTTTATTTATTTTTGGGACAGAGAGAGACAGAGCATGAACGGGGGAGGGGCAGAGAGAGAGGGAGACACAGAATCAGAAACAGGCTCCAGGCTCCGAGCCATCAGCTCAGAGCCTGACGCGGGGCTCGAACTCACGGACCGCAAGATCGTGACCTGGCTGAAGTCGGACGCTTAACCGACTGCGCCACCCAGGCGCCCCGAGAGAGAGAATCTTAAGCAGGCTTCCCACTCGGCACACAGTCCCACATGGGATTAGATCCCATGACCCTGGGATTGTGACCTGAGCCGAAATTAAGAGTTGGACGCTCAAACAAATGAGCCACCCAGGCGCCCCCCCCATAATTTTCATTTTTAAGCTTAATTATGTGCCATAAGGATCCTTCCGTGTCAGCACAGAGGGCTCCATCACTCTTTGTTAATTGATCACTCTTTATCAGTCCAGTATGAATGGATGGATGGAGTCATACAGATCTTAGCCATATGACCTCATTTCACCTCCAGGTGCCTCCGTGTTTGTCTACGTGGGGATAACCTACAGAAGATCTGCTATAAACTTAAGTGAAATACTGCACGTAAAACACTTAGCACAGCCCTAGAACACAATGTGTTCAGTAAATGCAAGCTTTATCGCTATTACTATGAAGGAATTCGTATTCCGTTAATATTGCTTTCAATGGATAATTGGGTTATTTCCAATTTTCACTTCACCAAACAAGACCACAACACACAGTTTACCCTTGTGTGAAGACATCTATAGAATAAACTCCAAAATGTCTCAGGCATGCAAATAGGTGTGTTTACCTTAAATATATTACAATCCCAGGCCTTGGGTATACAAAAACACTCTCATCAGGAAGACTATTTCAGGGGCTCAGACACTGTCTCCCGGGAGCTGGCCAAGGGCTAGTCCTGAAGTAGCATTTCTTTGGCAAGTGCAGGGACTGAACAACCCAGTCCTGCTGAGTTAACCCTTTTCTGCCCATGGGAACTGGCAAAAAGCAAAGACAGAAAGGTGGAAATGCACAATGCACGCGGAGGGACAAGAGTGTAAAGCAGTGGGGGTTAAAGAGAAGAGGAGAGAGAGAGATCAAGTGGAAGAGTAGTTTGGGCCAAATCATGAAGAGTCTTCGATGCGTATAAGCACAGAGAGGAGAATGATGCACGTGAGAGTGGTTTCCAACAGAAGCTGGAGTGAAGAGTCTGGAGCCTGGGGAACCTGCCAACAGGACATGGGACAGGAGCTTCTGACACAGTGTGATGGCGTGGGAATGGAAAAGGAGTGTGCAGGAGACCGTGAGAACCAACCACGGTAAGACTTCCAGAGTCACTGAAAACAGGTGGACAAAGGTAGACAAAAGGCAAGACAGGACTAAAGAATCTTCTAGGACTGTGAGGCCATGTGGTTAGAGGTAGCAGCCTCTCGATAGGAATCAGGAGAACCTTTAGGTACATTCAACAACTACTTATCAAGGGTCTACTGAGTCCCGAGCTAAAAGTCTTCAAAGTCTAGTTCGTGGTCCGTACTCCATCATCTGAGGGACTTGTTGACAAAGCGCGTGACTCCCCCTAAGAGCTACTAAATTTAAGTCTCTAGTGCAAGGCTTGGAAATCTGCATTTTTAACAAGCTCCCCAGATATTCTTACCACTGAAATTTGAGATTCTCTGTTCTCTCTGGTGCCCAGAAAATCACCTCCACTGGGAATACACTGGGAATTTAAATATGTCCCAAGTTGGGCAAATAGGGAGGAAAAAAACCTCCAAAAAACTAGAGAGCACAATAGCAACATTTTTTTCCGTACAGGCAACTCAGGTTGGGAGTCTCCATGGTAGGCATGGAGGTGGGGCTGAAACTGGTGCTGCAGTTTTTAGGGTAGCAAAGAAAGCCAACACACACACACACACACACACACATGCACGCACGCACGCACACACACGCACACACACACGGACTGGCTGTTAGGAAAGGATGGTTAAATCCTGCAGACTCGGGGCATGTCCAAGTGCATGCCCCATGGCCCCGTGTGCATCACAGATCTATGATAAAGCCTCCTTTACCAAGAGTGACAAGGTCTTTGCCAGCACAACCAATGACCGCTACACAAAATATATGGCATACATTTTGGAAATAAGCACATTAAAGAGATGCCTTTATATACAGAAAATCGAAAATTTTGTTTAAATTTAAATACAACCCTGTAGAAAGTTTATGAAGGAGATTTCTTAATGATATTTCAGAGAAGTAAACACTTCAAGTGACAGCCCAGAGCTCAGTATAGAAGACAAATTAAATAAAAATCCAAGGATGTTTTTCTCTCTCCTAATCTCTTCGCCTAGCATTTCCCTCCCCCTCCTCCATCCCTCTCCTTTCCTAAATGAGTCCTTTCCACTCCTGGTCGACAGTGTAGAAGACAGCATGTTCCAGAATATGCAGCTCTCTTAATTTAATACAGTGTTGATGGTTTCTTTCACTGAGTTTTAGCATCCTTCAGAAAATCTGGAGAGTACTATGATACATGCTATCTCCATTAAATGTATTAAAAGAACATTCAATCAGGAAATTAGTTAACTATTCTCTAAATAAATTACTTTTGAGATGTTGCATATAAAATATGATAATTCTGAGAGCAAATCAAATTATACATAATATTTTAATGTACTGTTGAATAGAGTGAAAAAAAGCATACGCTTTAGAGCCAGACAGAGATCAGTTTGATTTATGGCTTTAGATTCGGGGAAGTTATTTAGGCTTTCAGAATCCATTATTAGATTCTCATCCATTATCATTGTTTCCGAATGGGCCATTATCGGCATTTGAGGCAGGACCATTCTTTGTTCCACAAGGTGGTTCTCAGCTTGCAGGACGTTCCTCACCACTGTCCTCCTCCTTTTCCTAGCTATTAAATCCCAGTAGCTTTCTCACCTCCAGCTTTGAGACAGCCAAGTACCCCTACAAATTTGCAAATGCCCCCCGGGAGGGTGGCGATGCTCCCCCCCCCCATTAAGAGTAAGGGCATTAAATGGGTTATAATAACACCTCTTGAAGTTGGAAGCAATTTCCTGGCACTTTCGAGTAAACAACGAGGTAGTCAAGAGAACGCGTTGCGGTCACTCCGACCTGGGCTTAATCCCAGCCCTGTCAATAGTGACCGTGTATAGCAAGCTGCTTCATCTAAGCCTGAGCGTCTGGCCTATAAAATTATGGGAGGAGGAAGACCTGACTCCGCGCTCTCTCAGTGCCTCACTCTGAATGCGATGGCCAGCACGCAACAGAGTGGCTTTCAAGCGATCATCAGGCTCAAGGAAGAGGAAGTTGGACGTGGTACTGCAACGGTTAAATGAGGGAGATGCGGGGCAGGGGGACTGGGGGGCTCAGTCACTTAAGCATCCGACTCTTGATTTCTGCTCAGGTCATGATCTCACCGTTTGTGAGTTTGAGCCCCACCTCGGGCTCTGCACCGACAGCATGGAACCTGCTTGGGATTCTCTCTCTCCCTCTCTCTGCCCTCAACACCCCCCCGCCCCCAAAATAAATAAACTTTTAAAAATAGATAAATAAATGAGGGAGACGGAACCACCACGAAGTGAAGCAATCTCTTCCCTATAACGTGTGGCTGCCGCGAGACCTGGGTGTCGGAGTGCTGACATCTCACAGCATTTCAAGGAAGGCTTTCACGTGTGGGTATTTTTTAAAAGTACACTTTCAGTGACCTTTTTTGACCCTCAGTTGCCCTCTTGTTTCCTCTGCCTTCTGTGGGTGCCCCTAAAAAGCCTTTTCGCATCTGATTCATTCCAATATCCTCTTGGTTTCTAATCTCACCTTCATATGCCAGGAAGTGTTTTCCAGCACAGCTATTGCCAAGTCGCCCCTCCAGAGAAGGCTCTTTCCGTATTCTCTGTGATGATCCGGAAATCATAAAAAAATGTAGGGGCCCCTGGGTGGCTCAGTCGGTTAAGTGACCGACTTTGGCTCAGGGCATGATCTCATGGCTCATGGGTTTGAGCCCCTTGTAGGGCTCTGTGCCTGGAGCCCGCTTCGGACTCTGTGTCTCCCTCTCTCTCCGCTCCTCCCCCACTCATGCTCTGTCTTTCTCTCAAAAATAATAAACATAAAAAAATTTTGAATGTAGTCTCTGGCTTCCAGGGGGTGGGACTTCATCCCATTTTGATCAACTGGTCATTTTTTTGAAGATTAGGTTTATTTATTTATTTTTGAGAGAGAGAAAGAGCATGAGTGGGGGAGGGGCAGAGAGAGGGAGAGAGAGAGAGAATCCCAAGCAGTCTCCACTGTCATTGCAGAGCCCCATGTGGGGCTCAATCCCACGAACCAAGAGATCATGACCTAAGCTGAAATCAAGGGTCAGATGCTTAGCCGACAGCCACCCAGGCACCTCTGTTTTTTTGTTTTGTTTTGTTTTGTTTTTAAGCGAATGAAAAGAAACCCATGATATCAGAAAAACGGGGACATGAGTACAGCAGTAGCATTACAGGTCATGTTGCAAAAATTAAAAAAAATAAGGGGAAAACCAAGTTTGAAGAATTAGACTGCTGTATTAATACTATGTAAGAAGCGACTGCAGGGGCGCCCGGGTGGCTCAGTCGGTTAAGCGTCTGACTTCGGCTCAGGTCATGCTCTCATGGTCCGTGGGTTCGAGCCCCACGTCGGTGCTGACAGCTCAGAGCCTGGAGCCTGCTTTGGATTCTGTGTCTCCCTCTCTCTCTCTCTCTCTGCCCCTCCCCTGCTTGTGCTCTGTTTCTCTTTCTCTCAAAAAGAAATACGCGTTAAAAAAATTTTAGAAGCGACTGCCAAGTTTAAAACAGCTACAGAATACTAACTCTTCAGGAAGGTCCTCCATAGGACAATGCTTGTTGCTGATGCTTGACAAATCCAGGGTTTGAGGAGGCCAGAGGCCCTGCTTCCCGGAGGTTAACGATGCAGCCTCAGAGGAGTCCTGAAGACAAGAATTTACCTGACTTCTTTTACCATTTTCTCCCAAGCCTTTCTAAGGATAGCATGTCCTTTCCTGGTGTACCTATTCATACCCCACAGAACCGGCATTCTTTAAACAGGTATGGTAAAGGACCAGAATTTATTTTTTGTTTCGGTTTTGGTTATTGTCACTCTTCGTCACTTTTTTTTAAAACTTTCAATCAGTTGGTAACTGAGATTTTCGATAAATACACAAGCGTATGTTTGAACGTCATGGCTGCATCCAGTTACTGTGAAAGGTTCCAAGCGCGTACTCTCAATAATATCTCAGTTATCTTGTCGTCGACTGGTGGGGCACCTTGTACGTAGGCACTGGCTCATCGGCTGCCTTGAGGAGCAGCTCAGTCATTCACTGGGTACCACCCTAACCTCAGGAAGAGGACAATGAAACAAGTGTCCACATCCACCAACATGAGCCTGTGACATATGGAAACGTACCGTTCCTTTATCTTGAGGAAGCCGCTTCCTAAATCAACAATCTAGTAACATTTCAAAGCCAAAGTCTGGACAAAAATAAAAGCCACCTCCCTAAACTGTTGTTTAAGAAGAATATATCTTCAACCCAAAAACCTTTCTCTGCAGATGTAGGTATTCCGCAACAATAAAAAGATGGCCAAATTTTTTCCATTATCTATTTTTTAGAAACCTGCACAAATGGAGCTCAGAGACAGAGAAGAGGGGCCGGTTCTCCGTTCCTTGTCTCCCAGAGTACTTACTGATGTTCCTCAAACATGCAAGCCCAAAGCATGGTTAAACAGCAAAGGCACCGCGTGGTTCCTTAAGTAGCAAGGCTTGCTGAATTCAAATTTCATTGGATCTTTTGTGAACAGGGGATATGTCGCTGTAAGTGCTTTACTCCGTGTTCCTTTGCCACAAAAGGTAAGAATGCGATCATAGTGTGACTTCATTTTTCCCGTGCAATGAATTTGCTATAATATAAGTGGAACTTAATTTCTTGGATTAGCCCCAAATAAGAATAATTTAAGCAAATTACATTTTTGTATCAATGTCATTAAATGATGGATAACCATCTATTATTAGAGCATGAACAGGAGAATGGGACAGTGTGACCTAAACTAACAACCATTCAGGGCCCGTTCCACGTCTAGATTTGCCTCTTAAACGGTGACATTCAGGATCTGTTCACAGAAAAAAAATGACTAACAGAGCAGCAAAGCGGGTGCCTATCACCTTGCAGAATTCCCACCATGGAGGCCAAAATCGAGGGGGCTGGGGGTGACAGTGGGGATCCTACTGAAGAGGGCGAAGGACAGGAAGATGGCGAACGGGGTGACCACAGGGGTGACAGTGATGATGACGGGGACTCAGAGACGATGACAGACAAATTCGGCGGCGTCTGACTCGCTGATCATCTTCTGTGTGCCTGGAACTGGACTAACGGCTTTCTGTGCGTCACCCCACTTAATGCCCGGGACCTTCCTGGGCGGTGGGCACTGCCCCTGTCTCTGTTTCACAGCTGGGGAGTTTTAGGTCCACAGAGGGCCAGCCGGGCATTTTGCTGAGTTCACACAGCTGGGACAGGACCCCCGTTCTGCCCACCCGTGGGGCACAGGCCGTTGCTGACGTGGCTCTGTCCTTATCCAGTATGCAACACTAGGGCTGTGTAATGTAGGTCTGTTGAATACACGCATGGAATCCCGTGAGGCCACGTGGTACATCACCTCTCTCAGACAGACTGATGTTTGTTTTGGTTCGATTTTTACCTAGTTTCTTTGTAAAAATCCACAAATATTAAAATGTGAGAACTTTAGGGGCGCCTGGGGGGCTCAGCCAGTTAAGTGTCAGACTGTTGGTTTCCACTCAGGACGTGATCTGATGGTTTCGGGAGTTGAAGCCCCGTGTTGGGCTCTGTGCTACAGCACGGAGCCTGCCTGGGATTCTCTCTCTCTCTCTCTCTCTCTCTCTCTCTCTCTCTGCCCTTCCCCCACTCACTCTGTCTCAGTCTCTCTCAAATAAATAAATAAGCTTTAAAGATTAAAAAAAAATAAAACTTGAGAACTTTAAAATGATGCTGCCATCTCTTAGCCTTTCTCATTTGGGCATAAGTAATCCAAATGTCTTTTATTGCCCTTAGGAAGAACCTATTTTCCATTCATTGTTTTTTTGGTATCAGCCGTTCTTCTCTGTATATCCTTTTTCTTGCTACTGTTTTTAAGGTATAATAGAAAAAAATGGATACAGTATATGAAGAAAAATTCACCAGGAGAGGTTAATGAAACACTCCTTTTTAAAACTTTCCTGTCACATTTTTAAAAATATATTCTTGCATCATATTAGCTTTTTACGTTCAAGTGTTCACCCACGGTTAAGCTTTTTCTCTTAAATTGATGAGTCAGTCTTCATCCAGCATGTTCTCACAGTACTGCATTTTGCTATTAATAACATATTTTGAGTTTTAACTCACCCTTTGAGAGCATTAGAAATGTCACCTCAGAGGGGACCTTTAAATCTGGTAAGCACATTCCGAGTTCTATTGCCAGGGTCATCAATTAAATACAAATTCTTTGGCATGGCTTGGGCTGAATTTGATAGGTTCCTCAAAGTTGATGCCTCACCACGGATAATTATCCTGTAGGGGAAACCTGTATAATTCATACTTTTCTAAGATTATTATGAGACTTTAGTCACATTCCTTCTTCTATAAGATTTAGGGGAAACCTTCATTCAGGTCAAGGCTTTTCTAAGATTCTTATGGAACTGAATCTGTGCTGTTCATTCCTGTACATGTGTGTATGTGTGCGTGTCTGTGTGTGTGTGTGTGTGTGTGTGTGTATTGCATATATTGTATATAGAACTCATACTGGTCTAGTACAATATGATTTTAACAAAGACACGACTGGTGATACGCAAATATTTTATATTTTTAGTTGATGGAAATTAATTCATTTCCATGATTCATTCCACGTCTCCTTTCAGTTCTATCAGTTTTTGCCTTGTGTATTTTTTGGTGCTTTATTGTTACGTGTGTATATATATTTATAATTTTGTATCTTCCTGGTCTAGTGACCCTTTTGTCAATGTGAAATATCCCTCTTTCTCTCTAGCAATATTTCTTGTTTCAAAGTCTATTTTGTATGATATCATTATAATGACTATAACTTTCTTATGGCTTTCTGTTTGTCTAACAGTATTACCACCTTTTTCCATCATTTACTTTAAATAAATTTGGGTTTTTTAATCTAATTTGTGTCTCAGTAGACAACATACAGCTGGATCTTGCTTTTTAAATGTAGTACAACAAGATGTTTAGACGATTCACATTTAATATACATGGTTGGATTTACATTTTCTCATTTAGCTATTTGGTCTTCATATTATGTGTCCTGTCTTTTTTTGTTGTTGTTCTATTCCTCATTTATTGCCTTTTTTGTTAAGTATATTTTTAGTGTAATACTCTAACTCTTATGTTGATTTTTCAGTGATTTTATTTGGAATTATTTTCTTAATGGGTGCTCTAGGAATTACAATATGCATCTTGACTTATCACATTCAACAGCGGACTAATGGTAAATTAATTACAGTAAGGTATAGAAAACTGGCTCCTTTATAGTTCCATTTCCTCACCATTCTTTGTGATATTATTGTCATACATGTTTCATATATATGAATGTGTACCTATGTATGCAAATACAATAATACAATATTATGATAATTTATAGAATATTGTGCCATTTTAAGAAGTCATGAGAAGAAATGATAAAGATATGGAGCCTTTTATATCAACCTACATGTTTACTGTTTCTAGTGTATTCCATTGCTTTCTGTGAATCTGAGTTATCTTCTGGGATCACTTCCTTTCTGTCTGAATGACTTCCTGTGGTATTCTACTACCAATGAGTTCTCAACGATTTTTACTTTTCTCTTGTTAATCTGGGAAGGGGTTTTATTTCACCTTTCACTGAAGGCTAATTTTGCTGGATCTATAATTCTTGGTAGTTTTTTCCCATCAGCACATTGACTATGCACTTCAGCTGCTTTCCGGACTCCATTCCTTCAAATGAGAAGTCAGTCAGTAATTGCATCAAATCTTCTCCATGTCATGTGCTGTTTCTCTCTTGCTGCTTTCCAGGTTTTCTCTTTTTCTTTGGTATTCCACAGTTTGATTATGATATGGCTACACGTGGATAGTTTCGTATTTATTCTTTCTAAGATTCATTGGGTTTTTTGGATCTGTGAAGGTAGTTTTCAAATTTGGGAAGTGTGGGGCCATTACTTCATTAAACTTCTTGTTTTTTGTTCTTTGTTTTTGTTTTTGTTTTGTTTTGTTTTTCCTCGCTGCTTTCTATCTTTCTTCTCCTTTTGGGACTCCTCTTTCATTCATGTTGGTATTCTTGATGTTGTCCCACAAATCTCCAATGCATTCTTAATTTTTCTTCAGTCCCTTTTCCGTGTACTTCATATTGGATAATTTCTATTGATCAGTCTCAAGTTCATAGAATCTTTCTCCTGCCATCTCAAATCTGCTCTTGAGTCACGCTCCATTCTTCATTTCAGTCCCTGTATTTTTAACTTCAGAATTTCCATGTGATTCCTTTTTTTCTAAAATAATTCCTGTGTGCTTATTGAGGTTTATTACCTGTTGATTCGTGGTGTCATAACTTCCTCTAATTTTTTAAAAATAATTTCATTTCACTGCTTTGAAGTCTTTGTCTACTAAACCAAACATTTAGGGATACTCAGAGAAAGTTTCTATTGACTGATTTTTTCTGAGTCACATTAGCAACTCTGGATTCCCAAGTTCTCCCCCTAACATGGTGGTTGTTGATTTTTATTATTGTTTGTTTGTTTGTTTTTGGTTTCTTTGGCAACTGGACTGGGTTAAGTCCATGAAATGTGTCTTCCCATGGAACACAGCCTACTATATCCATGCTTGGTTTTCTTCTTCTTCTTCTTCTTCTTCTTCTTCTTCTTCTTCTTCTAATTCTTGTTTTAATTTTTAAACCTGGACTCCTAGGGGTCACCCTTGCAACTGCACAGTTTAAAGATCAGCCAAAGATTGGACTGAGGTTATGCCCCAACATCTTGAGCTAATGAAGTTTCCATCCTCTGATGAACAGATCCAATAGTAAATAGTTTCTCAAGTATAACGCTTCTCCGATTATTGTATGCCTTTGGTTGATTCTACAGCACTTAATTTTTTCCCCCAGTTTTATAACTGCTTTTGGGGGGAAGATTAGCCAAGCTCCTCATTTGGCCGCAGCTGGAAGCCCTTGAAATCAGGATCTTGACTTTTCATCTCTGCATTCCAGGGCTTAACATACAGTAGGCCTGCAGTAACTGTTGGCAGAGAAGTGCACTTCTCAGTTTCCTTTTTTTAAAGATGGATCAATTTCCTAAAGACTACATGGAAAATTTTATTAACGGTGTTTTTTCAAACTGATGGCTACTGATTCCATGATGACATTTACAGGTTCCTTAAATGTCATACGATGCACCCCACAGAGCTTGCTTATTTGAATAAGTTTAGCATTTCTTAGTACTCTCCCCCTACCCAGCTGTATTCAGATATAACTGATGACCTGATACACGCATATATTACAAAATGATTATCTCGGAACTCTTGAACTATTTCTTCTCTGACTCTAATTGTGGTTTTTGTATTTTTACTTCTCAAAGACCAAATGCAATTTTTCTTGACAATTGCTGGGTCCCCTTCTTTGCTTGTTTTTCTTTGTTCACAACAGTTCCTTCCAGAGAATCACAAACCTCACGCTACATACTGTGCAGGCAATTTTACTCTAAATTAAGTAAAATTATATGAGAACCTTTCAAATCAGTAGTAATAACTGAGAGTCTCTAGCACATTACCTACTTTGCAAATGAACAATCAAGTGAATATAATGAAGATAATTAGGGATATTGCATCACAATATGTATTATTTTCTTTCTTTATTTTATCCAGAGTAACACAGTTTCAACTACATCTTACGGAAGATACTTATAAATAACATTCTATTTATTATGCCCCACAATTAAAAAGCCATGTCTTTGTAACATATATACGTTAGCTACAACTTCTACCCAGTCTTTGACAAGATGAGACCCGAAAGCAAATTTTCATCAGAATTGTTAACCTGAAGTATGAATAACACAAAAGTTTGACGAAAGCTCTCAGTAATAGCTTGCTGGAATCGCAACAGCTACCAAGCCAACCCTACCAGAGAATCCAACCAATTTCGAATTCTAAATCTTTATTATGACAAATCTTCTTCAGAAACATAGGCTTCCCTCTGGAGAAATGCACTTGACACATGTTCTGAGTATTCACTGATAAAGCACAGAAGCAAACTTAGAAGGCAGCATTGATAGTTCAACGTGCATAGTTGTACTTTCCTACTACTGCCGATTGCCATTCATCTATGGAAAGGCAGGACAGGGAATGGGAGCGAAAAGATAAGTGACATCCCTAAACACAACAGGCCGTCTCTTTCTCCACAAAGGCTTTCGTGACAGGGGGAAAGGAATTTACGAGTTCAGTCTTATTTCTTCTGTCTACCATCCTTGCCACAGACGCTAATGAGAAGTGAAGTATCAAAAGACAGACAGAAAAATGGAGGAAGAGAAAGAACAAAGTGCCTGGAGAATAAATAGAGCACCTAATGATTCCATGAATAATTTATTTATAAACACTACATTTCTAAACTTTCCATCAATCACTTTTTCATTAGGGACTGAAGATAGAGTCAAACAACACACCTTTAAAGTTATTACATCTTAATTTCTTTGGCGTTGGGCTGCAGCACAGAGAGGAAGGAAAAAAAAAACAATGCCAATAACGCATGGCAAATCTTTTAAATGGTCAGTTGAAGCATATCTCTCTATGCATTTAGGTATTTAATTTCTCTCAGCAACGTTTTGTGGTTTCAGTGCATAGAACTCACACATAGATACATCCCGAAGCATTTCTATTTTTTTTTAAGTTTATTTATTTTGAGCCAGTGAGAGAGAGAGAAAGCATGCATGCAAGTAGGGGAGGGGCAGAGAGTGAGGGAGAAAGAGAATCTTAAGCAGGCTCCAGGCTGTCAGCTTAGAGCCTGATTCAGGGCTCGAACTCACCCTGAACCTGACCTGAGATCATGACCTGAGCCAAAACCAAGAGCCCGATGCTCAACCGACTAACCACCCAGATGCCCCGCTCCATAGCATAAGCATTTCTTATTATGTGATGCCTTCATGGATCAATTCTGTAAAGATGTCAATTTTCCCCACACTGATACTATAGATTCAAGAAAATCCCCAAATCCTCGTAAGTTTTGAAGAAACTGAAAAACTGATTCTAAAACTCACATGGAAATGCACAAAATCTAGGTAACAAAACAACTTCAAAAGGAAGAATGAAACTGGAGGAATGACACTACCTGATTTCAAGATTTATTTTTACTTTATTTTTTATTCTTTAATTACACAAATTTTAATGTTTATTTTTGAGAGAGAGAGAGAGAGAGAGAGAGAGAGACCATGAGTGGGGGAGGGGCAGGGAGAGAGGGAGACACAGAATCCGAAGCAGGTTCCAGGCTCTGTCTGAGCCGTCAGCACAGAGCCCAGTGGGGTTCGAACTTACAAGCCATGAGATCATGACCTGAGCTGAAGTTGGATGCTTAACCGACTAAACCACCCAGGTGCCCCTCAAGATTTATTAGAAAGGTCCAGTTTTGAAGACAGTGTGGCACTGGTGTAAAGACAGACTTAGGCTAATGGCAGAGAACAGAAGGTCCAGAAATTAGCCCACATATATAGAGAGAATTATTTTTTAACAAAGGTGCAAAGGCAAATCGGTGGAGAAAGAACAGTCTTTTCATTAATTTGTTCTGGAACAACTGTAATGGATATCCATATGCATAATATGACCTTTGTTCACACCATGCACTAGAGATAAGAATTAACTCAAAATGGATCATAGGCTTCATGTAAAACCCAAAGTCTGTAACACTTCTTGAAGTAAAGTTTGGGAAAATTCTTCATGACATCAAAGATATAATCATAAAAACTAAACTCGCAAATTCTCCTCCTTCAAGTTAAAAGCTTCCATCCTCTGATAGATACTGTTAAGGAAAGAAAAAGATAGCCAGAGACGGAGACAAAATATTTGCAAAGCATGTAAGTGATGAAGAACTTGGACGTAGAATAGCTATATAACAAATTCCCAAGGCTCAAAAATAAAAAAAGCAACCGAATAAAAAATGTAGAAAAGATTTACAGACACACTTTGCCAGAGAAGGTATGCAGATGGAAAACAAGCACGTGCAAAGGTGCTCCACGTCGTATGTCGTGAGGCAGACGTAAATTAAAACCACAGTAAGTCAGTTCTACACATCTGCTAGGACAGCCGAAATGAAAAAGACTATATAACACGTGTCGGCAAGAAGGCAGAGGCGCCAGAATTCTCATACACTGGCTGGTGGGAATGTAAATGGGAGGGCCATTTGGAAAACAATTAGACAAATTTCTTAAAAAATGAAAAGCACACCTCACACACGATCCAGTCATTTCATTCCCAGGTATTGAACCAAGGGACCAGGAAATCACACGTTCAGACAAAGACTTGCACACAAATAGTCACAGTGGTTTGTGCTGGTGTGAAACTGGAATCAACTCCAATACCCATCAACAGATAAATGGATAAACACACTGTCATATATCCGTACACAAATACTAATTATCCACGACAAGGAATGACCTATTGGTACCTGCGACAGCGAGATGACTCTCAAACTGACTACGCTGAGTGAGAGAAGTCAAAAAAGAATACAGACTGCATGATTCCATTACAGAAATTCTACATAAGTCAAAAGTATCTACAGAAGCAGAACACAGATCAGCGGTCACCTAGGAATATGGGGGAGAGGGGTGAAAATGGTATTTGCGGAGAACCTTGACAACATGTGGGGGATCGCTGGATACTCTCACTATCGCCAGTGGTTTGTAAGCGCACACATTTAAATCTTATAAGACTTTAGATATGTGTCTCTGTTCAGCATCTGACTCTTGATCTGGGCTCAGGTCATGATAACCGTCGTGGGATCGAGCCCCGCATCAGGATCCGTGCTGACGGCTCAGAGCCTGCTTGGGATTCTCTCTCCCTCTCTGCTCTTCTCCCGCCATGCACTGTCTCTCTCTTTCTCTCTTAAAATAGATAAATAAACTTTAAACAAACAAATAAATAAAGATGTGTTTATTGTATGTCAAATATACTTCAATAAATTTAAGAAAAAAATAGCCAAATGCTACCTATTGAAAAGTTCAAAGAGATAACTGTAAAGACAAGACCAATAAATGAATCAGAGGAAATAAGATATAAAGTATAAGAACACAGACCGAACAATGAAATAAACATGAAGAAAGAGAGGTTGAAGGCTAAGAAAGCAGAAGTACCGGGCACCACGTTTTCCATGTTTCCCGTCACAGCAAACGAGTGTGCTACGTTCTTAGGTAAAAGCGGAAAGTGATGCGGCTTCATTTAAACTGTTGGCGGAAGGGACTGGGGTCACAGTTGCAAATGGCCAGGGCGCCAACACTTAAAATGAAGCGTATGCGTTTGAATATTTAAGAGACTTGAAAAAATATGATTTGTTCATCAGTTCAGACTGCATGGCCTCTTTCAAAATGCCATGTGCTCTTCAGGACACACGCGTGTTTTGAGTTGGGATCATGATCTCTCAGAAGAGACACTCAACACGGCAGTCTTGCTTTGAAATCCAAGACTTCTGAGTCTTGCTCTCAGTTCCAGTCCGGACCTGAAGCCGGCTGGGGAGCAGGCGATTTGCCTTTTCAATGCCTTCCAACTGAAACACGGGAAAAGAGAGGCTTGTGTTCCATATGGGGAGAGACCAATTATGGTTTTCAATACTTTCAGTTCCCTGGAGACAGTCCCTGCCCAGGTGAAGTTATTAATTAAAAGGCATCTTTGCCTTTATCCCTGCTGTCCTCATAACGTAAATGTTAAGTGCCCTCCTATTCTCATTGCTTCTAAGAAGACTGCTTTTGTCTGTTCAGAAAAGAGAAGAGAGAAATCAACCCTCCAGTACATTGACTGATTACCCATGTATTTCAATGGCACTTTATCACCATGGTACCCGGGTACTCGGGCCCCGGCGGCAAATTGGGAACGAGAACATCAAACCCACAGCTGTGTGGCGAGACTGGTATGAATCCTAGGCCATGAGTCCTTTGAATCTGTTCCCTTTGTGTTAACAAGTAGAAGGCCAACATGAATGTGAAGCTTAGGGTTCCCAAGGTTATTCAAATGGAAACTTAATAGCAAGAACCTCATCAATTTGAGCTCCCCATTTTCTCACAAGAACAGCTACCTCTTGCAGAGAGGACCGTACCAACACAACAGACTTGTCGCAGAGAAGCCCATGTCAGCAGATTCAACCAGACAGCCATGTCTGTTGGATCTGTAAGACTCGGTTCGTCATCTGAGGTTTTGAGACCATCGATTTTGTATTCTAGAGCTGTTTCTACATCAGAGCAATTCCGAATACTGAATCAGAGTATTCAGGCTGTAATTTCTTGTGAATTCAAAAGTCTGGCCTTGATCAAGCTACAGACTCTTCTGAAATACTGATTTTCCGGATTGAGTAACCAGAGGTGACACAATGCCACAAGGCTGTCCGTCGCATGGCTAAAGGGACCACCTGGATAGGAAAACTGATTAGAATGACATTAAAAGTGTCTCAAAACTCTTTTGAAAATAAACTTTCTGTACGGATTTTGGCTAGATTTGATGGGGAAAAAAAACTAGGTGGCGGGATGCTGATTTCAATTTGTTCCCTTTGCCATCAGAAAGACATGGTCTAAGCTGATTTTGGAGTAAGCTGGAGCAAAGCATTTACCTTTTAGACACTGAATTACTGAAACTATTTTGCAACACCCCAAGGTCATTCTCTAAGATTTAAGCTCTAAGTTCATCAAATGTCAAATAGTCGGAGGTCATTTTAAAAGAAGCATATGCAAAAAATTAATTAATTAAAATAAAATAAAAGAAGCACATGTACTATGTAGCTACTTTAATTTGAGCCAATCCTCTACCGTGGAACTTTCAACAGGAAGATTTTCCTCACATTGATCTATGAACTTTTTAAGCTCGTAAGTGGGAGCTCCTATAATCTTTACAAAGGAGAACCACACGCACACCAAGTGAACATTGGCCACGACTATGACGATAAATTACCGAACTAGATCAGAGAATACAGGAAGTCGTCTATTTTTTTAAGGTCAAGAATCCTGTTTATCCTTAGCAAATGTCAACACAGTTTTTGCAGGAGTAATACGTTCTAGGTCTCTTAAACATAACTTCATAAACTGCAAGTTACAGCAGCCATCTATTTTAAAAATATGATACACTTATTTTTTGAACTTGATTTCTCTTGAGGCACGGCCGGTTCAAATTCTAAGAACTGGCTGAGAATTCTAAGAATTCTAAGGTCGTGCAAGACAGCATCGAAATATCAACCTCTTCTTACCTAAACCTGGGATTTTTCAAAATTTAAAATTTTGTTTTCCTTGTAAAATTTCATAAAATGACTACAGCTACACAATTAAGCCACAGGAAAGCTAGGAGTTACCTAGGAGTTGTAACATATTAAAGCCTAAAACCAGAGGGGGGGAAAAAACAACCAAACCATTGTCATAAATATTCTCCTGTGTTGTGGACCCAAAAAACTGGAGTGAAATGGACTGTATTCTATCAGCTTCCATTGACTCTTAAATATACATGAGCTACCTACCTACCTACCTACGTAACTAGCTAACGTACAATTTCCAGAAAGCCAGTGTAGTACTCGGGCTCATATTTCAAAACTGTATTTAATGTATCAAACTAATTTCTTATTAAGCTACTATTTACTAAACTTTCCTCATCACAATCGAACGGTGCTGGGAGTGCTCCGTGCACAGCCCCGTGTGTCTGTGGCGTATGCGGAAGGAGAAGGAGCATTTAACTCCCTGTCACAGTGACCACTGATTGCACTGCCAAGCTGGAGGAGGTAGGGATGCCAGGAAAAGAAGGTGATGAAGGACCACGAAGGTGGAGGCTGATGCAATGTTTCCTTTTTTTTTTTTTTTTTTAAGTTTATTTATTTGAGAGAGAGAGTGCGTAAACAGGGAAGGGGCAGAGAGAGAGGGGGACAGAGAATCCCAAGCAGGCTCTACCTTGTCAGCACAGAGCCCGACTCGGGGCTCGATCCCATGATCGAGATCATGACCTGAGCCGAAATCAAGAGTCGGAGGCTTAACTGACTGAGCCACCCAGACGCCCCATATGGGCTTCTTTTTTTTCAACGTGACTTTCCTGCCCAGTTTTGTGTGTGTGCAGTTTTCTCCTTGGTTTTCCATCTCTGTCTCCAAATATTTACGGAGAGGCAATCTGTAGATGGTTCGTAAAAGTGGGGGATACAATGACCACACTTAGAGACACAGTATTCTCTCCTCCCTCCCGATGTTCATGATGGTCCTCCTTCCACGCAGGACTAAGCTCTGGGTGTGAGACATTTAATTTCTGAAAGCGATTAAAGTATGAAGCCATTTGGAAACACTTTATCACTCAGAACATTTGCAGACAAACGTTATCTACAAGAACGGACCTTTTATACTCCTCAACTTTTTCTGTCTGACAAGAAATTAAATCAATGCTTATTTTTCTCTGTCTCACCAGCCCAAGTCATCTCTGGCTTTGGCATGTTTTTACTCCCAAGCCAGCTTCAAACGAACCGTTATGATAACCTGGTGTGTAGTCAGGAAAGACAATAAAGGGGCATGTAGGAGAAGTTACATGGATTCGAATTTTTTTCATCAGCGAGGTATATTCTGATACCCTGGCAAAGCTGATAAAAAATGGAGTAGGTGGATATTTAATAGGGGCTTTAGCAGATTATAATCTTGTTTTTCCCCCACACCGTGCAGAGTATCTTCTGACTGATGTTAACGGAAACTAGAGAGTAACGAAAGGAAGCGTGAAAGCTGAACATCGGTCAGTAGTCAACCAATAGCCACAGTACAACGTCCAGTGCTCCGTGATTTTATGTAACACTTGGCAAACTGTCCTTCCCTACGTCCCTTTTTCCAGGTTTTCCCGATTACTTTTTTATTCTGTAAACTATTTTTCTAGTTTTTCTACTCTACTTTTTCTTATTTCATAAGCCAGCTCAAGAGCCCCGTCTTCCATTCTTGCAGGGTTACCACCTCCGAGTTTAGGTCTGTTTCTATTGTGGGAATAATACAGTTCCTCTTCTTTTTCTCCCTCTCCTTCCCTGTCCTCTTTTTTTGCCTTCTCTTTTTGTTATAACTGCAACAACGTGAAAGGCACAAATCTTCATGACCCTGGTTGTTTCCTTCGATATGGTGAGGGATGAGTAGTCACTCCTAGCTGTATTTGTCCATGTTCTTTTTACCACTGCTGATGACTGGGTTATAAAAACACTCCCCAACAGTTTGGAACACTAGTAGAGGATAAGCAAGATGGGAAACACCGAAAGCCATTCAAGTGACAATATCTTGCCCTCTGACTCTGAAGTTACCCTGATTATCGTTTGTCATGATAGTACAAGATGGATGTCAAGAACCATGCCCGATATGCACAGTAGGCGCGCGCACACAAACACACACACACACACACACACACACACACGGAATAAGTAGGTAAAGAAAGCTGGGGCGCCTGGGTGGCTCAGTCGGTTAAGCGTCCGACTTCGGCTCAGGTCATGATTTCACGGTCTGTGAGTTCAAGCCCTGCGTCGGGCTCTGTGCTGACAGCTCAGAGCCTGGAGCCTGCTTCGGATTCTCTGTCTCCTTCTCTCTCTGCTCTTCTCTCACTTGTGCTCTGTCTCTCTCTATCAAAAATAAATAAGTGTAAAAATTTTTTTTAATTAAAAAAATAGGTAAAGAAAGGGGAAAAAAAGAACATAAGGATTCTTTTAAAACACATGCAGTGACATGAACAGGCTTTTGAGAGGAACAGGGAGAGCAGGAGTTGGGGAAGTTCAGATTTTGAATAGTGCTACAATTAGCTTCAGATGGGACAACGTTCCATGACAGGAAGTTGCGTGCACAGCGTTAGGCTATTTGTTTGCAAAAAAGTGAAAATATGACAAAAAGCTTTGTGACTTTCACTTTCTTGATAATCAGCACACAAATGGAATATTCGTTCATCTATCCATTTAAGAAAACATTTTCTCCAGTCATGCTGTGAACAGGCCCTGTTTGAGACAATGTGGGACACGAGGATAAAAAAAAAAAAAAAAAGCTTAAAAAGGAGTGAATAAAATTAGCTGAAGACTCTACAACTTAATGAAACCGTATTTATTGTTAACCTTTGCATTTAGTTAAAGTATTTATCTGCAGCTCCGCTTGCTTTTCAAAAATTATTTCTTACATTGCTTCTAAGGGGACCTAAGATTATTCAGAAATTATGTGTGATGTCTTTGGGAATGTGAGTGGTGCCATATTGAAAAGCAGGCCCGACAGAGAGACTACTTTCAAAGGCCAATATTCCCAGTGATGGTGGAGACACAACAGAAAAGCATCACAACTGGGACCGGAGAACGTGGCCCAAGCCTCTTCCCACCTGCCATGGCAGTCGTGTAACGTGGGGCAACCGTGACAGGTGTCTCTCCAAATCAGTACCGTACTTCTCTCTAGGCCAGGCTTAATTTTTTTATTCTTTTTGATTAAACCATTAAGCAAACATTTCAGGACACCAAGACGCTAGCTAAAGTTACTCCTATTCTATATCCTAACAAATAATAAGCACCATTCAAACATTACCAATTTCTTTTCTTCTATCACTAGATAAAATGAATGCGACAAGGGAACGTTGGGTCTGTGGCAACTGGTTGTGTTGTGTTAGACACTGTCTTTATCAGATGGAGCCTATAATACATTTGCTCTCACTGCCTCACGGAGATTGTGTCAAAACAAATCATCTCCATTTAAGTGAGTGGAGCCCACTGAAAAGAAAGGAAATCAAGAGGGGCTGCAAAGTGGGTGGTGAAAGAAGAGGTTAAATCTGGGGACAAAGGATGCAGAAATGGAAACGAGATGGACAGCGTCAGGGGGTAAGGCGGTGCCCGGAGGGAACAGGGAAGACGGTAGGAGAGGAGAAAGGGAAGGCACAAGAAAACGTGGTTTGGGCACAGCGAGGGCAAAGCTAACTGACAAAGGCATTCACGCGTAAGGGCGATGGGAGTGGAAATGAAAGACGGTGATATGTGCAGCTCAGCATCTCCTCTTTTGGTTCAGGATTTTGACAAGTGTCAGCTTCGAGTGGGAATTTTGAAAGGGAGAAAAGCATATCTGAAAAACCGGGGCAGGACCGAGGCGGGCAGGTTTGCAAAGTCATGGTTGGGGGTGGGGGGCAGAAGACAAGAGAGGGACGGAAGGCAAACATTTTTCATTTGTCTGTCTCGTCCTCCGTATGGGTCACAGGAGGCAAAGGAGACCGAAGGGAGAGGGCAGAGAACAGTCACCCAGGGTCTGTACTCCAGGAGGACACCTGGCAGGAAAACTATTGGTAGTCATCTGCCTATGGAAGCGGGACAGCGATCACCCAACAGAGGAGAGTGAGTGCAGGCTACACTGTGTGAATCCAAGACCGTAATTATAGCCCCTGGAACTCAAGAATTGATAGTGTAGCAGGATTCTCGCACAGAGAGTCGTGACACGGAGGCTTTTCTTTCCGGGAAGCAACTCTGTTTGTGCCGGCACGGCTCAGTTGGGTGCGTGCCCCAAGAACTGAGCCCCCAATGC
Source organism: Lynx canadensis (assembly GCF_007474595.2). Lineage (NCBI taxonomy): Eukaryota > Metazoa > Chordata > Mammalia > Carnivora > Felidae > Lynx > Lynx canadensis. The sequence goes on along the minus strand of NC_044313.2, from coordinate 79,200,390 downwards.
CACGTGGCATAGTTTGGGTTTTTTTAAATATGAAATTTATTGTCAAATTGGTTTCCATAGGTGGCATAGTTTTTTATACATTTTCTATTTCTTTGTCTCCCGCAGATGGTAACGCACAAACATGCGGTCTGATTAAGTGGTCTCATGTCACAAGGTCGTGAGGGATGTTGTCACGTACGCGTGTAGAGCTAGGTTGCCTTGAGGGTTTTGTTTTGTTTTTTTAGTTCCTCGGGGAGGGGACCCTACCACAATAGGATTTTCAAATTGTAAAGCTGGGTTCTCTTGGGAGAGCATATTAAGAGAAAAGGATCGGAAACCTCCAAGAGAACTCTTTAGAACTTCATTAACCTGGCAAAGGCCAAACCCAGCACCCTCTCTGAGAAGGGCACGGAGAAGGAAGACTCAGGCTTGATGGTGTTCTTCTTTTTTTTTTTTAAAGTTTGTTTGTTTGTTTGCTTATTTATTTATTTAGAGAACAAGCAGAGGAGGGGCAGAGAGAGGGAGAGAGAGGATCCCAAGCAGGCTCCTCACTGTCAGCATGGAGAATGATGCGGGGCTCGATCTCACGGACCCGGACATCATGACCTGAGCCGAAATCAAGAGTCGGATGCTCAGCCGACTGAGCCACTCGGGCGCCCCGATGATTTACTTCTTTAGATACTGAAATGCAGAAGAAATAGTCTCGTTGGCTTTTAGACTACAGAGTATGAACTTAAACCACAGAACTCAAGAAAGGGAGGCAGGATGCTTTTGAGAATTTGATAGAACTATAAACCCTCTCGCAGGAGAAGTACACAAAAATCTGCATAGTTTCAAGGACTTCAGATGCTACCCGTGATCGTGTGCAACATCCTTTACCATACACAACACACAACAAACTGGAATTCTTTTAAAGGAATGGAAGGGAATGGTCAAAGCTGGGATAGGCAAACACACTGAACAGCTCAAGAAAAATGGTAGCTGCAATTCTAAAAAGCATTTCGCTACGAGGTGCATCCAGGAAAGGTTTCAAGTTTGAGAACTAGAAATTTACCTCGTATTTCTTAAGAGGGAGACTATACAGGAACTTCTGAGGGAATACAGACATAGCCATGCAGACGACCAAAGCACAGGACACTGTAAAGCGAAGGCAAGAATAAGTACACCAAGGGTGGAGAATCTCAAATTCAATGTCCTGCTTCCTGGGGAAACATATCAAAATGAAAACAAAGGGAAAGAGCAAAGTGCAGAGGCTCTATAATGGCCCCCGTGAGAATGAACTTGACTGTTAGCAGTCACGCAGGTGGGGGGAAGCATATGGAATCTGAGGTAAACAGAAAAGTGACTAAATTAATTGTAAAACGTGAGCTCACAGCTGTTTTGGAAGACAGGCTGAAATTGTTGCAAATACCGAAGAAACGCAACCTGAGGGGAAAAAAACAATAATACAGATAACGGACACAAGTCAGTTCCCTGGAAGCAAAGTCATCAGATAGGAAAGTACAGAATTCTCTCATTTTCACATTCTACTGTTTCGACATGTGAGATGACAACCACCGGGACACAGGCTTCAAATTCCAGTTGTCCACGTGGAAAGAGATTTTAAAAGGCTTAATGGAGGTGGTCTTCCAAAGCTCAAATGGCAGAGGTAGAAAGAGGTCACAACAAAGAAAATAAAAGAGTTGGAAGCTAAAATCCAGGAATATCAAACAATAGCAACTAACAATGGGAAAGTCTTTCATGAAGGGAGATGTTAAATGCCAAAACGTGAGAAACAGACGTGGATGTGTTTCAGGATGTGGGCATTAAAAAGAAAAACAAAATTTTGTTTAAAACCAGGAACAGGCAGGAGAGAAACTAGGACAGAGCAGAAACATCATGTGAAATGTCTTACATAACAAACTGGTGGCTTCAGCCAGTAAAAGTTGGGGAGAGAACCAGCACCTGGCCAAAGGGCAGGTGTGAGAAGGAAGAGACACAACACCTGGCCTCTGAATGTACCATGGAAAGACATTTGAGGCCAACTAGCTAGAATTTTGGAAGAAACTCCGGGTAAGGCAGAGTTATAAAATAGTGTTTTTGCGGTCATTTAGGAGAGAAAGAAGCAAAAAGCCCCGGTCAAGCGCATAAAATTTATCTGGACGTGACTCAAGCAAGAATCATCAATGGATGCTCAAACCAGTCGGTGAAAGAAACAGGATATTTACATAGTCTCAAAGCATCCCCCTACAAATCCCTTACTCATTACAATGAGGAAAAATTGTAACTTAACACTGGAGAAATCCGACAAACACCACCTTAACTAAGTGATCACGGTCAGTTAATATCACCGTGTTACTGTGAGGGGGTAAGTTAACCAATGATGCAGTAAATCAGCCTCATGTGCCTCCTAACATAATGTTCTGAGAACACTCCAGCCAAAAAAATGCAAAACCTGAATCTAATCAGGAGGAAACATCAGACAAACCAAAATCAGGAGACACTTTGAATTACAATTGTTAAGGCCTCTCAGCTTTTCAAAAATACTGAAGTCTTCAAAGGCAAAGACTGAGGAATGCTTCCAGATTGAAAACAAGAAAACAACAAAACAAAACAAAACATTAAGCCTAGAGAAACATGACACCTAAATGTGACATGTGGTCTTGGATTGAATCTTGGAACATTAAAAAAAAAAAAAAAAAAAAACTGTTGTTATAAAAGGCATTACTGAATCAACCGGCAAAATTTGAATAAAGTCTGTAGATTAGATAATATTGTATCCATGTTAATTTCCTGATCTTGACAATTGTACTATGGTTATGTAAGAGAATGTCTTTGTTTTAAGGAAATACATACTGAAGTAAGTATTTAAGGATATGAACTGTCACTTCTGCAACTTACTCTCAAACAATTTAGAAAGAAATAATAACCATATTATAGAGAGAGAGAAAGAGAGACAACAAATGGGGTAACGTGTTAACATTTAGGGCATCTAAGTGAAAGATACACAGGAATTCTTTGTATTATTCTTGTAACCCTTTTTCCAAGTCAACTGAAATTACTTTAAAATTAACAATGAGGCACCTGGGTAGCTCAGTTGTTAAGCCTCCCAACTCTTGATTTCAGCTCAGATCATGATCTTGAGGTTTGTGAGTTTGAGCCCCACATTGGGCTCTGCACTGACTTTGTGGAGCTTACTTGGGATTCCCCCTCTCACTCTCTCTATTCCTCCCCTGCTTACTCCATCTCTCTTTCAAAAATAAATATTTAAAAAATTAAATTAACAACGAAAAATTCCCTAGAAAAAAAACCAGCCCGAAACAATTCATGAAATTTGCTTGGATCCCTGTTCAGTAGGAGGGGTGGGGGAGGACCGGCTATAACACTTTGAAAGAACTGGGGAAATCCGAATAGAAACAAGGTATTTGGTGAAATTATAGAAAGACAGATTTTTCCGGGTTGAATCATGGCAGTGTGCTTCCGTAGAGAGGTCCTTAGTCTTAGGAGATGAGTGCCTGGGAGTAATGGCAGCAAACACACCGTGTATGGAGAAGGTTCCATCATTGCTCCCCAGATGGGGCGGCAGGTACGGTATTCACCAGCCCGCACTGCTCTGCCAGGCACAGCACTTCCTCTTTTCTTATCTGGGCACAGCCTTTCTGTCTTGAGCCCCGGGGTGCCAAGGCTCCCATTTGATTCCTACTCTGTTAGATGGGTTTTAAAGCAGGATTTTTTGGTTCCAATGAGTATCAAAATTTAACGAAAATGGCCATTCAGCATTTCCTTCCAGTTTTCCCTCCCTAGGATTCAGGTGTGTGTTTGTAACAGCGAACATGGGGCAAGCCCTTAATAAAAATTATTTGCCACTGTGACTGCTTTATCAGGGCTGGCTTTTTTTCTTTTCTTTTTTCTTTTTAAAAAAATTTGTTTTAACGTTTATTTATTTTTAATTTTTTTTTCAACGTTTATTTATTTTTGGGACAGAGAGAGACAGAGCATGAACGGGCGAGGGGCAGAGAGAGAGGGAGACACAGAATCGGAAACAGGCTCCAGGCTCTGAGCCATCAGCCCAGAGCCCGACGCGGGGCTCGAACTCACGGACCGCGAGATCGTGACCTGGCTGAGGTCGGACGCTTAACCGACTGCGCCACCCAGGCACCCCTCGTTTATTTATTTTTGATAGAGCGACAGAGCGTGAGCAGGGGAGGGGCACAGAGAGAGGGAGACACAGAATCTAAAGCAGGGTCCAGGCTCTGAGCTGTCAGCACAGAGCCCGACGCAGGGCTTGAACTCGTGAATGGTGGGATCATGACCTGAAAGCCGAAGTCAGATTCTTAATCAACTGAGCCGCCCAGGTGCCCCAGGGCTGGTTTTTTTGTTGTTGTTGTTTGTTTGTTTCTTAAGGGGGCTGGCTTTTTTTTTTTTCTTTTTTTTCTCCCTCACCCCTACCTCCTCATTAGAAGGTTTCTCAGTGGCTCTGTAGGTAGATGTGTTTGGACCACCCCCCCAGTAGCCAGGTAGACATAAATCCCAGAAGTGGACACAGCCTGAATATTTCTCAAGTAGCATTTCAGGCTCTCCTCCCCCACCACCTCTACAGTCAATTTCTGCCAGCTCTGACCCACCACATTTGCCCTTCTATCCCAGAAGCCCAACAGTGGATCCTGTGTATCGTCCAACTGAGATCCCCAGAAGTACATGCTTAAGAAATAAGCAGATAAGCAAGAAAGATGCACCGTGGTCTAGTGAAAAGTGTCAGATAAAAGGGAGAAGTAGTAACTTTTTGCGTCTATTTATAAGATACGCACATTTTCAGAGACTGTCCTACTGGCAAGACGAGGCATGGGGAATCATGAACATGTATGATAATAAATACCTTTTACAATGAACCTGTAGTGATTTCATGACAGCAAAGTTCTGCTTATGGTTAGAATACAGTTTTCATAGTGTTTTCTAAGCTGCTATTTCTGTTGATGCACCAAATAGAACTTTTGACTAACGGCACATGAAATTTGAGGGCTTATTTTCAAATGCCCTAACTATAAGTTACTTTCTGTCTGTCTGAACAGGGAGGGAGGCATTGATTCATTATTTCACCAGAGGAGTCGTCTCCCCTGCCACGTCATTGGAGGCCACGAGGAGGGCCACGTGCCTCACTTTCAGTACTGGGATTTAGACAGACCATTATGTAAGTTGTTCCAGCATTGATCTCTAGAGGGACTTAAGGCTTTACTGGAGTTAGTTCTGGCCTACTGTTCAGGGACACATGAGGAGTTGTTAATGCTTCTGTGGTCACCTGGACTTTCAGATACACTCTGAATCTTCCCACTTCGTTTAGTTTCATTCAGGATAAAAGCAGTTCTTCAAAACCACAGAGACAAACTAAGGCAAGCAAATCACACTCTTTAGTGTTGACATTTCTCTGAAATTGAGATGAGTGTTTAATCCAATCATTGGTATTTAATCCGAAGACATATTTTAAATTGTCATCCTCTTCAAAAGGTTTGGCTTGGTTGCTATATTTTTACCCTTGTCTTACTCTTCCCTTTAAGAGATTACTCACAAGTGGGAGATATGTAGTCAAAGTGTGAGTCTATCTAGAAAATGGAAAGTTTGATTGTTTTTCCTTACCCTAAATGAATAGCCACCATATAATGAGATTATTGTCTTAACTCAAGAGATAATATATGATAGAGGTATATACACTAAACACTACCCCTAATTTATAGGCGCTCAATAAAAGTTAGGTATTATTATTTTGATGCCGCTGAACTAGGAATGTCTTTCTCCTGCTTGCCTATTAGAAAAACTGAATGTCGGGGCGCCTGGGTGGCTCAGTTGGTTAAGCATCCGACTTCGGCTCAGGTCACGATCTCGCGGTCCATGAGTTCGAGCCCCGCGTCGGGCTCTGTGCTGACAGCTCAGAGCCTGGAGCCTGTTTCAGATTCTGTGTCTCCCTCTCTCTGACCCTCCCCTGTTCATGCTCTGTCTCTCTCTGTCTCAAAAATAAATAAACATTAAAAAAAATTGTTTTTAAAGAAAAACTGAATGTCAACGATACCAATTTAATTTCATACTACCTTTGTCATTTGCATATTATTTATAGTCAAAGCATGTAGATTCCTCTTTAATCAATGACCTAAAACCTTGGCACTTATCAGAGAAGTCATCTACAAAATGAACAATTTTTAGCACTTTGCAAGACCGGCTTGAAACATCTGATTCCTTAGAAAAGCAAACAGTGATATATGCCTCTCTATTTTCAGGGCTCCTATTATATTCTGCTCATCCAAACAAGAAAACTGCTCCCATATGATCTTCAGTCCTTACCGAGAGCTGATAGGAGAATATGGAATCAGCCTAATTCTTATACTCCTATTATAATGCTTTATTTATGTCTTTCTTCTCCACTAGTTGGCAAGTTTCCTTAGGAAATACAGCACAGTGTAAGACCACAGCATTCATCTTTGTGTCTATCATACTGCTTTATGTGTAAAAGTGCCCTGAATGTAAATCCACAGAACAGCGTATATCAAATCAGGACCCATTTATCACCAGAATTAGAAACACCAGGTGTATTTGCTTAAAATGAAGATTTTTTTATTCTACCAAGATCTTCTAACTTATAATTGCTGCTGTTGGGGCCTGGGGCCATTTTAACAAGCTCTATAGATGATTCTTATGTACAATAAAGCTTGGGAACTCTGTTACGAAAGAAAGGTCTACTTGTTAGAAAGATGTGGCTGTTTCTGATGAACAGAAAAGTTGATGGTTATAAGAACAGCTAGTCTGTTAGGTTTGTTTTTCAGTGATCGAAAGTATTTATGTTCCCTTATTGCAATAAATCTCAAAGGACAGCAAATTAACATTAAGGAAATAGGTTTTCTTTTTTCTCTTTCTCCCCTCTTTTTGTTCTTACTTTTCATATTGGAAAACTTAAAACAATGTCTAAAAGTAGACAGAGCAGTAGAATAAGCCCCAAAGCATCTTTCCACCATAGAGCTTCAACAATTGCCAACTGCTAGCCTTTCATTTTTATCTATTACTCCACTTATTTCTCCCACTGTGAACAGGGTTTTGTCTTTTTGTTGTTGTCGTTGTTTTTTATCATTGCCCTCAAAACATTAAAACAAAAATAGCACAGATGTGTAAGATGATCCACTAAAATTTCATATAAGGCGAATGGTCATAGCAACTGATTTACAACTTGGAAACTCAATAAAACTATCAAGTTGTGATTTAAGAGATGCACAGTTCTACTCTGGAGAAGTACTGGATGGTTGTTAGGATCACATGAGATAACGCTTGGGACATCATAGAGCCCAACAGCTGTCACAGAATATGTGTTTTGAGCTTGAAATCTGTGCGTTAGGCAATGTGGTGGTTTTAAAAATATGTTCACAACTTTTACAAATTAAATTTCATTCAACTTTACATTCCAGTGTGGTAAACATAGAGTGTAATGTTACTTTCAGGTGTACAATCTAGTGAGTCACCCCTTCCATCCATCCCCCTGTGCTCCTCACAACAAAGGCCTCCTGAGTCCCCATCACTGATTTCACCCCCGCCCCCTGCCCCTCTGGTGACCATCAGTGTATTCTCTGTAGTTAAGAGTCTGTTCCTCGGTTTGTCTAGACAGACCTTCTCTTTCTGAGACAGACTGTCTCTTTCTCTCTCTTTCTCTTCTTACACTCCTCCCCGCCCCAGAGGTGGAGCGTATTCCCCTTGCCTTGAGTGTGGGCTGGGCTCTGCAACTCACTTTTAGTTTAATAAAACTCAGAAGATATGATCAATGACACTTCCAGGGTTAGGTTATAAAAGGACTGCGGTTTCTGCCTTGGATGTGTGCACGCGTGGGCACACACGGTATTATCACGCATCCTGGAGGAAGACAGATATCATGTCAGAAAGTGGCGCGGGGGTGGAGGGAAGGAAGCCAACGGTTATGTCTGGAGGGACTCGGGCAGCCTATGGGTAGGGCCAAGTGGCAAAGGCTTGTCAGCAACCACTGGCTGAGCTCAGAAGTGGATTCTCCAGCCTCTACTGGGCTGTAAGATAACTGGCCCACAGCTTGACTGCAACCTCTTGATAGACCTGCAGAAGGCCAGCTAAAAGCTGCATCACTTACCACAAAGAAATTTTGGAAACAAGCTAAACGTTCATCCATAAGACACTGAATTATCTACAATGCACAATGGCGTATACGTATTTTTGAGAAAGAACGAGGAAAAGCGTTTATAAAGTGATATTACGATGATACCCAGAATAAATTGTTGTTTTTGTTGTTGTTGTTTAAATCTTTATTTATTTATTTATTTATTTATTTATTTTTTTTTTTGAGAGAGACAGAGTGCGAGTGGGGGAGGAACTGAGAGAGAGGGAGACACAGAATCTGAAGCAGGCTCCAGGCTCCAAGCTGTCAGCACAGAGCCCAAGGCGGGGCTCGAACTCATGAATTGAAAGATCATGACCTGAGCTGAAGTCAGACACTTAAGTGACTGAGCCACCCAGGCACCCCCAGAATAAATCGTTAAATGAAAAAAACAGGTGCCAAAGAAGATACATAATATTCTCCTTTTGTATAAGTAAGAAGGGGAAGGGTACATGCACTTCTTTATTTTTGTCCAAAGAAACACAGGGAAGGAAAATAAACCTGAGACTAACAAATATAAATGGAATTAAAACTTTTCAATTTTTCTATGATTTCGACTTTAGCCATGTAAATACTTTACATATTCAGAACGTAAAATTAAATCAAAATAGTTGGGGGAAAAAAAACCCTAAAATAGAAAAAAAAAAAAACCAGAAACAACTACAATAAACTGCATTATCAAATCGAAAGCACAAACATAAACATGTTATTATTAACATAAACTTAAATAAAAAATAATTTAAGACACTTCGAAGCACAGAACACAGACTCTCTACTGCACTAAATCTTATACACTAAATCTTATGCACTAAATTTATACACTAAATCTTATAGTAGTAAATTCTATAGTCACAAGGAAATCTAGTTTTCTTAGTAGTTCCATTATTGTTGAGGTATCACTGTTGTAATTCCGAATCTAATCTGTAGGTGCTAGAGCAAATAAGCAAATATATACATATATACTTCAATGTTTCAAGTAAAAAGATTTTCTAGAGAATCAGAGTTTTCACCATGAATGAACGTGGATACCAGTGAGAACCGGAGTGGGGCGAAAAAGAACAGTGATGCTGCATTTGAACCGAAGATGGCAGTTTCTATCACTTCTTACGAATTTAAATCCTAGGTCTGCCCTCTGACAGCTGTGACACTCCGGTACAATGAGAGCCCCCCAGCACCCAGATATTGTCTTCCAAATGATATTCCCTATTTAGAGAAATGGCAGATTCCAGGTCTAGAGCAGAAAAAGTGTGGGGCGAGATCTGAACATCTTTTGCCAGAGAACAAGGCGATGCCCGAGAGTAATAACGTCCTTTCATAAGGACCCAGAAAGGGCTGTTGTTGGATAAATCTGGAAAATGCTGAGACTCCAAAGTAATAAAAATGGTTATAAATTATAATGCATCAAATTAAAAGAAAATCTTGATCCAAAGTGAAATTCAGAAGGGGAGTAGGTGGGAGAAAAGGAGAGGATGAGAGGGAGAGGGAAAGAGAACAGAGAGACAGTGAGAGAGACAGCGAGCGAGAAATTGTATGTGTACTTGGTACGTGGGGCAGAGGGAGAAAGAGACAGAGAAACACGAAATGAGGGGAAGAGGGTAGGGGTGTCTGGGGAGGGAGAGGAGGAGGAAGACAGAAAATTCTTTTTTAAAGAATAATAGATGTGTTGACAATTGATTCAGGCTAGGATTATCCCTGGGTGCTAAAAGCAGGTTGCTGAGGAATAAAAATTCACATTGTCTTCTCCCTGTAGATTACTTATTAATTACAGAGCATCATTCCATAGATACCTTATTAATTTCAAAGGGGAAAAATGATCCTTTACGTTGGATAGATTTACCAGTCGGCATGTAACCAAATGATCAAGCTTATCACCAGTACTGGATCAAGCTTCCAGCTTGTGCCCTTTGCTGTGACACAGTGAGAAGTGCACATGTCATTGATGTCAACAGTGTTTAACCCTGTGGTTTTCAAAGTGTGGTCCTTAGATCGGGAACATCAGCAGCACCTGGGAACTTGTTGGAAATGCTGTGACTGCACCCTGACATAGACCTGTTGAATCAGAAACCCTGGGATAGGGCGGGCAGTCCGTGTCCAGAAAGTTTCCCTATGACGCTAAAGCATGCTAAAATTTCAGACCCCCTAGTTTAACCTGAATCTGATGAAAACATTAGACAGATTCAGATCACAGATTTTCTACTAGCCTGAACTCTTTAAAAATGTCAAGGTCACAAATAACACAAAAAAGTAGAGCCTGGGAGGGTTTGTAGGAAGAAACTTTTAGATGAAAGCTAAAGAGATAACAATCGAGTGAGTTTTAACTGGATCCTGAATTTAAAAAAACAAAACAAAACAAAGCCTCTGTCACAATGTCTGCAACTGATCAACTTACTTTTGAGCGACACTCAAAAAATAAAAACAAACAAGCAAAAACAGATAAAAAGTAAACAGATAAATAAAATCTATATATTTTTATCCGTATGTAGAAAAAGAAAAAGAAACCTGAAATAACGGTAACAATTAATGTACATCAATGTCATTGAGCTATTTTTTTTCAGCTTTTCTGCAATTCTGAACATTTTCCTAGGGAGTGGAACAAAAATTAATGCAAAAAAAAAAAAAACATATCTAGACATTGAAAGAAAGCTGAGTATTCTAAAAAACAAAACAAAACAAAACAAAGAAACAAAAAACAAAAGAAAGAAGTCGACACACAGAACGATTCCGTGAATTCGTTTTTGCAAAGAGAGAGAGTGTAGACTGAAGCCGCTGCGGGTTCGACCACCGGAGTGGCACAGCTGGGCTCCAGGGTTGGTAACTACTGAGTGCGGACGGTGGTTCCACAGCCACCCACACACGGACCACATTAAACAGTACCGTACTTCCAATCTTCCCCTTTACCGTGGAGGAAACACGGAGAGAGTTAATAACATTATCAGCCATGAGCTTTTAAGGTTCAGCATCCCCATAAAACCGAAGAATCTCGACTTGCAGCCTCAGCAGTGAAATTACTGCCATGAAAATCACCGCCAATGGCCGAGTGGCACGAAAGAATAATTATACGTGTTTACTGGTTAGCCATCAGTCAAGTCCAAGCACCACGAGATGAAATGTGAAATGCAATTAAATATGAATGCATGGTCTGAGGGCCTCCCAGCCAGCAGACACACACACACACACACACACACACACACACACACACACGCGCGAAATGAGTATAATAATCCTCTTTGGATATTTTTCCTGGTAATTCTAAAAGGCTATGGGAAAGTACAAAACAGTAAGTCCTAAATGACATCCTTTGAAGAAGGGGTTCAATCAGCTGCAAACAAATCAATACAGAAAGGGTTTGTGGAAGTATGAAACCTTTCAATTCGCAATCATCCGTTCTTGAGAAACTCTACAATCATGGCAAGATGCGCTCCCCATATTTAAAGTGCATGATTTATGACTGACTTTCGTCTACAGCTTTTATGAGGAGGCATTTTTTAGCTGCCCCATGGGAGTTGCTAACATCTGCACTGATGAAAGAATTGTAAAGAGCAAAATTCACAAAGGATTACCACTATCAGATTTTTTTAAAAGAGAAGCAATACATTATAATTTGATGTACTGATAGTTTTTGAAGTACTTTCCAATGTAAACTTCAAAAGATCATAATGAATATTTAATTTCGATGCAGCGCACATTGAGAGTTCAAAATTACTGGCCACTAGGAAACTAAATCCACCGATCAAAGAATGTAACCATTTATTACATCCACGGGCATGATTTGGAGCTGTGATTATATGTAAATCTCATGTCTTTACAATTGATAACTGGGGGATTAACCGGATCTTTCTGCAACCTTAAAATAGGGTAAGCAGTCAATAGTGAGAGGAGTTAATCAGTTAATGGATAGCAGTTGCAGCTGCAAAATGAAACACATTCTTTGAAAATCTGAATTCTAATCTTGAATGGTCTCTAATACTATAAGTAAGCACGATTTTGAAGCCTTTTATTAGTAAGTCTCTTTGCCCGTCTTCAGTTGCCAGCTGTGTATCCATTAGACTTGGGGGGAAATAGCAAAGTCCAACTGAGGAACAGCTCGGAACCGAGGGTTCTTGAGTGAAGGCTCTTGAGTCAACCAGGGCTTCAGAGAGGAACCAGAGCCTGTGCTTATGACCGTGTTCCATGCAGACAGACAGAACTGTGTTGAAAGAACTCCACCACTACGAGCTGTGCTGCCTAGCAAAGATCACCTCAGTTTTCCACGCCTTAACTTCTCTATCTGTAAGATGGGTACATTAACAATGGTCTACCGGGGCACCTCGGTGGCTCAGCCAGTTAAGCGTCTGACTCTTGACCTTGCTCAGGTCACGATCTCAACGTCGTGGGTTTGGCCCCCACGTCACACTCTCCACTGATGGTGCACAGCCTGCTTGGGGCCCTCTCTCCCCACTCCACCCCCCTTGCAAAATGAATAAACAAGCTTAAGAAAATAATAACGGTCTACCACACGGGTGGGTTGTGATGATTCCACGAGACAACGTGTACGAAGCACCTGACAGAAGGTCTGACGTACATTAAGTGCCCGGTGAATGCAGCGAGGACAGCGGCTGCCGCTGTCCCTTAGCATTTCCGTCAGACACGATCCTAACAGCCTTTGCTAGCACTTCCCTATCTGTAGCTTGTGAGTCGGCTGGTGGTTAAGGTTGGCGATGGTCCGATGGTCCGGGTTACGGCGGTGGTGGCCGCGATGGTTGTGGGGGTGGGGAGCTCTGGTCCCTTCTGCTGGTGAAGCCAGATTTCCCATAATCCCCTCCACCAATTTCCCAGTATTCCAGCCCCTCCAGGAAGGTCTGTCTATCTGAGACAGTGTGTGTAAGAAGAAGACTGTGCAGAAACTTGGCACCGGGGTCAAGTATTCCCCCTCCCAGCTTAATCCCTGAATATAACTGCTTGTCTCCCGGTCCGTCGCCCTCCTCTGTCCCCTCTCAAAGGCACTGCACACTTTCCTCAGGGTCCCAGCATGCAATAGTTTTTAAAGGACAGTTCTTCCTTTGGCAAGGCACTTTGTTGGGGGTGCGGGGGCGCTGGCTCTTAAACGTCTTCTAAGATCACCCCCGTGGAGTTCTGCTGCATTCCTAAGCTGAATTTCCCTGTGGTTCTTATTTGACCCCCGGTGAGGTGATACCCAACACATGCAGAACTCTGAAGTCCAGGGGCATGACACGAATAAGCACCTAGATGAGATCATCGCTCTCTTCTCTATTTGTATGACGATGCTTTTGTGACGGGCTGGTCTCTGACACTGGCACGCAGAGATGGGCAATTAGATCCTGTTCCCTACTGCCCTCCTGACACCTAGCAGAGCAGCCGGTGTGGCTAGGTGTTGGGAAAGCATTTACTGAAGGACAGAATAAATGGCAGAAAGAAAATAAGAGAGACAGTGGAGAGAAAGGGAGAAAGGACAGGTGGAAGGAAAGGAAAGGGAAGGGAAAGGAAGGGAAGGGAAGGGAAGGGAAGGGAAGGGAACGGAATGGAAGGGGTATTCTAATATCAGTTCTGAACTCAGAATGAAATCTCTCAAACATCTGATTGCCTTAAAAAAAAATTGCCAGCCAGTGGTTAAGTTCAATGTTTAAGAACAGTTTAGGTCAAGAAAATGAACGATTAGGGGACAAACATAAAAGCAAAAAGTGATAACACAGGTTAAGTGTTCTCCAAGAACACAGTGTTAAAATGGAGGTAGTTTAAATGGTAACACCTGTAGGGAAGGATCCCCTCAGAGCTGATCATTAAATACTAAAATAAGATACCGACGGGGCATATCATCTCTCTTCTTCAAGCATCTTTGAAAACAGGAAGAGTGATGCCCATCTGCCTGGAACAATTTAGGACTCTTTCTGCCGAGATGACTTATCAAGCCCCATTCCCATGCTGATAAATTTTTCATAGTCTCCTTTCTGACTATGTCCAAATGGCCATTGTAAGTAATCTCCTAGGATATTAACATTTGGAGTACATGTGCCTACCGAGGCTTTTAATATAAATGAACATTTAGAGAATAATTTAGGATTAGAAGTCTCCACCGTTTCACATTTCATGAAAGTATGTCAAATTTATGTCAGACTTTCAGATGGAGGACGATATTTTTTCCGACAGACTAGCATGGCACGTATACGAACTGAATGCATACCTGGGACGCCACACAACTGCTGCTTTCCCAGGAGACGGGACTTCACTTAAAAAACAAGAAACAAAAACAATTGGGCAGATGATTCTAACCATCCTGATACAAACGTATGAGAAAACAGCACAGGAAAAAAAAAAAAGACAAGAGAAGCGTTTTAAAATTTTTTCAATTATTTAAGCTAGCAAGGAATTATTTAACAGTGTCAATTAAAATTTCCACTGACTCACATCAGAAGCAGCTTCAGAACCAAGCTTTTGCCAGACTCCTCCTGTCTCTAAAATGTATCACTCTGTAGTGCCCCGCTTATCGCAGTATCTCTGTTATAAAGAAGATATATTTATATCACCGGAGATGAAAGTAAATAACAGATACGCAAGTTGATGTTTATTAAAGGCTGGCTGTGTGCCAAGCACTATATTAACCCGCACTTTACATACACTCAAAACTTTCACCCACGTTAAAAGACCATATGAGGCAGATACAATTATTATACCCATTTTACAGATTAATAAACTGAAGTTTTGAAAGGAACCCGTGGAAAACTTAGGCTCCTGGTCTCCCACAGCTGCACTGAGACCCTCAGGCCCTCATTTCTCAGGGACATCAGCGGCTCCCTCATTTCCTGAGTGGCCGAGACGTGGGTGTGAAAGAGAAGAGTCAAGGATAAAGCTGTAGTTTGGGGCCTGAGCCACTCTGGAGTCAGACAGGACTGTCCTTTTCTGAGATGGGAAAGGAGGGAAGGAGATGACGGTGCAGGGAGAAACCAGGAGTTTATTTTGGGCGAGTTAGGTTTGTGGTGCTCATCAGGCAAGCAGGTGGAGTTCAGGGGAGAGACCCAGGGTGGGGATGTACACGTAGGACTTCAACTCACGAAACTGGGGAGGGTGTAGATGGGGCCGGGGGACTGAATCCGGGGCACTCCCACACCGGACGAGGTCTAGGGGAGGGAGCAAGAATAACAAAAGGAAGCTGAGAGAGGGAAGAAAGACTCAGGAGACAGCCTCGTCCGGAAGCCCAGTGAAGACAGTATTTTGAGAAGGAAGGAGTGACGGTGATCTACACTCAAGTACCCGGGCAGGCCAAGTATGACGAAGGCCGAGTACTGATAGCTGGATTACGCTACCTGGAGATCACAGACATCCTTGACAAACCGACCGTCATGCTGTAGATGTGATTCTGTGTCCTATTTCTTTCAGTTGTCAGTAAACACTCCTTGAAACCGTATGTTTTTTAAGTAGGCTCCACGTCCAACGTGGGGTTCAGACTCACGACCCCAAGATCAAGGGTCGCACGCTCTATCAACCGAGCCACCCGGCTGCTCCTGAAACTATTTTTTAATGCCTGTAAAATATCCCTTAATATAAATGTACAATGACTTATTTAACTAAATTGCTAATGCCGGATATTTACATTATTTCCAATTTTTTTTTACTTTTATAAATAACATGCGGAATCATCCTTGAATGCCAATCAGTAATACTATATTTAAGTGAGTTCACGTGAGTATTCTAGCATGCACCGAAGCGGTACAAAATACAAGGGAACTGTTGCTACAAAGAGCATATTTACAATAATAACCGTTCATAACATTTGGGTCCGTTATAATTGAGTTCTATGACACTTAATATTAAAGAGCATATCCATAATGATAATAATATAGTTGTAATATTGTAACAAAAAAGCGGGGAAAATTGTGGCACAAAGTAATTCCTACACAGTGCCAACTGTTTTTATTGGCTATCATTATTACTTTCTTTTTTGCAGGAGGACAAGAAGTTCGAGAAAAAAGCGTTTGGACCCTTTTGTGTCGGGAACAAGTCCCCTTTGGCCATCATTCTTGCTGCAACAAATCGTGCAAGTTGTATTTGGGAGGTTTCTATTACACATAAGGAGGGGCTTCTTCATATGTGCATGTAACATGTCGGCTTGGCCACTTACAATAAAAATGCCCCGAGTTCGGCTCTGGGCTGATGGCTCAGAGCCTGGAGCCTGTTTCCGGTTCTGTGTCTCCCTCTCTCTCTGCCCCTCCCCCGTTCATGCTCTGTCTCTCTCTGTCCCAAAAATAAATAAACGTTGAAAAAAAAAAAAATTAAAAAAAAAAAAAAAAAAGGGGGCGCCTGGGTGGCACAGTCGGTTAAGCTTCCGACTTCAGCCAGGTCACGATCTCGCGGTCCGTGAGTTCGAGCCCCGCGTCAGGCTCTGGGCTGATGGCTCGGAGCCTGGAGCCTGTTTCCGATGCTGTGTCTCCCTCTCTCTCTGCCCCTCCCCCGTTCATGCTCTGTCTCTCTCTGTCCCAAAAATAAATAAACGTTGAAAAAAAAAAAAATTAAAAAAAAAAAAATGCCCCGAGTTCAAAAACGTTCCCCATTCTGCTGCTAGAGTGACGCTCAGAAGACGACGACAGCGGCAAAAGCCCCATGAAGCCAGATGTCAGAACTCGTCAGGCCTTCCTCTTCTCTAGCCTCGCCACCCAGGATCGAAAAGTGCCTCATCTCCAACATCACGCACGGCTCCCCGTCGTCTGTAAAGCAGAGTCCCCGTCTCTGGACGTGGAGGCATCTGGCAGGTGGTGCTCATTTGCCTTCCCTCCCGCTACCCCTACGCCTTCTGCAGCTCTCTGCACCGCCTCCCGGGCTCCAGCGAGCGCCTGCCCTTCCCCACTCTGTGCCCTTCTGTCAGGCCGCCTCCTCGCTTGGAGTGCAGGGCTCCAGTCCATCACCACCAGGCAGAGTGCCAAGGGCAAAGGTTTTGGAATCAGACAGGCCTGTGTCCCGGCTGTGCCTTTCTCACGTGCAAGTTGTGTGACCTTGGAAAATTAGCGAGCTTCTCAGAAACTCTTTTTCCCATCTGCACATGGCCATCATGATACCTACCTTGCAGGACAGGGCTACGGTTTATGTAGAGTTAGATATCAAAAGGGGCGCCTGGGTGGCTCAGTCGGTTAAGCGTCGGACTTCAGCTCAGGTCATGATCTCCCGCTCTGTGAGTTCCAGCCCCACGTCGGGCTCTGTGCTGACAGCTCAGAGCTGGAGCCTGCTTCGGATTCTGTGTCTCCCTCTCTCTCTCTGCCCCTCCTCCGTTCATGATCTGTCTCTCTCTCTCTCTCCGTCTCTCTCTCTCTCTCTCTCTCAAAAATAAAATAAACATTTAAAAAATGTTTTTTTAAAAAGACAGCAAAATATCTGGCTCAGGGGTGCCTGGGTGGCCCAGTCAGTTGAGTGTCTGACTTTAGCTCAGGTCATGATCTCGAGGTCAGTGAGTTTGAGCCCCGAGCCTGCTTCGGATTCTGTCTTCCTCTCTCTCTGCCCCTCCCCCGCTCATGCTGTGTTCTCTCTGTTTCTCAAAAGTGAATAAACATTAAAAAAAATTTTTTAAATAAAAATAAAAAATTAAAAAAAGTAGCTGGCCTAATATCCATTATGTTTTTAAACTCTACTTCTCAATAGACAGTAAATGCACATGATTCAAAACTCTAAAATATATGAGACAATAGCTCTCCCTTTCACTCGATCCTCCAGATGAAGTTCCCCTACCACAGGGTATATATTCTTTTTCCCAATTTTTTTGTGCATCTTTGTGGAGATACTATACACGAATCGTGGTATACATAAAGTTACTGACATCTTTCTTCTCTCACTTCATAATATATCTTGGAGAGCCTTCCATCTCCTAGGGGACTATATACATATATTATTTCAGAGGGAGAGAGTGTGTGCGCACACGGTGGAGGGGGAGAGGCAGAGAGGGCGAGAATCCTCAGCAGGATCCATGCTCGGCGTGAAGCCCGACGTGGGACTCGGTCCTACGACCCCGGGATCAAGACCTGAGCCGAAATCGAGTGTGGGACGCTCAGCCAAGTGAGCCATCCGGGCGCCCCTGTCTTATTCTTTTTTAAAACAGCTCTAGTATTCCAAGGTATGGATGCACCATCATTAAAATAAGCCACTCCCCTACAGATAGACTTAAAGATTCCTGGTAATCTTTTTTTCTCCAACACATTATTATAAAAGTTTCCAAACGTAAACAAAAGTTGAATCTAACAGTAAATGCCCATGCACTTACCAGCTAGATTCTATAAATAATTTATCATGCACTTGCCTTATCAAATGTCTAATCACCCCTCCATCCCTCCATCCATCTCTCTCATATTTTTTTTAAATTTCAAAATATGTTGCACGTATCATTGCGCCCCCCTCAAGATATCATCTGTTATTAGGTAGTAAACTTTGGCCATTAGCAATGCAAACCTGTATAAACACTTTTCCACCCATGTGTGGCTATTTCTCGGAAACTGAACCGTGGGGAATGTGCACTGATAATTTGCAGGGATATTGTGAAACTTCTCTCTGTTGAGGGTGTAGCAATTGATGCTTCCATAGGCAAAGTAAGCAAGCCTCTGTGTTCACACCATTATTTCAAATTTTTAAATATTTGTCAATACCAAAGGTAAAGAAAAAAAAAAAAGGATGGTTTCATTTTGCATCTTTGTTTTCCTATGCATAGGAAAATACCTGCATTTCTTTTTCTTTCGATTCTCTGTTCTTTGCCTATTTTTCTACCAGAAAAATAGCTGATTAGCACAACTCTATATACCGAGGACACTAGCCCTTTCTATTACGATTTCCAACTTTGCCATTTCCACTTTGATGTGACTATGACTTCTTTTTCCAAGCACAACTTTATTTTTGTGTTAGTTTATTTCCAAGAAGTACTAAATACCCAGTATTTCTCCATTACTCGCTGCCCCAGTCTCAACCCTTACAACGGCTTGACTCAAATTCTACTGAGTTACTTGCAGGGTCCAGTTGTGCTGTGTCTTTCCCACCTGTGGGCTCTTGTATATGTTGCTTCTTTCTGGAACATTCTCTCGGTTCGTTTCTCCGGGCTGATTGCTACTAGTCCTTGGAGACTGAGCTGAGAGGCTGTGCCTACAGCACAGATTCCCTTAATCCCCGAGGCAGGTTTCATGGTCTTGTCCCGTCTTTGCCTAGTGCCTTATGTGCGCCCTGATCAGAACCCCTTCCTTCTGTGATCTGATTAGCTGCTTCCTGGCTTTCTCCTCCAGATCTGTGAGGGAAAGGACTATAATTTATTCATTCATCATTGTCTCTTCAGCCTCTAGCCCAGGACCGGGCATATATGTAGGTGCTCAATAAGTGTTTAAGGAAAAAGGCAAGGGAGGAGAAGCAAGGGAGGGTGGCAGCGGTAGAGGGTGTTATGGACTGAAGTGTGCCCTCTCCAAATTCGTACGACGAAGCCCTAACCCTCAGTGCCTCAGAACGTGACTGTATTTGGAGACGAGGACTTTAAAGGGTGATTAAAGTAAAATGATTAGGGCCCCCTGTTTACAGGGGGCCCTAACCCAATCTGACCGATGCCCTTATAAGAAGAATAAATTTGGACCTACGGAGAGATAGCAGGGATGCATGCACACAGACAACAGACCATGCGAGGACACAGCAGGAAGGTGGCTGTCTGCGAGTCGAGGAGAGAGACCTCGGGAGCGCCTACCGATACTCTGACCTTGGACCTGAAGTCTCCAGAACTGTGAGGGAATATGTTTCTGTTGTTGAAATCACCCGGACTGTGGAATCGTGCTATGGCACCCCTAGCAAACTCCTACACAGCCCTGGAAACGCACGAGGGAGGCTTGGAGGGTGCAGAGGGAGCACGGCTGGGTCGCGACTATCTAAACGTAGACCATTAGAGGCACACGGAAGATTCATACGTCTTGGCAAGTATGTCACAACTCAGGGGAAAAAAAAGTGGTTCTTTATTTTCCATTCAGAACAAAGAGAGGAGGCTGATTTTAAACTAAAACCTCTGTTCTCTAGATTATAATGTGAACATATAATTAAATTTGATTTTGATTGGGTAAGGCTCTCTCAATTATAATTCTCATGGATTTAAGTCATAAACTATAATGGATTTACATGGTGTGAGAATTTAGTCTGATTATAATAAGCCACTCGAGCTTAAGGAGGGACGTGCATTCACAGCAACACTGCCTTGTTGGGACTGCTGGAAAAATCACTGTAATTTTTAGTCTGCCTAGAAAGTTGAATGCTATTTTTCAGATTTAGTAGTTTCCTCTTTACTGCTGGGTTAGTTTGTTTCAAAGAGATGCTTTCCTTAGAAAATGAAATCTGATACACTGCTGTTCTCAGTGGCGTTACGAAAAACGAGAAAAATTAATCATGGGACATGAAGTCCTTGAGAGTGCTCTTGTGGCCAAACGTTTCCTCTCTGATGAGGGCCATAATTTTGTGTTAAAAACTATACGCCAACTTGGACAAACTATTCATTTCCCTTCGTATTTTGGGGTGAGTCAGTATATCTATGGCAGTACATAAATCATTAAGTGAAATCAAGAAATTTCTGGTTTTCACTTCCAAATATGATGGAAGCGTGTGAAATTATATTCCGTCCATATGATGATGGCTATGATCTGGAGGCTACATGGTTAATTTCCCTGACAGACTATAAAATCACCCAGCCAGGGACGGTGAAAGCTGTTAATCAAGAAGATAACCTTTGAAAGCCTTACCCCTTTCATAATGGCTGCTAGTTAAATATGAACATCTGGGAAATCATTATGAATTCATTGTGCATAAATCTATTGCCCTATGTACAGAACTCCTTTTTATTACAAACAGACTTTACATAATAAGGAAAGAAAAAAATGTATCAATGTTCTTTTTTTTTTTTTACCATGCGCATATTTGATGTACCATTTATTAACAAAATTCGACATCGCCCTTGGATGTCTGCAACACTGGCTATAAAATGGGGATAATAGTATTTAGTTGAGAACATATCTAAAAGGTTTTAATGTTTTAGCAATGCTTTGAGGATTTAAATGCTTTAACTGTGCTAATTTTTATGATGTTGATATTGTCTCAGAGGTTTACTTTGATATCTTATGCGTATACAATATAAACTGAGAGAAATGGCCTTTTGTTTTCTACACACATACATAAGACAGGTTGACAAATTTGAGAAGGGATTTCCACGAGCCACTTTTTTTCCTCCCAACATTTTTCCCTGTATTCTAGAAAGAACCTTCCAACGTGGGCACCTACACCATTCAGCGAAGAGATGTCTTCTAGATTTGTTATGGACGCAGATGTCGGAATGCCTAACTTACTTACGAAAAGTGAAAACCCGAATAAAGACTTTCCCACCTAATGAGGCTTGATTGCCAACGCCGGCAGATTTTGAGAGGCAATTCTCGTGCCATTTGAGAAAGGAACACTGAGTTTTACACAATGAGAAAACAATGACCAGATTACAATTCTGGCTAATGGTGTTAAGCCACTAAGACTCTTCTGGTATAAACCTTAATTTTCTGAAATGTGTAACTAAGACAGACCCTAATCCCAGATGAAATTTAATTGAAGGTTGTTTTTAAAAACCTGGCAGGAGATATTTCTCTTTGGAGTGCTGCCAACTAAAACGGACTCTGGACATTTCTTCATTGTTACTTCAGCCAAGTTAGACCATAATGAGAACCAGTCTTTTGGACTTTAACCCGACAGCTTAAATAAGATTTAAAATCTAGCTTCTTTATTAAAATACATTAACAAGTGTTTTCAAAAAGCTTGGCGATTAATGTATACATATTTATCCATAAGAGTAAGTAACATACATAGGCAAATATAACCAAAGGCAAAATATAGTGTGCCTGTGCTCATTTATACTTGCGGACAAGGGATTTCTATTCCCTACGTGAAGCTTTCCTGCATTAACACTAGAGGAAAAATTAGTTCAATACATCAATATGAAGAGAAAACGCAGCTAAAACAGAAGGCTAATGTACTGGATAAATTAGGTCAGAAGATCTTGTTAGAGACCCTTATAATTTATGTAATTGACATTTGTGACACTTGACAAAATTGTAATTGAGTAAATATCAGCCTAATTGGTTTGTTGCTCATCTCCCCATAAGAAAGCAGGGGAGCGAAAGCCTTGTTTTGAGGAGCAACTGTTTACCTAGAGAGAAGGACAAGGAGAACGAATCGTTACTGTCTGTCTACTACAGGTCAGCTCCTATGGTATAGATGCTTCATTTCTTTTAATACTTCATAGCTCTGTACAGAAAGAAATAGGGTCTCCATGAAGTGCTGAGAGATTGGGATAAAAGAAGGGAGCCCGGGTGACTCGGTCGGTTAAACGTCTGACTCTCGATTTTGGCTCCGGTCATGATCTCACGGTTTCTGAGTTTCAGCCCCGCATTAGGCTGTGTGCTGACAATGTGGAGCCTGCTTGGGATTCTCTGTCCCCCTCTCTCTCTTCCACTCTGCTCCTCTCTCTCTCTCTTTCTTTCTCTCTCAAAAATAAATAAACATTAAAGAGAGAGAGAGAGAGAGAGAGACAGAAATTAACTGACTTTCTCCATCAGCAGAGCTAAGATCAGAACTAGATCCCAGCTCTCTTTTTCCATCTGAACACGATGCACCCTCAAGGAAAGAAAAGATAATACTTTGGCTTTTGTTCTTTATAAAGCCAAAAACCAGCACTTTCTCCATCCTCCAATCAATGGTTCATAAGCTGGGCTGCTCATTAGAATCGTCTGAGGAACATTCTAAAAGTATCTGGGTCCCACAGCCAGAGACCTTGATTCAAAATGGCTGGGATCCACCCAGGCACTTCGACTTTAAAGAAATCTCCACAGTTGAACCTGATGCATATTCAGGCTTGAAGTGCTGTTCTTGCCCAAGCTTAGCAAATGTTCTATCCCTGTCCTCTCCTAAATTCCCAGTTGAATGGGGAAGATTATACAGGAATCCTTACTGAACAGCTACTTAAGTTCCAAGAAGTACATAAAAGGATTTAATAGATACATACCTCATTTAGTACGTGGTAAGAATCAGATCAATGCTTACACAGACCCAGTTACTATTTCTTTAAACTTATGGAAACAGTAACCTTATTTCTGAAATACACCTTGTCTCTCCCTTAAAAATTTCAAAAATCATTGTTTATTTCAAGAGTTCCTTCACCAACCGACCAACCAACCGACCGACCGAAACGACAGACTTTCCTCTAAGCCCAAGACACTTAAGAATTTGTGCTGTTCTACCTCCTGGTCCTACCCGTAAAACACTCTGTCTGTGATGCCCTGCAGAGGCCTTCAAAAATGTTCATGACCTCTGACCTCTAAGGGTGATCTCCCGTGTGCTCTTGGACAAGCCCGGCCAACTACTCTGTGGGGCCTGACGTTTCCTCTTCTGCTTTGGACACCCCCACCCCACCCCACCCCCACGATGCCTGAAACAGCCTCTGAAGTCTTCAGTAGTGTCTAAGTGTATCTACCAGCTGCCTCTGGATGACAGATCACTGACCTGCCGCCATAACTCGTTGGACACTGTTGCCTCTGCCAAGCATTGTGCCGTTTCCGACGGGTCCTACTTTCTCCTGGTGCTCTTGTGCCAATGAGCAGGAGTCCTTGACGAGCTAATGTTGCTTTGGGCTCTCTGAAGTTAGGAAAGTGCAGAAATCGCTCTACATTGCATGATAAGTGGGTGGGTGGCTGGGAATGCCTCACTCTTTGATTCAGCCTTGTATTTTCCCACATGAGCTCCCGGGAAGTATTACCCCACAGGCTTCCAGGACTGTAGTGCAGAGCGCTCCGTTTTTCTCTCAAGTTCCCCCCTGCCTACATCTCTGTAGGATTCACCTGGTGTTTCAAGTGGGAATGGCTGGTAGACAAACCAAGCGATGGGCACCATAATGCTGCAGATGTATCGCTCCCAACAATCACTAAAGCTTTATTATTCGGCCAACTTTGCCTAACTCCATCTACCCTGTGAAAGCGTTCTCTCTCCAGAAGTTCCAATCAGTCTCTCCTAGGAACTGTCTTCCGGCTGGCTGGTCAACCACACCAGCCCGACAGACATGCCCATGACATGTGTGAATTTGAGTAACCGGCCTGGAGAAGGTTCAAGCTAGGGACCACCGTGAGGTCCACATCAATAAGAAAGTGCTTCCGGGTTTGAGCTGAGGTCGTGAAGGGGCAGGTGGTCCTCCACGTGGCTTCCGTTTGCCTTCCTCTGGGTCTCACACACAGAGCAGGGCCGAGCCACACGGTGAATCAATGTCTCACCGAACACGTGCCAAAAGCGTCTATCCAGAGGAAAAGTTCTAAATCCTGAGCAGAACTAGGTCCCCTGAATACTGGCCTACTGAAAACAAGCTTGAGAGAGTTGTAGGAAGCCAAGTTATCAGAAGCTTATAAACTATGTAAACACTAGTTTAGATGAATTTGCCAGACAGAGCTTGCATTCTCTTTTTTTTGTTTTCCTCTACAGATCATTTCTTTATGTCTTCTTCCATCGCAGGCTTTTCCAGGCTTCTTATTCTCTCTTAGGGGGTATCTTACATCTTTCCTCTCCACACGCATGGCCTTCTTTAGGCTTTACTGGGAAATGTGCTTAAAATCTCTTCTGCCCAAATCACCCTATCCTTGAATTAGCCTTTTCTAGTTCAGACATCAACCAAAGGTATTCTTTTTCCTTGTCCTGACTTTCAAAGATCTTGCCTTTCAAACAACTGATTGGATGGTTTGGAGGGGAGGTGGGAGCACTCACAGAGGCAAGGCTCTAGAATAATTATGTTTAATATTCTGACCCCGTTTTGTTCCCAGGCTTGTGTGTCCTGAAAAGGCTGGGACTTCATCCTGCAGACAGCAGGGAACCACTAAAGATTTTGAGAAGCATGATACGATGAAATTCAGTCTGCCCACGATGGTTAACACGAACTAGGGAGCACGAAGGCAGGTGATCATGATGATATAACAGAAAAAAGAGTGGCAGAATGAAAAAAAAAAATGAAGGAGGTTTTTTTTTTGTTTTGTTTTGTTTTTTTAATTTTTTTTTTTTCAACGTTTATTTATTTTTGGGACAGAGAGAGACAGAGCATGAACGGGGAAGGGGCAGAGAGAGAGGGAGACACAGAATCGGAAACAGGCTCCAGGCTCTGAGCCATCAGCCCAGAGCCTGACGCGGGGCTCGAACTCACAGACTGCGAGATCGTGACCTGGCTGAAGTCGGACGCTTAACCGACTGCGCCACCCAGGCGCCCCTGAAGGAGGTTTTAAGTGAAGGATGTATGGAACCAGTAAAAGAAATGCAGCTATCAGAATTGACAACTTGGGAGAGAATAAAATGTACTAAATTGGAGATAAAACATATTTCCAAAAACAGTGTTTGAGGTTGTTAATGATACTGAACTTGGTCTTCGATAGGGAAGAGATAAATAGAGAAAAAGAGTTAACATTGTAGCAGAGGATCATACTACCAAGGAAAAGAACAGAAAGAACCGAATTCCAAGAACTAACTAACCCAGAATTGCCAGAATGGAAGGTGAAAAAAGGAGATTCAGATTTTGGCCACGAAGCGGACACTGAAGGGTGACTTCTATCCTAACTCTTGTTAAATGGTCTTGCCCAAGAAACAGCCTGCGTTGCTTCACTTTTGCCCTGGAGTAAATGCTCAGACCAGCTCTGGCAGGCTCAGTTCGCTGGTTGGTCCTACACCAGAGCATCGCTCTGATGTTGCCTTTGAAGTCTCTCATTCTAATGAGAACTTTTTTATACTTCATTAACTACATCTCCCTAAAACGGGGCCAATGCACTCTCGCCTTGGGCCACAACAGAGTTGTAGTAGCGATTCCAAAGTATTTGTCGATACATTAAAAATTTGCATGGCAGGACAGGCAGAGCCTGAAAAAATGGGAGTTCAATAAACATATGTTGAGGGAATAAATGAGTGGCTGAATGTGAAAGCTTGAATTCTGCACAAACCAGGTGTAGACACTGGAATACCGAATAAAATTCTTTTTTTTTTTTTTGAGAAAGACAGAATGCAAGCAGGGGAAGGGCAGAGAGACAGAGAGAGAGAGAGAGAGAGAGAGAGAGAGAGAGACAGACTCTCACACAGGTTCCACACTGTCAGCACAGAGCCCAGCGTGAGGCAAGAACTCACGAAGCCATGAGATCGTGACCTGAGCTGAAATCAAGAGACAGACGCTCAACCGACTGAGCCCCCCCAGGCACCCCTGATACCACATAAAATTCTTGATGGCCATGATATTGCACAGGTTGGCAAAGAGATAAAACAGTTAGGATTTAACAGCATAGATTTTTCTACATAAAACCATCCTGAGCCAGTAACGTCTTAGCCAACCTGGTGTTGAGTACCCGTGACACGCACAAAAATGTGCCCCCATGAAAAACAGAGTTAAATACAAGCCAATGGTGCTATGCTATAATTTCAAAGCCAAGTTTTACATAAAAGTATTTGTGGTATGTCACTGAAGATTGACAGCAATCTCACCCCGTGAGGCTCAGCACCAGGCAAGCCTTTGTAAGGGAACGATTAACTTCCGGTTCAGGTCTACAAACTGAAAACATCAATAGGATTTGGAAGGAATCCCAGGAAGACTGATCACAGAGATTAAAGGAATAAAAAAGGATTAGAAAATTAGCCCCAAAGAGAAAGATGAAAAAATGCGGTTTATTTAACCTAAGAAAGAGGAAGCTGATAAGCAAAGAAATTGTCTTCAAGGAATTTGTTTTGTTGTTGTTGTTGTTTATATGTAATTTCTTGTCAAACTGGTTTCCATACAACACCCAGTGCTCCTCCCAACAAGTGCCCTCCTCCATGCCCATCACCCACTTTCCCCTCTCCCCCACCCCCCATCCCCCATCAACCCTCAGTTTGTTCTCAGTATTTAAGAGTTTCTTATGGTTTGCCTCCTTCCCTCTCTGTAACTTTTTTCCCCCCTTCCCCTCCCCCCTGGTCTTCTGTTGAGTTTCTCAGGATCCACATATGAGTGAAAAAATAGTCTTCGAATATTTTGTCAGTGGGGCAAACAGCTCTTTAGCCCATAGGCAGCACAAGACAAGATGGGCTTCCCAGTGGAGACGCCACAATGGAAGCACGATTAGTTTCCGCCAATGGAAACCCCTGCCTGCGGGGGCTAGGGTGTGTTTGATAGACTGTCACAGGCAGTAGGTCCAGTCCTTCTCTGGACCTTCCTTAGCATGAATATACAGCTCTGTATCTAAATAGCAGTCCAGGGAGGAAGGAGAAATTCTAGAAATTCTAGAAAGAATTTCTATCTTTGCAGTTCTGAAATTCTCACAGACACTTAGGCATCAAGAAATGTGAGAAGGAACTCTCACGAGAATATTTTTTCTTAAGATGCTTAAAATGGTGAATTCTGAACCTTAAATCATGAAGATAATTTGCTAACCTTGTTCTTGATTAGCTACAGGTCGGCTTTGCCCATGTCCCACCGTGCCATTCAGTAAATAACTTTATTCAGTTGTCTGAATAAAGAACACTCTATTTTCTACTGCCCCACATATCTGAATGCTGAAAGGCTTCTGGAAAGTAAGTTATGACTTTTCTGAAAGGAATTGTTCATATAATATTCACATTCAGCCTCTAATATATATATTATAATATAATAATTCATATTCAGCCTATAAAGCAAAATGACTAGATGGTGGCATTTTTATTATCACCCTCTTCCAATTCTTGTCTCCTTTAGAAGGAAGGGGTCACTTTATAGTAGGTTCCAAGCTTGGGGAACACCCAGCTAAAGTCAACCCCTTCCCGTGAGGTAAGAAAATTACGAAGAACCAAACGAAAGAGGACTCTCTCCGATCCTTTATCTTACATTCCAAAATCTCAGACTCGTGAGTCAAAGTGTAGTTTTTTGGTCACAGACTCCGTGAAAAAGAAGTAAAGAAAAGTCCTTTCTAGATATTGCATGGAAATGCAGAATCTTGCTGGGACTCACACAGCCAGAGTGGTTTCAGAATTGCTTGCGGAACAACAAAATCACTGTTGGAATCATAAATTTACCCCCACCATGGAGCCAGGACCGTACGTACGGGAATAAGTGAGTGGTGGGTTCACACCTCAGCCAACAGACATATGCTTGCTGGATGGATTTCATCCGGGGGTTATGGTCACTCAGCTGTAATCTGGGACGATACTGTATCCTGGTTGAACCATAGTTTCCTGGATGTGCCATTCGCTATGCTAAGCTTGAATCGCTACTTGATTTTGGCCCGTGTTTCTGCTTTAACTTTTGAACTCTATCTCCCGGTAGTTTCTGACCGTATATCATTTCTTCAAACTGATTAATTGTAAACGTTCTTCAGGTCTCTTGGCCTCTGTCCTCTTTTGTTGGCTGTGGGCAGTGTTCCCTGATGGCCTTCTGGGCCACATTCTCCTTTCCTCCCTGTTCTAGAACAGCAGCAGAACTACTTGCCCCTCCAACCTTCATCAGTCAGCTTCACATATATGCTGTGGCCTTGAAAACTTTTCATTTATTTCAGGCCCAATTCAGCAACAGAAGTTGTTCTCCTCAACAGGTAGCATAATATACTAAGTACGTAATATAGTATAGTACTTAGTAAGTGTTTCATGTCTGTTGACTAGACGTGGGAATGAATGACCTGTACCATAGTCGAGCTACTGACGATTTCCAGTTTTACGAACTAGACCTGCTACTCAATATAACTTTATTCTGCTGTCTGCATTCCCAGGTGTTTGTAAAAGAACACTCTATTATCCATCAGCTGTTTAAATTTATTTTTTTTAAGTTCCTAGGTTATTAATCCTCTCATAAAAAAAAAAATCTGCACAGTCACCACAGATAAAGTCACTGCAGAATCTTTACTCCTTTTGTCCAACCTGCAGCTCCCTTGTTGGGTGCGACCAGCACTGGCTTCTGCAACCCCTCAACGTCCTCATTCTGCTCTTGTGTGCCTTTGGCTGTTTCCTCGAGGTCTTTTCTTCTCGTACAGGCATGTCTTGCAAGTCTATGTTTGGCTTTATACCTTCTTGCATAATTCAAGGAATCGTAAATCACGCCAAAGCCAGGTGTCTGGGCACAACCAAAATGGGTTCTGAACCGAAACAAAGATGGTATTTGGTGCGGTCTTGTTTGTTTTGGCTAGTTTTTCCCTAATTTCTGTCTTAGACACTGTTGCCTTCTGGGGTAAAGGACATCAATGGCCATTTGTTTCTGCTGAAGCAGTCGGTTGGTCATGAACATCCTGGTCTGCATAGTTACTGTGTCCTTCATGATAGTGGCCAAGCTTCAAGCACCAGGGAAGAAAAGACTAGCTATTTACATTGAAATTCATTAAAATTAGGGGCGCCTGGGTGGCGCAGTCGGTTAAGCGTCCGACTTCAGCCAGGTCACGATCTCGCGGTCCGTGAGTTCGAGCCCCGCGTCGGGCTCTGGGCTGATGGCTCAGAGCCTGGAGCCTGTTTCCGATTCTGTGTCTCCCTCTCTCTCTGCCCCTACCCCGTTCATGCTCTGTCTCTCTCTGTCCCAAAAATAAATAAAAACGTTGAAAAAAAAATTTTTTTTAAAAAGAAATTCATTAAAATTAAATACAATTTCAATTCCTCAATCACACTACACACATTTCAAGTACTCAATAGCCATACGAGGCTATTGCTTACCATGGAGATCTAGAATATTCCCATCATCAGAGAAAGTTCTATTGGACAGCAGGGGATTAGGCCATTTTCAAACTTATCGATACAATATTGACTTTCTGTATAATCTTGTGCCAAATACTGACTATAACCTTTCAATGCACTTCAACCCTTGCCCTAGTCTGAAAACAAATCACACTCCAGTTTATTTTCCCAATCTGGCAACCCAATGTCAAGAAACGTCAGCAAAGAGAAACTTGACTCTTTTTTTTTAATGTTTATTTTTGAGAGAGAGCGAGCACATGGGGGAGGGACAGGGAGAGAGGGAGACAGAATCTGAAGCAGGCTCTGAGCTGTCAGCACAGAGCCCGACGTGGGGCCCAAACTCACAAGCCGCTAGATCATGACCTGAGCTGAAGTCGAACGCGTAACCGACTGAGCCACCCAGGTGCCCTAGAAACTTGACTTTTCTAAGTCATCTGAATAGTGAAAGATACTGCTGCACTGACGTGTGTGTGTGTGTGTGTGTGTGTGTGTGTGTGTGTGTGAAAGAGATATCTGAACCAAAGACTTAATATCATGATTCTCTCATTCTACATAAAATCCTGTTGATCAGTCCTAATATGAAATATATTCTACAGAACATAAAGAAACATGTAAACCTCCTCCTTTCACAAGACACATTCACATTAATAAAGGCCCTAGAAATTGCATGGAGAGCATCTAAGTAATAAAACAATTCAGATGGCTGAGTCCACAGCAGTGCGGAAAGCTTCAGGTTCATCTCTGAACAGGTTTTTAGAGGTCCTCACTTTTATTTTTTATTTTATTTAGTTATTTTGTTAACAAGAACTTTATTTACAAATAATACTCACTGAGTTTGTAATCATAGGTGAGATGTGCAGTTACATACATATATCTACACATATGCACATCCATATATGTGTTTATGTACATACACACACACACACACACACACACACACACAAACACTCACTGGTATTTAAACTGATCCTGTGGTGACAGAAAAAATCCTCAGTCTTCTAGATCACTTTATCTTACCAAATTAGATATTCAGGGTTGTCATCAAGACGTTACAAATACATACTCACCCAAAAAGAAGAAAAACTCAGGTCAATTGGTTGTAAAGAATATGACTTTCTATTGATTGGCCAGAGCGCCTCTGTGGAGTACAGCTAGACCAGTACAAACACCATATGGCTGCGTGCATGTCTGCATTCGTTTGCAACATGAAATCACAGTTGAAGCCAACACTAGAGATTAGAACACCTCTAGTAATGGTACGATCATGCATGAGCTGTCCAGGTCTCCTCGGACCCTTGGGAAATCACCATAGGACATTCACACACACACACACACACACACACAAGCCCCAAACCCACAGAGGCCAATCGAGATTTGTGGGATCATGTGAAGTCCAAGCAAACGTGTGTATCAAGGTACACGTGGATCCGGCAAAATGGCACCTGAACCCTTGATTAAATCCGCTTCACCCTCACAATCCGGCGATGGACGCGGGTGCCTACACTCCTGCCAATGAGATCGGAAACAGATTTTGTGGAGGAAGCCTACCGATTAGATTACGTTTAAAAGATCGAAACAGTAAGAGTGATGCAGCATCTACGTCTCGAGCAAAATGTAGCAGATCCTTAACCACCAAACTCAGAGCTCATTCTGGAGTGAGTATATGCAAAAATTCAGTAACACAGAGAGCTTGCCCCAAACGATAAAGAAGTTATGAAAGTTCCAATTAAACACAAAGAATTGAGCGCATGTGTTGTTTCTGCTTCTTTATGAGTTCCCACTAAAGTGACACGATATACGTAAAAACAGAACAAACAAAAAAAGGACAGAGAAAACTTGAGAGGAGTCAGCAGCAGATGAGGCACAGAAACAAAATTTTGGAAGCCGTTTAGTAGATGGATAAAGGGAAGTCTCCCAGGCTCATGAGAGAGCCCGAATCCTAAGTTTGCAAAGGAGGTAAGAAGTGGGATGCCAGGAGATGCAAAATTCCAGGAAGGTTCAGCAAGTGTAGACACCAGGTGTCTCGGAAGGATGCGGGGAGGGGTGGAAAAGAAAACAAGAGTGTGGCTGAGAACCTGGATTCCCGGGATCCCCACATTTCCTTCTCTACTCCTCATGACCAGAAGACCTCAGAACCCCATCATGGCAAAAGGCAGGAAGCTTACTCTCTGAAATGTGGCATCCGATAGGCTTGGGAATCTGGGTATGGGTAGCTCTCCTTGGTGCAACGGAAGATTAAGGGAAAGTCTACATACTCCCAGTGAGACATTCTCCCCTCCCCAGCTTTCTTCCTCTACTTGGCTTCCAGAACACTAGAACACTAGCAGCCAGAACTTTAGGCTCTCCCCACCCCCACAACCCCCTCCAAGCTCACCTCCAAGCAGAACACTAAAGTCTTCCTCTGAGAACATGACCAGCTGAAGAAAAAAGCCTAAAAACACTAACATTTAGGAGCAGGGCCTTCACAGTGTATCAGGCCGTTATCTGCCTGAGGGGGTGAGTGAAGAATGAAACCCAACACATGCTCCATTTACCGAGTCATGTGCAGGGAAGGGGCGGGGCATCACCTTTTTCTAATTAGCACGAAGGCACCCATCGTTCATCAACTCATAGGCTCCAGGGGATCCTTTTCCGAATTCATACGAAAGTACTATGTGGGTTTTCCTCAGCCCTATTGAGTGGTCCCCTCTAAAATGGTCAGGACTTGGCCTGATTGTCCTTCAGGGGAATGTGCCAGTCCACTTGTTCAACTGGCATTTAAGCAGTGGTCCTTTAAATATGGACAGCCAAGGGTCATCAGCTGTGAGGACACCGAGAGCAAAAAAGACTCAAACAAACAAAACAAACGCAGGAACTGAGAGGAAAAATAAATTAAACTTGAGAAGCGGTTTGTTATCCTCAGATGGGTAAGAGACGATATTGCACCTCATTTTGTAAGAAAGGACACTACGATAAAAATAAAATAGTAGAGAAAAATGCAGCAGCAGGACGGAAGGATAATATTGAAGGAGTCTTAAAAAGGAGAAAAAGGCCCCAAAGATGGAAGGCTAGGAGAAGGATGCTTTCAGAGAGGCATGGCTGAAAGGTGTATCTCCCCTGTACGTGCTCTGAGGAAGCCACTAGGTGGGGTGCCCCACCCCAACAAAGGTGCAAGCACGCAGGAGACAGGACCCAACAGAACGCAGCGGAGAGGTGACGGAAAGTTCTCAAATGACGGTGGACAACGGCAGCTCTGAGGCAGGTTGACAGAGCAACCAGTTCAGAGAGGGGAGTTCCGGAACGGAGGGCACCAAGGGAGACCGTCTCTCAGATAATTCGATAGTAAATGAACAAGTGAATGAAAATACACACGTGGAATTCGCGGATAAGGGTATCTGCTGGGGCTGGGCGGACCGAGAGAACGCCATCAGCTGCGCCAACTGGGCTATGAACTAATGACCCACGTCCTCAAAATCCCTCAATGTTCCAAGCGTCTGGAAGCCATGGAAGGCAGATTCACTGTTGTCTGGGTGGGTCGGGGAGGGACACAGAAACACTTCTTCCTTACTCTTCAGACCCCCACTAAGGACAATCGTCTCTAAACTCTTGCAGTCTCTCCCGCACCGCGCAGTCCTCCACGGTCGTGAATTTAGGCGAGGGGGGCTGTTGGGAGGCGCCCGGTGGACGGAGCCCAGTGGCTTCCTCCCTCTTGCCGGAAAACTCGAGTCTGGCCTTGCTCCTCACGGCCATACATTCCACAGGGGCAGGCCCTCCCCTGCAAGGTCGATGATTCTCCAGGACTGCCTCTGGCGGGTGGGTAGGTCCACTCAGTAGTAAAAGTCCACTTTCCGGGCACCCGGGCGGCTAGGTCGGTCAAGTGCCCCACTCTTGGTTTTGGCTCAAGTCATGATCTCCCAGTTCGTGAGCTCAAGCCCTGCATCAGGCTCTGTGCAGATGGCGTGGACCCTGCTTGGGATCCTCTCCCTCTCTCTGCCCCTCCCCCCATTCATTCTCTGTCTCTCTCTGTCTCTTTCAAAATAAATAAACATAAAAAAATTAAAAAATAGAAGTCCACTTTCACCACACACCCAGTCACATTCTCCAAATGTCTTGTAAGTAGCATTTGTATTTGCCAGACTCCTTTGTCTTCCTCTCTCAACTGGTTCCAAATTTGGGTAGAGAAAAGGTCCGTGAGTTATTGCTTTCCCAAACACCAACATCGTTATAGTTTTGTACACGTGCACTGATGGGTAGCAGTGTATTTTACCAAAGGAGCAACATGCAAAAGGAACAATTGCTCGTACGCAAAATTCAGGATTCAATGACCAATTTCGTGACAGAAGAGAGAAACGTCTACTTCCTATAACTGTTTAAGAGAAAATATGTTCATTGTGAAATACGCCAAACATACAAAAAGAATAGAAAATATTATGAAAACACTCATGAATCATCATCCAGCCTTAACAAATCGTTAACATTTTTGCCATGTTTGCTTCACATCATATATTAAAAACAAACACATAACAGATACAGCTGAAGCCCTCTGAGATCATATATTGGTTTCCTCTCTCTCTTCGAGGTAACCGTTACCCTGAAATTGGTAAATATCATTCTGTCATTCCGATGAATGGGTTTTTCCAATACTCTTTTTTTTTTAAGCTTATCCATTTATGTTGAGAGAGAGAGAGAAAGAGAGAGGGAGAGAGAGAGAGAGAGAGGGAGAGAGAGAGAGAAGCAGAAAGGGGCAGAGAGAGAAGGAAAGTCAGAGAGACACCCAAGCAGGCTCCACGCTGTCAGTGACAGAGCCTGACACTGGGCTTGAACTCACTAACCGTGACCATGACCTGAGCCAAAATCAAGAGTCGGCCCCCCAACCGACTGAGCCACTCAGACACCCCTGTTGCTCCAATATCCTTAATACACACTTATGTGTACGCCATATAGTGTTGGGTTTTTTGTTCTCACATTTTTAAGTGGCATCACACTATGTACACAATTGTGCAGCTCGCGTTTCCCGGGCAACATGACCAAAGAGAGCGATGCCCCTGGAGACTGGTAGCCTCAAGAGCAGCTGACCTGAATCTACTCCTGGATCCAAGACCTTTAACCTGTGTGACTTCCGGCAAGAGACTCAACCTCTCTGTACTCCAGCAACTTCATTCACAAGATGAGGTACTAGCTGTCCCCTCTGCGTGGGCTGATGTTAAGAGCTAATATGGACGTAGACCTCCGAGTGGTGCCTGGGACACACCAAACACCATGCGAGGACTCTCCCTCCCCCCCCCCCTCCCGCCGCGGTGACTGATTCGTCTCCATGAGGCTGATGACTAACACACTGAGCTTATTTCCATCATCTTACTTTGCATTTTCTCCTGCATTTTGCTCATCTGCTCTCTTCTCGACTTCCTTTGAACTAACGTTGCCCAAATTCCGTGTTTCTCCCCTCTGCCAGTTTAGAAGCTATCATTTTATCGAGTTATTTTTTGGTGCCGCCACAAATTTAACCACCACTGAACATGCGTATAGGCCGTCTCTTTGTTGTCGTCTAGCATTTTAGTTTCATGTTAAAAAACAGCTATTTGTTTACAGTTGACAGTTAATTACATTTACGATACGTTTACAAATACACTATTGCTTTCTTGTGTGTCCTATTTTTTCCTTTGGTCTTGCTTTTTCTTCCCGTGTAAGTCTACATCTTTAATGATTCTCATGGTGGTTGTATGTAAATAATAATAATCCTTTAGTCTTTGGGTAACTGAAAATATATTTTCTCACAAAATATGGCTTCGGCTCTGGCTGAATATCATGTCACATGTAGGAAAAGCTCTCTCATAATTAGTATGTGCCGACGACAGAATAAATGAATGGAAACAGAAGGGAGCATCAAGGCAGGGTCATCAAAGAAGCCTAATGAGATAACATATGGTTTCCAGAAATGCATGTTGGTTCACTCTCTAATAAATTGTTTCCAATGAGAATTCACTGAAAAAAAAGTTTGATGGGAAGACCGAAAATGTCTGGATTAAGTACATTACTTGGAATACACTTGTGTGAATAAGACAAAGCCCCAGCCCTCAAAACCTATGCAAAGGCAGGCAAGATAGGCAAACATAATATTACTATAAACGGATTTTAACATACAACAAAACAAACATATATACTATGTGTCGAGTTCTGGTTACACGTGGTGAAGACAACATACATGCACCTCCCTTCCATCAAAGCATGAGCTCGAAGGCTGCAAACAGGTCTGACTTTGTATCCTCATACAGTGCCTCAGACTTGTGGATGCTTGATGTTTTTGAGTCAATAATAACACTCTGGAGATTTTCTTTTAAACTGTCAAACTAAATTGCTAGGGGCGCCTGGGTGGCTCAGTTGGTTGAGCATCCGACGTCAGCTCAGATCGTGATCTCACAGTTCACGAGCATCAGGCTCGCTGCTGTCAGCGCAGGGCCCGCTTTGGATCCTCTGCCCCCCACCCCCGCTCAAAATAAATCAACATTAAAAAGAACCAAGAAATCTTAAGTTGCTTGAGAGTAACTGGACCTGCATTCAAATTCAACAAAATGAGATCAACTGTGCCGGCCTGGGCACCATTCTGTTTTTGAGAACTGTAAAGGTTAAAGAAAAGATGAGGCTGTCTTGTGGTATTTGGGTCGAACTGAGCAAATGTTTCTTGATAAATGCTCCTGAAGTCCCTGGTGCCAACACCTGGCCCAGCTAAAGGAAAGTGAAGGAAATACCACGTTACAACTGGAGAGGAACAGAGAACAGCGTCTGATTTCAGTTGTCACGATTACATGGAGGGATCGAGAGATACATCAGAAGGCAGCCCTCTTTATTAAGGGCCCTGCAAGTTAATAGGCCTTGCTAGGACGACAAAGAGAAACCCGACGGCAAAAGGATATTTGGGTGCTGAAGAGAAAGAGAAGTATGAGAAAATGGTTTACGAACTCATCTTTTGGATAAGTTGTCTATTTTAATTGGACCACAAATTATATTTATCAGAATACTTTATTTACCCACATCAGATAAGGTACACTGTAATTCTACTGAGTCCAGATAAAAGCTTTATAAGAGAGAGCAAGGACATTCGAGTTATGGAGGCGAGTCTTTGTTTCCCCAGTCAGATGTTAGCGATGCAGGTGCGCGTGACCACAAACTGCTTCACAGATCGCCACGCTACTCCATCACAGCCACATATTTCCCACCATTCTTGAATTTTGGCCACTTCACTGATTTTTGTACAACAGCACGTGCTAACTCAGGGCATTATCTTCTCCCAGAAATTCCCTTTAAAATGCCCATTCCAATGACCTGGTAATAGTTTTAATGGTTTCCCAATGGTGTGTGAAGTATTCTCATGACTAAACATCAAGTAGAATGACGTAACTACTCTTTGCTCTTGTGTAGAATTTATTTGTTCTCAGACTGAATGGCTTTAAGTTGGATAAAGAGAGGGTGACTGGGGAAAATGTTAGCTCAGCTCTTAGTGGTAGAAACAAAACCATTATCACATCCTCAGACAGGTACTGAGGTAACCCCTAAAATAAGATGAGGCAAAGCTAAGGTCAACAGAATTGTCCACTTCTCCCAAACCCAAACTCTACTTACTTAGGAGTAAATGAAGTAATCTGCTTAAGGCATCCTGCAGTGAGATTTTTAAAAAGAATCGGGTTATTAAAATCATTTTCCAAAGCCCCTTCTAAGTTTTGGACGGAGAAGAGAATGTTGTCAATTAGAATCTTAACTGATGTTTACGTCAGCCTTTACACTTATGTTAAATAGTCTGGTTTATACCTTTTCATTTTATGTACACATTGTAACACACAAGTAGTCATTATACATGATAAGCCAATAAACATTTTATAAGACTTGGAATACAGGTTTTACTTAAGTTTTCAGAGAAGATTTTAGTTATCGTATCTTTCAGGATACACGATTGGTTATATCTGAAATTGAGTCTCTGATGTGGAACGCGACACCGTATTAATGCACTGCTCTCATATAAAAAAGAAATGATCCATTTTTCTATAAACTACTTTTACAGTATTGTTTCCAATGATGGAATTCAGCCAAAGGCAAGGATTGGTTCTACTGAGGAACCAACAGAAGACAGAATTCAACAAATACTTATTAAATATTTATTATGTACAAGACATTTCCATGGATTCAGACATAGGTACAAAAACGAACAAGGCATGAGTCTTGCCTTGCAAGAAACTTAACTAACACCTGTGGAACAGATAGTACTCAAACACTCGGACAATGGTAAACACCAGAGAAAACCTAAGGAAAAGTGTTAAGTAATCACAGAAAGTCTCACAAGTTGTTTAATGATTACATCAATGGTAACCTATTGCTAAAAGAGAGTATAGAAATATCTGCATAATTGCATAAAGTTCAGTGAAAGTGGAAACAGGGAAGAACCACTCAAATTCCATGCAAAGGCACTCATAAGTGACAATATGGTAGAGAGAACACAAGTAATTAAACAAGTGATAAGGGATTGACATGGTGCTTTTTACTTACTTTTTTTTTTTAACGCTTATTTATTTATTTTTGAAAGAGAGAGACAGCACGAGCAGGAGAGGGCGGAGAGAGAAAGAGAATCCCAAGCAGGCTCTGCACTGTCAGCACAGAGCCCGATGTGGAGCCCGAACCCATGAACTGTGTGTGAGATCATGACCTGAGCCAAAATCGAGAGTAGGACATTTAACCAACTGAGCCACTCAGGTGCCCCGACATGGTGTTTTAAAAATCAAATTAAAGTAAAATGCTCTCAATAAAACTGAGTTTCCGGAGTTTTTAAAAAATCATTTATATTTGTGCTGCAAAAGTCAAAATCAATGTGACTGAATCATTTTAGAATTGTCAGAAACTCATGCCAAAAAAACAACAAATACCTTGGTCGCTCTTTGTACTTTCCAAGAATTAACACATAACTTCAATTATAACACAAATGTTATCAATTATAAGGAAAATAAGTTTATAACTTATAATTTTGGGGTATGTTTTCAAGTGAAAGCCCCAAATCAACCCCCTTATTCTTGCTTAGTATAAAATTTTGGTCCCATTCCCTGTTTGAAGTGGCTTCCCTTGGACTGGCCTGCTCCCCTGGCGTCAATCATCCCTGATTAAAAAAAGACCACCAAGTATTATTTTTGGTTGAGGATACAAAGAAAGGATACAAGGAAGTGGGGCCTTGGAGGATGAACCGGGTTTTCACAGAAAGGAGGAAATGCTTTCTAGAGAAAGAAACAGCATTGGG
Organism: Lynx canadensis; assembly: GCF_007474595.2. NCBI lineage: Eukaryota > Metazoa > Chordata > Mammalia > Carnivora > Felidae > Lynx > Lynx canadensis. Next base: position 79,161,340 of record NC_044313.2, on the reverse strand, counting down.
AAAAGATTCCGAAATGGGAAAGTGTAGCCATACCGGGAGGAAAAAACAGATTAATTTGACTTGAAAGATCAGTTGAAATCAGATAAGGCACTAATGGGCCAATTTTAGTTGGCATGCACTGGGGAACCCCTCAAAGTTTATTTGCACGGAAGAGTGATAGGTCAGTTGTGAGGATGGGTAGAAACGAGGGACGGGGAAGGTCCCTTACGAAGCTTCTATGGAAGTGCAGGCAAGAGTTCGACGACGCATGGGGTCACGAGGAGAGAATGACAAAGCGATGGGGTGACCCCGCACTGGACATAAGGGCAGGCGCAGGTTTGGTGAGGAGAGAAGACGTCGAAATTAGCTTTGCACAAGTGGAACACTCCGTGAGTAGCCTGAGCCCTGGGTCGAAGTCATGAAGGAGAAATCAGGGCTAAAAATGAAGATTTGGGGTCTTCCGCACAGAACGCCCACGAGTAAATGAAACCGCTAACAGAGACAGCACAGAAGACACAGCCTTGAGTCCTGCCTGTGTTTTAGGAGGAAGCGGAGGGGCCACCAACACAGAAGAGAGAAAGCACGATCGCAGTGGGAGAGAAAACAAGAGGCATTCGGGTCCAGAGCAGCAAGGGCAGAAGAGCCTCAGAAGGAGGCACTGACGTAAGGAGAGAAGGTTTACCTGCGACGATGAGGTCATCGAAGCGGACTTTAAGAGAACGGCTGTGTCGGAGAACTAACAAAAGAGGTTGAAATTTGCTTGCCACGTGGCCCCGCACCGGTCACCCCTCTGGATGTGGACATCCTCACGTATAAAATATGAGATGGCACACGCCTGGGGGAGGGGCCCACACCCGGCTGGCATTCCATACTACCATTACAAGAAATAATGAACAATAACATCCCTTCTCCAATGAACAAGATGTCGAGAGGTTATTAAAAGCATCGGCTGCAGAGGCGACTGATCCTGACTGACTCGGGCGGGGACCTGATAAAGAAAAACATGGAGGCAAAATGACAGATTTTCAGCATCAATCAAATCTGAGAGCTGGGTCTCTCAGTGGTAACTATATATTATTCTCGGTTCTTTTTTGGTACATGCACATCATAAGCATCCCAATGAAAAAGTATTGGTCAACTGGGACGGTAATATTTGCACAACATGAGAACAATGCGGGAGTCAAGTATGTGAAAAGTATCGTCACTTTCTTCACACGGTCAGTGCTCAGTGCACGGTTGCCGCTGTTACTTGTTACTATCGGTGTTATCACTAGACCATTCCAGGAGACAAAAATACAAGCAAGGAGGAAAGAGTAAGAATGAGTGTGCAGCGTGCACACGTACGCAGGGCAAGCGGAGGACGGCGCGCAGGGCGGAAAAGGACCTGGCTTGATTGAAACCAAGAGGGCAGGCAGCCTGGCGAATTAAAACGTTGAGTTTCTACAATTTAGAAAAAGAACGATATGAACTCAACACAGCAACTCTGGCTGATGAGAAATTCTCAGTAATGTAAGTTTTTCATCAATAAAACTGAAAAAACAGGGCCGCCTAAGTGGCTCAATTGGTTAAGCCTCCAACGCTTGGTTTGGGCTCAGGGAATGACCTCACTGTTCGTGCGTTCGAGCCCCGTGTTGGGCTCCACACAGATAGTGCTTGGGATTCTCTCTCTCCCTCTTGACCTGTCTCTCTCTCAAAATAAATAAACGTAAAATAAAAAAAGAATACCTTGAAAAACATAAACTAAAATTAAAAAACTAGAATACGTTGATGACCCCTGTGGATACATCCAAGACAAATGTGTGCAAATTGCTCACCAAGGGGAACGCACAAGAATGCTCACAGGAGCACTATCTATCACAGCACCATCTAGAAAACTACTCAAATGCCCATGAACATGAAATGGATGAAATGCGCTATGTCTATACAACGTAACATCTACACAACCTAATTCTACACAGCAGTAAGAGAAAAAAAAAAACAATTTTAACTCCACGTATCAAGAAGATAACGCTCACCAAAAAAACGGCAAGTGAAAGAACCTAAACACTAAAGAGCATCTACTGTTTGATTCCATTTACATGGAATGGAATGTAAATGGAATTCCATTTACACGGAATGCCTGTAACTGGCAAGAAAAAAATCTATGCCGCTAGGAGTCAGGCAAATGGCCGCTGGAGGGCGGGAGGGTCAGCGACGGGAAAGGAGTGTTAGCAGGGGCCATCTCAGGGCACTAGCGTGTCTCATTTCTTGGCAGGGGCACCGGCTCTATGGGTGTATGTTTGATTTGCCAAAACTCATCAAGATGTTTCCTTAATACTCGTGCATCTTCCTATACGGATATTTCAATAAAAGTGAAAACAAAAGGCAGGGGGAAAGGTGGTGCTCATGATGGCAATGTTATAAGTGAACTCCTTCCAAATCTAGGGTCCCGAGGGGGACCCTGGAAGAGAAAAGAATGACATACTTGTTGAGTCACTTGAGAATTTTAACAGTGGAAAAATATAATTCATGTGCAGAGATGGTTCACATAGCACAATTGTGTGGAATTGAGGAATTTATATATGAATTCAAAACAAGCCTCAGATGCAGAGATCCAGATGGGGACTTTATTTACTTCTATGTGAGTCCAACTGGGGAAAAAAAAAAAGTCCATCTTTGGAGATTAACCTGGAGATTAACTCCCATAAACAATAAAGTATCTGGAATGCACACAGGGGAAGATTCACTCTGGGCCCAGAAGTTTGCTGATTTTGCAACGGATGCGCAAAGGAAGAACTTTATTTAAAAAGGGTTGACTAGAAACAGCTGCACTTTGTCATCAGAATAAAAAATGCACAAGTATTCTAAGACCTCAAAAAATATAACAAACAACGTGACCTCATTAACCCTTAGAAAAGACATTTCTGCCATGGTGTCTCTCCTCGAAATCTCTTGCCATGCCCGCCTTTAGAGATGCTTCCAGAAAAGTGTAAAGGAAGCAGAACGTGAAAGAAATAATAAAGTACTTCATTCCTAGTGTGAAATCTGATTTTTCTTTCTTGAGTTTGGAGCAGGCTCACTAGGGGTGTTTTCAATTGCACAGTTAAGAGGGCTTACCTATGGGTTGAGGCATTCAAAATAGAAGCAAAACGATAGAAAAATTGAGAAAGATTTAGGGGACAGTTTGAGACATTATCCTGTCATGTCCTTTGTTCCAGTTTTCTACAAGGAACCTACTTAAGAAAACACACATGACTGCTGACTTAGGTTACTGTGTTAGGTTATAACACGCCCTGGCTGGGAAATGTTTAAGAAAAAAAGTTAACTGGCCCTTTTTTTTTTTTTTTTTAATTATTTGGACTTACTTCTCCCCAAAAGGCAGTGGCCAAATAGGGTGTCTTCCAGATTTATGACTTCATTTTGTTCCCTGTTTCCATAAACAATATTGAGAGTCTCTCTAATGGGGTGACACATTCCGTGGCCGCCAGAAAACATAAGCTCTAAACCATCGTGAACATAAACTACAGTTTGAAGGGATTTAGAAACTGTTTCTACAAAGACTAAGCGAGGTGGACAGTTGATAAATTAACCAGCTCATTCAGCCAAGAGCAACTCCAGTTTTTGAGAGGGGGGGGGAGAAAAGACCTTCAGATTAGCTGTTGTATTCTCTGCATAATTGTGTGAGTCTACGTGGTCCTTTGTGGAGATATAGCTCAGATGTCTTCTTGTTGAATAGTAACACTAACTTGGAGTGAACAGATTGTATAGTTCACAAAATGCTTTCACACAGAGTACTCACATATAATAGTACGTATTGGAAATACTAAGATTTGGGGGTGGGAAGGATTGTATCGTTTAAGAACAAAGGAGAATTCAGAAGATCCTGGCTTATATTCTAATGTCACAGGACTCTGGAGACCATGGGTCCAAATTCATCACGCTTCAAAGCAGAAAACAGAATGCAGAGATCTGGAATGAGAACACTTCCATGGAATACAAAGATTCCTGGGTCGGTGTCTTCCTTCTGGAGCCTTCCAGTCACTAGAGTGTAAGCTCCAAGGAGTAAGGATGCGGTTTCCCTGCTACGTTTTCCTTGACATCTAGTGCATCAAATGGAACCACGGTAGTTACTCGGTAATGTGTTGAATGAGTTAACTTCTGTAAATATCTAACTTGCTTTTGTAACATGGACATATCTGATGCTTTCTTGAGTCTGACTTCAGGTTCATAACTTCAGGGCCAATGTAACGTGTGTAAAAGTTACATCATTCAAAATATTGATGAAGGCACATCTGTATTTACTTTTGAACACTCCATCAAGCTATACGGTAACGCATCAAGCATTCGTGATCGAATTTTTCAATATTCACATTCATTTATTCTATCAGCAGATTTGTAACCACCGTTCATGAACAAAATACTGTGTTGTCACTTTAATAATACAAGCCTCCGGGTGCCTGGGTGGCTCAGTCGGTTAAGCATCTGACTTCAGCTCAGGTCGTGATCTCGCCATCCATGAGTTCGAGCTCTGTTTTGGGCTCTGTGCTGACAGCTCGGAGACTGGAGCCTGCTTCAGATTCCGTGTCCCTCTCTCTGTCTGCCCCTCCCCTACTCACACTCTGTCTCACTCTGTCTCTCAAAAATGAATACATGTTTAAAAAGTTAAAAAGAAATAATACAAGCCTCAAACTAACAAAGATGAGTTAATTTGGATACCACTGCCACCACAATGTCAATATAATTTCAACTATAAAATTTATATTGTGATAAGAAATATTTCAAGTAATCATCTGCTTTTCAAATATAATAGTTTTTCCCATTTTGGGAAGTCTTACTTTATTAACATGCCCTTCCCACTGAAAGATGTCGTTTTCAAAAATGCCTGGGGAATAACTATGCTGGTTATGCTATCATGGCTCCTGGAAACTTACAAGATCACCTATTTCTCCAAAAGTCAAAGACATGCATGTCATAAGCTATTAACGGCAATTGTATTCGGGGTCAGAGTGGTGAAAATTTCTAAAACAAAGCATCCACTACCTCACTATCGCACATGTCACTGTAAACTATTACATTTTTTCAACAAATACGTAAGAACTAAGACATCCAGACAGTTGTGCTGTTTCACAAGTGATGCTGTTATACCAGAGCTGTTACCGTTATTCTAAACATGGTGAGGAGTTCCCTTCTGGAATTGCTTTTCTTAGGGAACGCAGCTCATTCTTCTGAATATCTGCAAGGACAGCAAATCTTTTTCCTTTGACAGTGGAAAATAGTTTGAGAAGAGTCACAAATTGTTCAGGCCATGGTTAGAGAAGTAGGTGTGTACCTAAAAGAATGTGTGATTACAACAGCGATGTGAAGAATTTTTCCAGGGTGGCCCCAAATTCCCAAACCCATTTTTATGTAGTTGCAAAAAAAATATTTTGTTCTAGTTTATTTAAGAGAGTGGACAATAATTTTATCTTTTCAAAAAAACTCTCCAAAAATTTCAAGAGAATATTTTGAGAACTGTATAATAAGTAGAAATTTCCAGAGGAATTCTCTCAAGAATACACATTTTCTTTTCTCTACACATAGATTTTTATGCCTGTTTTCCGTCAACTGCATTTTTTTCTTCTTACCTTTTGACCCCCTTCACCCATGTCTGTCACCACCCCACAACCTCCTGCCTCTGGCAGCCACTAATCTGATCTATGTATCTATGAGCTTGCCTTTTTTTTTTTTTAAGATTCACATATAAGTTTATATAGTATTTGCCTTTCTCTGTCTGACTTAGCTCACTTTGTATAATATTCTCAAGTTTCAACTATGTTGTCGTAAATGTCAAGATCTCATTCTTTTTAATGGCTGAGTAATATTCCATTGTGTATGTATGTTTTATATATATGTGTATATACATCTATATACATATATACATATATATACTTATATACATATATATATATACATACACACATATATATATATATATATACACGTACATCTTCTTGATCCATCCGTCAATGGATACTTGGATTGTTTCCATATATATATATATATAAATATGCAAATAATATATATAAGTAATACATAAATATATAAACAATATACATATATATTAATATACATAACATAAATAATATATATAAATAATACTGCAATCAACATAGGGATGCAAATATATTTTTGAATTAGTGGTTTCATTTTCTTTGGAAAAATACTCAGGAGTAGAATTGTTGCATCATATGATAATTCTATTTTTAATTTTTTGAGGGCCCTCCATACTGTTCTCTGGAGCCCAAATTTACTTTCTCAGCAACAGCGTACAAGGGTCCCCTTTTCTCCACATCCCCACTAATACTTGTTATTTCCTGTCTTTTTGATAATAGCCGTTCTGACAGGTGTTCGGTGAATATCTCCTTGTGATTTTGATTTGCATTTCCTTGCTGATTCACGATGTCCAGCAGCTTTTCATGTACGCCTTCTCTGGAAAAATATCTAGATCTTCCGCCCGTTTTTATTTACTTTATTTTGTATTTTGCATTTTTATTTTAGAGATAGAGGGCTCACACACACAAACAGGGGCAAGGGGCAGACGGAATCTTAAGCAGACTCCGCGCTCGGCACGGAGCCTGACGTGGGGCTTGAGCCCACAACCCTGGGATCATGACCTGAGCAGAAATTAGAGTCAGACACTCAACCAAATGAGCCACCCAGACGCCCCTAGATCTTCTGCCCGTTTTTAAACTGAATTGTTTTATGTTGCTGTTGAGTTGTACAAGTGCATCATATACTTTGGATATCAACCCCTTATCGGACCCATGGCTTGCAGGTACCTTCTCCCATTCCGTGGGCTGCCTTTTCGTTTTGGTGATGGTTTCCTTTGCTGTGCAGAAGGTTTTCAGTGTGAGCTAGCCCCACCTGCTGATTTTTGCTTCTGTTGCTTTTGCTTTTGGGTGTCAGATTCAAAACCTCATCACCAAGATCTCTGTCAAGGAGCTCACCTCTTATGTTTTCTTCTAGGAGTTTTATGGCTTCAGGTCTTATGTTCAAGTCTTTAATCTATCCTGAATTAATTTTGTGTGGACAGTGTAAGATAGGGGTCTAGTTTCATTCTTGTGCATGTGGCTGTCCAGTCTTTCCCAGCACCATTTATTAAAAAACTGTCTTTCCCCACTGTATGTTCTTGGTTCCTTTGCCATAAATGAATTGAGCATATACTGTGAGTTCATTTCTGGGTACTCTATTCTGTTCCGTTGATCTATATGTCTGGTTTTATGCCAGGACCATATGGTTTTAATTACTATAGCTTTGTAACATAGTTCAAAATCAGGGGGTTGTCCCCCACGACAAGGCTGCTGCCTGAAAACTGCATCACGAGCATCTCTATTACACGGAAAGGAAATACTTACACTTTGTGAGCAGTTTCAGAATGCAATATACATCAATCCGTAAACTGAATTCTCTAAGAGTTTTCCAAATTGCAATGAGAAGTTTAAGACTTTTTAAAAACAAGGCTGCTCCAATAACAACTGAGTGGAACAGTGTGTCTTCTTCGCTCACACATCTTCACTCTTTTTCCTCATGATGTAATTCACTTGCTCCATGTTGATTTTTGGCGGATTCTTGCTTTTCTCAATGAAAACAGATACTTGGCCATGATCTGAAGTTAAATGCTGAAACAAGATGAAACATATCCTCCAATTTCTACATACCCTGTTCCTATTACTATGTAGTACGTTATGCAAATGACCCAATGTGTCTGACACATTCAACCCCTTTGGCCCTTGACAAGTAGCAACAAAATAAGAAGCACATGAACCTTCGAGACCGTTCCAAGAATTAGACTTGAGAACATATTGTACTACAGTACACAGGAAACCAAGGCAGGAAAATTATGTCTGTAAAAGAAAGAATTCTAACCTTCTTAAGCTTCAGAAGCCAACTGACCCTGACAACAGCTCCTTCGTTAGCCTTAAAATTTATGTCTGTATTCTGGTCAAATCTGGGCTTGGGTCACGTTGACCCCTGAGGCAAGGAGAAATATTCTTGTGCCACTCTCAGTCAACATGGGGAACTAACAAGGACTTCCTGCCTATGATGTTTATTTGAAGATTCTTCATGAAGGAGAAAGCCTCACCCAACAATGGAGCAGGGGCAGGGGGTAAGGGGGAGTCAGGGTATTACATGGAACCCTCCACAGCCAGCTCCAAGGACGTGATGAGGCTTTTCTGAGAGCAGGGGGGCCAAAGAGCAGGGAGACACCTTTGCATTTTGCTTGGGGGACCAGTCATGTGACCGTCGGAGTCTCCTTCCACTGAGTTTCTGCTTAATTACAAGGCTTGTTTAAAGATAGATAGATCCCTGTGATATAAACATTCAAGGTCACAGTGAAGGGAGAGCTAGCACATCGGACTGATGCCGACCCCCTTGACTGGCCCCCCTCCCCCACCCAAGTCCTTAAACCTAGTGTCTTGGAATCAGCTCCCACCACCTAAGCGTGAGGCTGAACTTGAGCGCCACCATCCTGAGCTGTGGTGAGAAGAGAAGAAAGCCCACGGGGCCAAGCGTGTGACCGGGGACGAGGAGTCTGGATCTCTGCCTTTGTTCCTGCTGTAGACTCAGCACTCTTGGGAAAATATGCTTTTCTTTGCTTTCATTTCTTCATCTGAAATGACGACAGGCACCTCTTCCAGACAGGGTGACAGTCACAATCCCAGCCCAAACTTTCTTCTGTCAAACTCGGTGTGACCCCAATGACCTCACGGTGAGGCTTGAACACTGGGGCTGGAAAGGTTAAACGATTCATTTGCCAAATTCACTTGCTAGGAAGAGATGGGACGATTCCAGGCAGCATAAATCAGCTGCGCATTTAGAACCTATTATCAGGAGCACCAGACAGCCCTGCAGGACGGTGTGCAAACCTCGAGCGATGTCAAAGCTGTAAGCCTGCCCGGCTGCCAGAGGCCCGAACGTGATAATAGATGCTAAAATTATTGCTGAAGAAGCATATTTGATTACGAAGGGAGCCGAGAGCAGTAAAGCCCTTGGAAGGCTTCCCTCTGAGTTTTACAAGAAATAAGATAAAGCAGCGTCTCCAACCGTAATCACAAAATATAATAAACATGCTCTGGGCGCTCACAGGACTCACAAGTATCTCTCCCTTGAGTGATAGAAAACCATCCTTTTCCTCGTGCACAACATACACAACAGTGAAGACAGCTGCCCCCAAATCTAGGCAAGGTCTAGCTGGTGACACAGACAATACCCCAGGAGGAGTGTTCCCTGACTGTGCTTTTAAAGAGGTGGACTTATTTCCATTGACCCCAACCCCTTGCCTCTCCCTTTGTCCTCATGTGTCAGATACAATCCTTTGCTCAATATTTCCAGCCTAACTTATGCTCCCTGATGACCCAGTGTGGCTGCCAGAGGTCCCCCACCCTCACCCCTCTGCCTCCTGCGCCTCCTGCACTCCCCTCCTGCACCCCCTCGGTCATTCCCCCTGGGGTCTCTCTCTTCTCACTTGCCAAGTGGACAACTGATTACAAGAAAAATCTGGATGACCAAAAAGCACGTGTCTGCCCTACCGTAAAAGTTTTGCTTCTGAATGGATAAAGTTATGGATGATAAGGGCACCCAGGTGGCTCAGTCAGTTAAGCCTCCGAGTCTCGGTTTTGGCTCAGGTCATGATCTCGTGGTTCATGGGATCGAGCCCCAAGTCCGGCTCTGCACTGACAGCATGGAGCCTGCTTGGGATTCTCTCTCCCTCTCTCTTTGCCCCTCCCCGCTTGTGCTTTCTCTCTCTCGAAAATACATAAACATTTTTTTACAAAGTTATGGCTGTTAATAAAATGATTATTCAGATGTTATCCTCAAAGTATTTGTTTTCTGTTAAGTCTGAAAAATTCAAGGCACACCCATGTGCGGCCGGACAGCCTGGATGATGGGAACCCTCGTGCAGGCTCGGTCACTTACAAGCTCTGCGACCTTGGGCAAGTTACCTAACTTCTCTGTACTTCAGCTGCATCGTGCAAACAGGGACAATACTGTTAGGACAGAGGCTAGTTTGAATTGGTTAATACACTTCCAACATTTTGGAGAGGGCCTGGTTAATGGCGAGTGCTATTTAAATGTTAGCTATTCTTGTTTCTCCTTTCTCTTTTTCAGTCAGAGAAATAGGGTTTCTCTATATCCTTCTGTTTGTCTCATTAGAAAGTTCCCGATGGATCAAGAAGGGCAAACAGCTACATGTGTTTGTCCCGTGGGGCTGGTCTGTGTCGGGGACAAATGCACTGTGGTGCACTCTCCTGCGTTTCATTTCTTCCCACCTCCAACTTCCACCAGTGCGAAGGATGACAATTTGCCTGTCTTCTCCCCCGCTTACCCCTACTCTTCAGCCCTCTCCTCATGTGCCCCTCTTATTCTCATAACACCTTGGAGAAAAGTTTGGCGAATTTGGGGTCGGGCAATACCTGGGGCTATTGGGCTATCCCACTAAAGGTTCTGACTTTCCAGAACCATCTCCAGGGTACCTCTGCATTCGGACAATCCAAACGTGACTTCAATTTAAAATGTCAAGCACAGCCCAGAGATGACAAGTCTGAGAAGAGGAGGATGTTCGGCATTGCCTGATTCCGAAATAACCAACAGCCCGGGCGCCTGAGTCACGTATAGCCCGCTCTAGGAGACTCCGTAAGTGCACTGAGATGGAATGGTGACTTCCAGTCTTTCACGACTGAGGTGGGAAAGACGGTGTCGCGAAGAATGCTCTTATATAGAAGACAGAGTTTTCTTTTTTGTTTCTTTTAATAAAAGTTTGAAAGATGGTATGCTGCCTGTGTTGGACGATATAGAAAGCAGAATGAACCTTCCGCTCCGATGACCCAGGCATCCCCAGAATGATCCCATTTGGCGGTGGTTTGAGAATGACGGTAACCCTGAGGGTGCGTTACCCTGGACGCCTCTGCTGTGTGGGTCCCCACCATCGGCAGCCGGTCCGATAACGTCCCCTGGGTCGCAGCACCGCCTGGAGAAGCCCAGGGCGCAGCGGCAGCCTCTCCCCTGGACTCGCTGCTTCCCAAGGCCACAATCTCCCCAACGCCATCTGTATTTTCAATGGGATAAATCACTAAGGAGTTCCCCGTGTCTTCTCCTGAACTTTTTATCTTCACTGTTCTAGAATACTGACCCCAAACTGAAAGAAACACAGAAAGACTTTAGTAAAAAGGAGAAAGTAATGTCAACACAGACTGAACAGCACAGTTCATCGTTATACAGCTCTTGTGTTAAAGAGCTGACAGTCAAGTTCCCAGCAAGTTCATTCTGTCGAAAGATACCATTCTGTGTCAGTTTCTGCCGTGATACATCTCTCTATATCTATCTCTAATTAGAAACAGTGTGAGACTTGCTGTTTCAGGGGAAAATATCCAAATGCATGCACTCTGATTAGTTGGAAATTTTAAGTAAAAACATTTTCTTTATCGGCAGCACTAATGAACAATAAAAGTTAACTAAGATAGTCATTCCAAGGTATTTCAAGAATTTGAATCACCTGTTCTTTCATTCAGTAAGTAATCATTATATAAAAAATTATGTATGTGCTCATGTGAAATGAAGTGTCCTAAATTTGTAGGTGGTATTGAGAAAAAAAATACATGTCTGGCATATACAATACTGCTGAAAAGTAATTATTCAGAATGTAAAACATATTCAATATTTACATATTTTAATGGCAGGAGAATTCTGCAATTACTTGCACACTGAGAATGAAAACAAAAATCCAAACCTACCTAATTCTCTAACTATTGTAAGTATATTTGACTGCCTGTGGCCTATTAACATTAACAGATAAAATTCTATATTCACTTTCTATATTTATCTTATTGTAAAGTCATTTGTAAATGCAAAAGAGTATTCTGGCACTGTCGCTTATTCAGAATGCTTTAAATTATTATAAAAAGGAAAAAAAATGCCTCGCTGGTCTTTTCATCTACTTGAACCAAAAATGAAAATTACAAAATTCTAAAATAAATAATGGTGACTTTACAAGCGCTGAATGGTTGAAATAGAGACAGAGCTCACTGATTTATGTTGAGCACAATTAAGTAAGAGAATTGAGCTGTACCCTTTGTGCTAATTGCAAATAGACATTGTGTTTTTTTACTTTCATATAAGAAACAATGAATAAGTCAATGAACACTACCACTGAAAAAAAATTTTCTGATAATGATATTGGTTAAAAATAGCCAATTATTGGCTTCATGTTAGGGATAAATAGAAATGTCGCAACCTAATCCATGATTCAGAAAACTTATATCATATGTCAATGATTAAACAAGAAATTATCCAGGCAAGAAATGTTCAAAATCTTTCTTAACTAGCCATAAACTTATTAGCAGGCAGGCTAAATACAATTTCTGCATAATAAATGTTAGAAAATCCAACAGTGTCACTTCAAAGGCAACAAGAGCTTTCAAATCCTAAAGTGATTTCTTGCCAAGAAACCAAAACGATGCTTAGACAACAGACTGCCCCATGGGAACGACAAGGAAAGAATTATGGGTGGATTCTGGTGTGCCAACAACGGACATCCAACACACGCTGGGCTAAATTGATGGCATGTGTCTGTGAGCACTGGTGTGCCGGGGATGAAAGGTGGGGGGCACGTGAACTTTTCCATCATTATTCTGAAGCCATGGTCCTAAAGGGGTATCAACCCCTGGAGACAGTCTCCAGAGATGTTACGCCCGTAGTTCAAGACTTCCTTCTCCTATTTACTTCTAAATCCTTTTCTCTTCTCACATTGATTTGCCATAGCACTAACTTAAAGAAAACCCTCCCGCCCGATCCAAGGTCACTGAGCTCCAAGGGGAAGTACACGGGAAAGTGTTTCCATGTGCCTGTCCTGGCATCTGTGCGTTCGTCCTGGTTTGCTAGCGGGAACTTTATGAATTTGGAGAGCACGCTTCTCTTCAAAGAATTAGTGGGGTCTTACAAAACTTACTAACAGGCACATCCTTGCAACATGCTAAGTGAAACGACTGTGGATGAAAAAGATTTTCTCTGGGTTCAACTAAATACATTTCCAAAATATCAGCATTTTGAAACTTCAAAGCAATTTTGGCTTTCCCAATAATGGGTGAGATGTAAGTAACTGTCTATGAAGGGACAAACCCTTTTCTCTGTAAAACAAAACAAAACAAAAAAGCTATCTCCTTCAAAGGCCTAATTAAGTTCCTAGATCATTTCCAAGTAAATTGCTCTGAGTTTCCTAGAACTACTTAGATGATCAGTTCTTGACTTAGCAAAACCGTAAGGATGTAAAGACTCTTTCAAACTTGCAGAGAAAGCAATTGGGATTATTTATAAGAGACAAAACAGGTAAATCCTTCACCGTCCCTACATCCTCAGTGAGTAATGATCATAATGTTCACAATTACGATCATTCTCAGATGAGAATGAGCGAGCTTCATTAAACACATTATTACAAATGAAAATAATTCCTGGGAATAGCAGTTTTGCCATACTGCTGTAACAAATTGCCACACACATAGTGGCTTAAAATAACACAACTATATTATCTCACGGAAGCCTGAAATAGGTCTTAGGGAGCTAACAGCATGGTGTCCACGAGGCTGTGTTTGAGCCTCTGGAGGCTCGAGGGGAGGATCTGCTCCTTGCCTGTCCCGGCTGCCGGACGGCCCATGGCCTTTGACTGGCAGCCGCTTTCACCTCCAGAACCAGAAAGCGCATCGTTCTGAACCCTGCTCTCTCCATCACATTTCACCTGCTTGCCCTGCTCCCATGGTTCTACTAGACTTGCAAACCCGTGGGTCATTTGTTGGGTACAAGAAGCACGTAAATAGTAAGGAGCAGCGTGGTGGAGTGGTTAGGGCCTGGCCCCTGGATTCGGCCTAACTGGGTTCCAATGCCAGCTCGCTCGTTAACTGAGTCATTGGGCAATTTTCTCATCTTTAAACGGGACCTACTTCGTCAAGTTGTTTCAAGAACCAACTTACTTCGCCACGTGTGAAACACTATCATATCCAAAACATAATATTGAAAAAAATGAACTGGATTATCTTTTCTTAGTAAACACACTTAGATCTTTTTTTTTCCAAGGCTGCAGATCGGAGGAACGGTTCCCATGGTTTGGAATTTTTGCTCCTGTTGAAACTACGGAATCCTCTGAGAGCCCCCTGGTCAGGACACCAGGTTCACCAGCAGGGATTTGCAATGTTAGTCCAGTTTTCAAATAACCCAAACAACCGCCATACTCTTTGGCGGTCACCCAAGAAACCAGGCATTGTGACCACGAATATGATCGTGAAAATTTAACAGAAAAGCCGAATCGGAGGGTGAGGTTCCTTGTCTTTCTTAAATGCCTTTGATTTAACGTGTCCCCAAATCTCTTCAGACAGATCGTGTTGGCTCACGGCATCCTTCCGTTGAACACAGAAGAGTGGCTGGTGAGGAAGGAAAGCCTCTGAGGCCTGACAAACAAACACACTGGGAGATGTGTGTTTCACACAGCACCTGCCTCGGCTGTACTATTATTCTTCTCCGCTGTGCTGTCTGGAAGGGCCGAGACTGGATTTCAACACATGACGTACAATACGTGTTGCTCGAGATATAAACACTTAGTGGACATTAAACGTGACATCAGTTTTCTTCCCCCCGAATAATTAAGCAGTGTGTTTCATTAGGAGTTTTAAAAACTCCTTCTGGCTGAGCTACCAGGGACAATGCTTTATTTAGTCAGCGGCCAAGACTCTGGGTACCTGTCTCCAAGCATCCAAGCGCGATGACGTAACCACGTAACCACCTCTGCGGGCAGTCAAGAGGCGCTGAGACCACCACTGTGGGAGAAGCTTTCCAGATCGCCACACTGAAGAGGCAGCATCACCAGAACCACCCCTATATTTGCTAATTTAATAGACAGACTAGGAGGGGCCTGGGTGGCTCAGTGGGTAGGACGTCCAACTTCAGCTCAGGTCATGATCTCACGGTTCGTGGTTTCGAGGCCCGCGTCGGGCTCTGTGCTGACAGCTCGGAGCCTGGAGCCTGCTTCGGATCCTGTGTCTCTGTCTCTCTGCCCGCCTCCTCCCCCCTGCCCCCCCAGCTCATGCTCTGTCTCTCTCTCTCAAAAATAAATATTTAAAAAGATAGACTTGGGGCGCCTGAGTGGCGCAGTCGGTTAAGCGTCCGACTTCAGCCAGGTCACGATCTCGCGGTCCGTGAGTTCGAGCCCCGCGTCAGGCTTTGGGCTGATGGCTCGGAGCCTGGAGCCTGTTTCCGATTCTGTGTCTCCCTCTCTCTCTGCCCCTCCCCCCTTCATGCTCTGTCTCTCTCTGTCCCAAAAATAAATAAACGTTGAAAAAAAAAATTAAAAAAAAAAAAAAAAGATAGACTCAGTGAATTCTTAAAATTTACGTAGGTGCACCTCACGAGGTAACTAGCTATGTTACACTTTCACATTATTACAGATATATCCCTACCTATTTCTGAGGAGAGATATACTTTTAAAAGTCCACACACTCAAAGGCCAACAATTCATAGTAGGATTCTCTTGACACACACGGAGTGTTGAGCATTCCATGAAGCCCAGGAATGAGCAAACGAAGGCACGTATATCGTTGGACAACAGCATCAATACGCACTGAGGTATGCTTGTTCGGAACCACTAGGAAGGGGAGCGGACTGCTACATGTGAATGTTCGGCAGGGCATCTGGCCTAGTGTCATTTCACACTTAGGGGACTGAGGCTGGTGGACTGCGTCCCACGTGAAAACTGCTGAATGCTCCCATGCACACGGGACCACGGAGCAACCTGGGGCTCTCGCCACGCACCTGCTGCCCTCTGCTATCTCATCTCCTAAAACTCAGTCCCTCGTATGTCAAAAAACAAAAAACAGAAAACAAAACCAAACACCAAAAAACAAGCAAACGAGGAAGCCAAAAAACAAAATGCACTGCCCATGCCTGTAAAAATAAATTGGCAACATATCCAATTTGCTTATGATTCTAAATGTGCTTCATAATACAAGATAAAAAGGGGGAAAGTTGAAAAATCATTCTTGTTTTGAAGCGCTAAACAGAAGGGAATGAATGAGTAGTGTAGGACAGATGAATTTAGAGAGGTAGAGAAATGTGCCACTCTGGAGTCAACCTGGAAAGCCAGTGTTGGCATCAGACTGATTGGCTGATTTACAAAATCAGCGAATGTTTGGTGCATAAAGAACCTTACACATCATCTACCCGGACCTCATGTCGTAGTTAAGAAGACTGACACCCAAGAAAAGTGGTTTGACTTCTTTTTTTTTTCTATTCATAAACTGAAACCCAGGTTTTAAACTCCTCCACGTATAAAACATTATCAGATTTAAAACAGCTAACACTGAAACTTACTACTGTAGAAGTTGGTATTAAACCCAGGAGTTGCTTCAGAATACATACAAATAATTAGGTCTTAAAATTCCATTCCTCCTTCATCACAATATCCACACTCACACCCACACCTACCCACCTACCCACACACAAAACCCCCAAACTTTCTTTTCTTTTGGTTGTTGCTGTGCTTTGTTGTTGCTTTAGATATGGCTCTTTGCAAATGGGGAAAAGATCACCCCAAATTCCTGCTATGATCCATTCAGTGGTTTTATTGTACAAGTAGAATGGCTTTATAGAAATAAAGATTATTGGGGCGCCCGGGTGGCTCAGTCAGTTAAGTGTCCAACTCTTGGTTTCGGCTCAGGTCATGATCTCACAGTTCATGAGTTCAAGCCCCACATCGGGCTGTGTGCTGACAGTGCGGAGCCTGCTTGAGATTCTCTCTCCTCTCTCTGTCTGTCTGTCTGTCTCTCTTTCTCTCTCTGCCCCTCCCCCACTTGTGCACACATTCCCTCTCTCAAAATAAGTAAACTTAAAAAATTTTTAAAAAGAAAGATTATTTATGTTTGTAAAACTTCAAAAAACCATTCCGCTAAAATACAGTAGTTTGCTTTTCTTTTCATGGGAGTTTAGTGAGGGAACAGGCTAAGAGGAAGAATTTTTTTTTTTTTTTTTTTTGGTAACTGATTTTTTTTTTTCTTTCTTCAACATACCATACGTGGATAGTAGGTGATGGGACAGTTGAGGCTAGAAAGAGTACAAATTGAAGAAGTCTTACTTTCTCGTAGTCGGCCACAACGTGTAATCAACTACACCGGGGATTTCATCATTCAATTAATAATCCATGCATTCAAGAAATATTCCTTGGGTGGCGGAAGGTGGTGGAGCCCGAATAAGACTTGGGGAACTCAAATTTAGTGGATGAAAGAGAGAAGCTAATCACTGCTAAAAAAAAAAAAAAAAAAAAAAAAAAAAAAAAAACTTTTTGAACCTTGGTTTGAATATGAGTTTTGTTCTTTCCTCCCCCCAAGTCTAATGTATTCGGGAAAGGTGAAAACTTGTTAACCAAGTTGTTTGTAAACAACAATGAAATATTTCCCTCTCGCTCCTCCTCTTTGACATTTTATAAACATGCTTTCTGACATCTTTGCCCTGTGAAGTCACGTTCAAGAAACTCACATTTCAAACAGCGGTTATACACACAACTGCCTTTTTGCAGGATCGTTTCAGATTAGACTGGAGACTAAATTTTAGACTTAGAAGCCTCTTTGGAGACCTGGACGTCAGTGGTCTCATTTTACAGAGGAGGAAAATGAAGTCCAGATAGACTGGCATTTGCCCAAGGTAATCGTTTAAAAGTTGATACAGAGAATTCTACATAGAATTCTAATTATTCTAATTCAATAGTCTGTCCAGTTTTTCTGCAGAAAACACACACCCAGAAGCTCCTCTTTGTCAAATCGGGAACGCTTGCCCTTTGAACTCAAGAGGCAATGGCCGAGCCACTGAGCCACATGCGTCAGCCGCCCAGCTTAACTGTGTCATCCCTTAATGGCTGATGTCCTCTGGCCACCAGGGACCGAGAAGTACAAGGCAAAGACAGAGAACTACCCTGCAAAAACCCCCACAGATTTTCAAAGCTTACCACTTACGACTAAAGAAAAATCAACGTATCAAAACAGCCCTCTCGTGAAAAATCAAAGTGATAAATTTTATCAAAAAATTTTAAATACTTCCAAAGTCTAAAGAAGAAAAGCGCTCCCTTCCCCCACCCCCTTTAAAAATAATTCTAGGGGCGCCTGGGTGGCTCAGTCAGTTAAGCGTCCGACTTCAGCTCAGGTCATGATCTCGCGGTCCGCGAGTTCGAGCCCCGCGTCGGGCTCTGGGCTGACAGCTCAGAGACCGGAGCCTGCTTTGGATTCTGGGTCTCCCTCTCTCTCTGCCCCTCCCCTGCTCATGCTCTGTCTCTCTCTGTCTCAAAAATAAATAAAAACACTTAAAAAAATTTTTAAATAAATAAATAAATAAAAATAAAAATAATTCCACTGTCAGTTGACACAGAAAAATCAAGTGATGCAGATGGCAAGGACTGAGAACCATTTGGGGAACTCTGGTCTGTCCGTGGACTAATAGTCACACTTATTTATAAAAATGCAGATCTCTACATCTTCGCTCATGGATGACATCATCAGGCATTCGGATCCTGAGTGTTTGAGCCTGTGCCCAAATGAAATTCTACTGCTTGTGATCATAACACACCCTCATTTTTCAAAAAGAAAAAAAACGAAAGCACTGAGAATCAGAAGGGACCTGGGAAAGAATGTGCAGCAGGAAAAAGACGTCAGGCTTTACAGTCAGCAGTTTGGTTCTTCTAGTAAGTAGCGCTGTAGCCGTAGAAGGTGACTTTTATCTCCCTAGTCTCCCCTACACAGCGAAAGCGATTCGCTCTAGTTCTAAGTTCCCAGCTAGCCGGGTGCAGCAAGAAGTGATACGCAGCAAGGGAACGAAAGGGAACCGAACCCTTCTGGCAATAGGTGCCAGTCACGTGACAAACACAAGTTAAACAGCAACAGCGGCAGCCTCTGTTGTTGACCCCTGGTCATGTGCCAAGAGTGCACCAGGAGCTTCAATACATTATCTTACTTACTCTTCCCAAATGAATGCCCTGATGGGGTAGGAAGTATCATCTCAGTCGTTCAGAAGAGAGATCAGGGAGTCAGAGAGGTTCTGTTGTGTGCCTGAGGTCACACAGCTAACAAGCAGCAGAGCCGGGACTAGGAAGAAGAGTGGAAGAAATGGCCAGACCTTGCTCTAAGCCCAAGTACGTACAAAACAACACATTTCGGAAGGACTGGAAGAGAAGTAGAGACAGATCCTCCCACTACGACCTCCTGAAAAGCCGGGGTGAGGGCTCCTTAGCCTCCGTGAACTCAGAATCTGGGACAATTCCTGGAATACAGCAAGCGCTCAGTAGACGCATGTAGGTTATAATTAACTGGAACGCAACTGGCAGTGTGGGTAATAAGGAATCACATTCTCCCAAAGCCAAGTCTTGGTGATGACAGTAAGTAGCAAAGGCAGAGAATTAGTGAGCACATTCATGAAGAAAGCCATCAGTTACAGACTAAAAACACCTTTATGTATCTCCTGTCTAATAATGACTGCTATGTTCACGGAGCTTTGCCACCAGTACATCATCCTATAAATATTCCAATCACCGAGTCTTGGCATTACCTTGAAATGTAAAGGACAGGGGCGCCTGGGTGGCTCAGTCAGTTGAGCGTCCGACTTCGGCTCAGGTCACGATCTCACGGCTCGTGAGTCCGAACCCCGCGTCGGACTCTGTGCTGACAGCTCGGAGCCTGGAGCCCGCTTCGGATTCTGTGTCTCCCTCTCTCCCTGCCCCTCCCCCGCTCATGCTCTGTCTCTCTCTCTCTCTCTCTCAAAAATAAATAAACATTAAAAAAAAAATTTTAAAAACGTAAACGACAATGAAGGGGATATGTGCACAAACACACACACGCACACACGTGTATCTGTATTTTGGGACAGCTTAAAAACACTCTATTATATATGCCATATGGCAAATATCTACATAAAAGTTGTAAAAGTGAATCAAAAGCTCAATTTTCTTCTTTGTTTTAATTCAGTAGGCTCCATGTCTGACGTGGGGCTCGAACCCACGACCTTGAGATCGAGAGTCACACGCTCTGCCGAATGAGCCAGCCCGGCCCCCCAGCTTAGTTTTCCTTTATTCAGTTGATATCTACAAACTAAAGTCAGGGCAGAATAAATTCACAGTCTTGTTAGATACGTGCAGCCACATTTATACAAGTGGAGCTTCAGTAATTTGATAGCTTGTTCTTTTGGGGGGCAGAATGAAAACAAAGAGAATGTTGGCCTAACAGAATTCTCAAAGAAAATATCACCGTGGTCAAACCAAAATTCCCCACAGCAACAGCCGACATACGGACCGCCACGTCCAGTGACTAAATTGCGTTTACGCTTTTCTTAAGCAATCGAGTTCATTCTGACCATTTATCTACGAAGCCTTGTGCCAGAATACTGCCTATTCATTTTCTATATTCTGTTTGGCAAACAGAGCATGACACACAGCAATACAGAAGAAAAATATAATCCCGGGATGCGTTTGCAATCATCGCAGGGAAGTGTTCTAAATGGTCTTGGGCCTGTGGCACCGGCTTTCTGAACCACATTTCAACACTGCCACATGCTGTTCATCTCTGTGTCCTGCAGTCTGTGAGCGCCACGCGTGGCCTCAGTTCAAGGATGAGTCACAGCCCACGTTTACAACGCTGTTAACTCTTCGAGGCACCAACAGGTCTTGGAAAAGGGAAGCGTAACAACCTTAAGAATTAGCAATTCTTTTTTTTTTTTTTTTAATGTTTATTTATTTTTGAGAGAAAGAGACGGAGAGTGTGCAAACGGGGCAGGGCAGAGAGAAGGGGACAAGGGATCCGAAGCAGGCCCTGCGTTGACAGCAGACCGTCCAATGTGGGGCTCGAACTCGCGAACTGCGAGATCATGACCTGAGCTGAAGTTGGACACTCAACCGACTGAGCCACCCAGGCGCCCCAAGAATTAGTAATTCTTCAAGAATTAATAATTTGTAATGAAGATTCTGTGAAACATCATATGTGGAATTTAAGAAACACAACAGATGAGATAGGGGAAGGGAAGGAAAAATAAGGTAAAAACAGAGAGGGAGACAAACCATTAGAGGCTCTTAAATACAGAGAACAAACTGAGGGTTGCTGGAGGGGCGGTGGGTGGGGTGGGGGGATGGGCTAGATGGGTGATGGGCACGAAGGAGGGCACTTGCTGGGAGGCACACTGGGTGTCATATGTAGGTGATGAATCACTAAATTCTATCCCTGGAATCCTTATTACACTCTATGTTAACTAACTTGGATTTAAGTTTTAAAAAATTTTAAAAATGAAAGAAAAAATAAATGAAAAAAAGATTCTGTGAAACATACTATCGTATTCATGATAAAGCGGGTTTTATCTATGAGCACATTGTTTGCCTGTGAGAAGAGCAGAGAATCCACCAGGAAGATGTGATATATAATGCATTGAATTTACTAATGTGTTTGAATTTATTTTATAAATTTCATAACATTCTCTCTTGACCAATGCAGATTCTATGTGGTACCCCATAGGCACCCTTTTACATACTCTAAGGAAAAAGATATTAAAGGCAGTGCAATACCCAGGTACCTGTAGTGTGCTTCAGGAAAGGAGTCGCGTTATATGCAGTTTTGTCCTTTTGTGACTGATAACAGAGAAGAAGCTGAGAAAATCCTTGTGCAATGAATATGTGGATGAATGAATAGGCACGGTTCGGAATTTCAGATATTTCTAGAGAATGATGACCACGTCCTCAAAGAAACTACCATGTGCCTCTAGTTTCCTTTTTAAAGAAAAGAACCTATCTAGAAAAAGATCGAAAACTACTTGTCATTTTTACATGTTCTTCCCATATCCGGCAGCAGCTTCAACCAAAGCAAAGGTTTCCCTGAGTGAACAAATCAACCACGAAAGGGCTTCCGCAGGCTCTCACCTCCCAAGACATGCCCTCGCTCCACCTGTGCCCCGCTGCCCCGTCTCCCCTGCTGTTCAACTGGGGGGACATTCCAGCTGCTACTGAAGGCCCCAACCTCTGTCTCCTACTCAGGACCCCGGGTCGTTTCTACAACACAAGATTCTGTCCGATCTGGTGCTACACCACCAAGTCTCCCCTTCCTACTAGATCCGTCCCATCAGCATACAGACGCGTTATAACATATCCCATCTTAAAAACACAAAACAAGGCCATGCTCAGTAGGGGTGATATCACCCTTAATGGGCAAAAACTGACTCTTGCGGGGTGGAAAATTCTTGCTCTTTTTATGTAGAAAGCATATATATACACATACGTACATGTATATTATTCACATACATATAATATGTAACAAATATAAACCGTATCAGTGACACCAGAATTTCATTAGGGTGCGGGAAGAACAATTAGAAAAAAATGTCTAAAAAAGCTCCTTAGGGAAGGGATCATGAAAAAACCGATTGACAAACGTGGGTCTGAACCAACAATCTCGATGCTTCTCTTCCTGTTTTTTCTCAAGCCTTCTGCAATCTGTTTTCCGCTCCCAGCACCCCAGAGAAACTATCGTCCATGTCACCCATGCCCGCCATATTCCCAAATCCAACGGCCAATTCTTACATGAGACTATACGCAGCATACGGCATAGCTGACCACTTCCTCTTTCTTCCAACACGTCCTTGGCATTTTCTCCCTGACTACCTGAACCCTTGAGATCCGGTATCAGGAAGAGGACTGATGCAAAAGGTTAGGGATTCTTGTACATTTGGATTTCAATCACTCTTGGACACACCGCCAGCCAGCACAGCTATCGCCCAAGCCCTGCCTTTCTGGCCTGTATGTCTACAGTCTCCGTCCGTCTGGTAGTTCAGTCCTCTGACAGTCTAACTTCCACACAGCAGCAGAACACCTCCATAACCTAAGTCCGATCACGTCATTCCTTCCACGGCGTTCCATCTCTTGCGGAGTAAAAGCCAAGGTCTTTGTCACAGCACAAAGCCACACACGGCTAGGCCCTGCGTCCTCTCTGCCCTCGTCCTCCACCGCAGCCCCTCCTTGGGACCGTATGCCAGCTACACTGGCCTCCCTGAGAAACTGCTGCTTCTGCTTGGAGATCCCTCCAGACATTCTCATGGCTCACGCTTTCACCACCTTCAGGTCTCTGCTGCTCAAACTCACTCGTCACAGAGCTGTTCCCACTGCATGCAGAAGTACGCCTTGTCACTTTTTATCTCCCTATCCTGTTCCATTTTCTTTCCCGGCACTATTACCTCACCTAGATATTGCCTTATTTCTCCTCCTCCTCCAGGAATAGAATATTATAGGATATTACGTCTCCTTCTCCAGGAATAAGAGTTCCTTGGGGGCTTTTATTGTTTGGTTCACTGCTATACTTGAAGTGTCCAGAACAGTTTCTTACTGTATGTTTGTATCATGAAAAACCCGATTTCAACATCTAAATAAAAGACTACAGCTGCCATATTTTAAAAATAAAACTGGATTTTAACTTTCCTTCTTGAAATAAAATCTCATCATCTCATAGGCCCGTAGCAAATAAAACTATAAGATACAAAAAAAAAAAAAATGTCTAACAACTCACAGAAATGGAAAGCAAACTCTGCTCTGGCTAGAGTGGTTTTCTTTGGCTACTATTTCACGGAAGAAATTTTAGGAGATGCCAACATTCAAATAGCTTCCTCAAAGCAACAGAAACTTCTACATTGGTAAACACAAAACGCTCTTTTAGATTATCGCTCTCATTCTTTTCTAGAGCAAACATTCAAGTCAGAATGAGAAAGCGTCAGATTCTAGTAACAGCACTTGGGAAGAATGAGGGGGGACGCACGTATCTGGTCAGCGCAGAGCCCTGTCTTACCAATCCGACACAACGGAATGAGAAACTTTTTATATGAGATCCGTTGGTGACAAAGAAGAACAAGTTGGGGGGACAGCGTATCCACTGCAGAATGCTGGTATTCCTTTAGCCCTCCCTGCCTCTCTTTTGATCTCAATGTTTACAATTCCTTACTTCAAAATTAGTAGCTGAAGGTGGTAATACTTTCTTCTTTGTGTTTAGCACGTTTTATCCGAACCTTCCGAGATTTCCGCTAGAAAGCTAAAAATCTCAGCCCTCAAATTTCTTCTCTTTCAAATGCCTTTGTCAGCGCAGAAGGGAAACGGTTTAGTTCCATTCCCTCGGTGACCGAGTCGGTGATAACGATGTAATTCGATAAACTATAGCTCTTTCCTCTTTCATCGCACCCCACATCTAGTTTGGACGTTTCTTTTTAAAGCCTTTCTGTTTTCGCAGAACTCTGAATGGAAAATAGAGTTCCGAGCCCTGAAGGAAGTGCACAGTCAGTAAGGCAGCACTAAGTAGGGATCTTTTCTTCTACCAGAGCAGTAACCCGGTGGCCTCGTTTGCAACATCACACCGCTGTCGACAGCATGTGGACGAGAACACAAAGGCCACAACTCGAACATCGTTGACATCTTTATATCAAGCATGGGGAGATCACACACACCTGTGCTGGGGAAAGGGACAAGAAGGCAACCAGCCTGAATCACCAGCGCCTGGAGGAGACTGGATTCCGGACTGGCCACCCCACAGCTATGTGACCTCAGACAGGTTCACTTGGCATCTCGGAGTCTCACTTTCCTCTTCCATAAAGTGGAGGTTAAATACTCACGAGGCAGGGGTGCCTGGGTGGCTCAGTGAGTTAAGTGTCCAGCTCTTGATTTCGGCTCAGTTCCCGATCTCACGGTTCATGAGTTTGAGCCCCGCATCGGGCTCTGTGCTGCCAGGGTGGAGCCTGCTTGGGATTCTCTGTCTCCCTCTCTCTCTGTGCCCCTCACCAGCTGTCTCTCTCTGTCTCTGTCTCTGTCTCTGTCTCTCTCTCTCTCTCTCTGTCTCTGTCTCTCAAAATAAATAAAAACTTTAAACAAATATATTATAAAAAAATACTCACGAGGCAGTTGTGAACAGTAAACGATACAGAGAAGGTGACTACTCTTGTTACTGGTTACCATCATCTTCCAGTCACCCTTCTATTCAGCCCCCAGAGGGACACAAAAGTAGGGAAACTTGCTCTGTCCGGCCAGGAAGGGAATGGGCAGCCAGGACAAGGAAGAGGGGTGCCAGATCCTTCGAGACTCCAAGATAGAGGCAGGTCTCTGCCATTTCTGTTGACGGATGAGTTTCCGAAGGGCGGCAAAGATTAGCCTTGGTTGCCTCTTGGGCACTAAGAAAGAGAAGGAAAGATTAACTGGAACCAGCTCCCAGTCTCCGATACTTCGCAAATAATAATGAAGACGAGTCGATGAGGTAGATACAAAAAGTGAGGATCGAGACATAACAAATAAAAGGAATTTAATAGTAACAATTGGTTTTTCTAAAATTGAGATCTCAGTTCATAAGCGTGCAGGCAGCCCAACAGGGCAGCTAATATCGGAGGAAGTCCAGAAACTGAATTACTTCCCCTCCTATGGAGACGGTCTGCTGGAAAAAGCAATGAAGCATGTTCCCTGATGAATAAAGGACCTTTGTTTCTTGTGCTTTTAATCAACGTCATTTCACCAAAATGTCAAAGAAAAATGA
Organism: Lynx canadensis; assembly: GCF_007474595.2. Classification (NCBI taxonomy): domain Eukaryota; kingdom Metazoa; phylum Chordata; class Mammalia; order Carnivora; family Felidae; genus Lynx; species Lynx canadensis. Next base: position 79,135,793 of record NC_044313.2, on the reverse strand, counting down.
AGAATTTAAACTTCTTTTAGCAAAAAAGAATTGGTTCTCATTTTTCCATCAGAGATAATGGGAGATCCCAGCAGTCGTAGGGAGGTGGTGAGAGGTGTTCGTGGAGCAGTATTTATCATTTTATTCCACGGTACATAAGGTCTGAGATTATGCACCTTTACGGTTCGGTTTACTGAAGTTCTAAGTGTCTATTCAAGGACAGCACATCCGCTAAGATTGGAAGCCTTTGCAACAACATCCCTCCAAGTCCCGCAAACGTTTTCTTCTTCCCAAACCAATGCCGTAAATTTACGTACCAACTCGAGGTACCCAGTCAGGTTCTAAAAGGTAGGTTCAGTATTTCTGGTGAACGAGGACCTCTGTTTGTTCAACACTGTTCACGTGCAAGGCTCACCACATTCTGCCCCGAACCCACATTTCCAGCCTTATCTCCCCCAATTCCCCACCACAAAGCCTCTGCTCCCACCAAGCCAGTCCGTTTTCAGCCCCCAAAATATAAAATAAGCATCTCCATTTCCAGCTTTTGGCGAAGGCCTATTTCCTCCTCCAAAGTATTTCCTTCTTTCCCTTCGGCCTGTCCTTCGAGACGTACTTCACACTGTGTCATTCGTTCGTTCCTTCATTCAGTAAACAGAGACTGAGGACTGAGCATAGGTGAGGCACTCACAGGGGATCCCGGGAAAACAGGAACAGGTAAGCTGGAACCAGCTCCTGTCTCCGTGTACTTCACACTCTACCGGAAAAGACACACATCCCCCAACAGATGAAGCCGTTAATTATTTACAGTTGTGATAAGTGTTAAAAACATGAGGCGCAGGAAACGAGGATAACGCAGAGTGGGAGAAATGGCCTGGTCGTGGAGGTCAGGGGGACATTCTTGAGGAAGCAGCTCTGCTTAGAGTCTGAAGGACGAACAGGAGGCTAACTCACGACCGAGGGAGGCCAACGAGTCCACTTTGCTGATGGGCACATGGTTATCACTGAGTCGGGAGATGTTATTAAAGGCGCAGTAAGGACATTCTGCCTTCCAGGCCTCGAAACTGCAGCGGAAGTTTCCCTGTCGCGCTGGCTCTCTGTAAAGTTGGGAACAAGGAGCACTAATGAAGCGACACTTGAAGGGCAAGAGGCCACCAGGAAAAGGCCACCAGGAAAAGGACCGAGCCAACTGCCGTCAGAAGGTTGTGAGACATCACCGAGGAAGAACCGGCCTTACTACCCTGAGCCCCCCACCCAGTCAATACCGAGAGAAAAGTCAGAGGGGTGTGACACGCAAAAGCTCGGCTTTATGGGAACGTCAACATTCCCAGAGAGAAGCTTTGTCCATCCAAATCCTGGGAGCGGGGAGAAGGGGATGCCCTTCCCTAGGAGCCCCCCCGCCCCAGGATGGTTCAGAAACAGTCCCTGGAGAGAGGGAGCTCCAAGAAGGAGCGGCCGTGTCCTCTAACCAGGTACTTGCTCAACTGCAGAGCCCTGGGGGGCTGAGGCAAAGCAGCCCCGCCCGTGGGGCTGGCGGGGAGAGCCACGGCCACCTCCAGCCCAGGGGACGCAGCCCTGGGAAGGTTCAGCATGAAGCTGAAATGTGTCCTCGGGGCCAACAACACACACCACGCCTCCTCTGCATGGAGACCCATCACCGAGCATCGGACAACAGGAATGAACTCCGGGGAGGCCGAGGCCACCTCCCCGCCACCCAGGGCAGCCAGTCCCAGGAGCCATGCCCCCACGGAATACGGTCTGAGGGGGGCAGTGGGCAGATATTCAAAATCAGACCCCCAAATCCACCCAGTCACCAGCCCTGGTACCTGCCTGCCAGCCTACCTGATTAGGCCGCGGGAATGAGCTCTGACCTGATGCTAAAACAACCAGGACTGAGCCTTAAAAACTAACACGGGGGCGCCTGGGTGGCTTAGTCAGTTAAGCGTCCAACTTCGACTCAGGTCACGATCTCGCGGTCCGTGAGTTCGAGCCCCGCGTCGGGCTCTGTGCCGACAGCTCAGAGCACGGAGGCCCCTTCGGATTCTGTGTCTCCCTCTCTCTCTCTGTCCCTCCCCCACTCATGCTCTGTCTCTGTCTCAAAAATAAACATTAAAAATAATAATAATAATAATAAATAAAAATTTTAAAAAAAACGCAAAAACCAACATGAGGTTACTCAAGTAGCCAAAAGTGACTAAAAAGTTGTGGCAAATGACCATTAAGGCCCTTACTCTGTAAAGACGTGGAGTTCACACAGGAAACTTCGAGGTCCCTTCCGGGGAAGAATAAAGCTTTCTCATGCTTACACACATACAGCCGGGACTCCCTAAAAATGACTCACAACCACAAAGTGACTATAAAGAAAATAGTGATGACATTGGCACCTCAATAAATAAATGGAACAAAATGGATATCCAGAAACAAATGTAAGTATATATGGAACTTAACATATGGCAAATAAAGAATTTCAATTCAGTGGGAAAAACAAAGCTCATGATGCTGATAAAAACGGTATCACTTTGGGGAAAGAAAAATACCACCAAGTCAGATCCCTATCTCATACTTTATAAGATACATATTACAGATAAAGATTTAAATGTAAGGCATAAGAATTAAAAGTATTAAAATACAGTTTAGAACATTTATATGACTTTAGAGTGAGGGAAATAATCCTTAGCAAGTCAGAAACTCCAGCATCTATGAAAGGAAAGATAGATATACTTAACAAAATTAAAATCTTAAGAAATTATTATGGCAAATGATATAAAAAAAAGCAAAAGACAAATAAATGATAGTCTGGCAAATGTCTGTGTTATCAAATGGAAAACATTAGTCTCTCTTCTATAGGAAATGCTCCTACGAGACAAGTAGCTGACAGCTCAGAGCCTGGACCCTGCTTCGGATTCTGTCTCCCTCTCTCCCACCCCCCCACCCACTTGTGCTTTGTCTCTCTGTCTCTCAAAAATGAATCAACGTAAATAAATAAATAAATAAAGTAATAAAGTAATAAAAATGTTTTGGGAGAAGAGAAGAAAGACTAATTTTTTTTTTTTTTTTTACTTTACCTAACAATATCCAATACAGTAGGCATTCAAAAATTATTTGTGGAATGAGATAGAGAGGTAGAAAGGAATAGGAGGGAAATGAAATAGGTTTAAATACATTTGTAAAGGGTAAAAAGATAACCACTAATGGAATGACAAAGCACGGTAGATCCTATACATAAACAATGGGAGAGAGGGAATAAGAGACACTTGATAAAGTTGGCCAAAAAAAAAAAAGGAAAATGGAAAAAAAGTGAAAAAAAAAAAGTAAAGTAAATAACAGACATCAATGGAAGCGATAAAAAGCAACATACTATTTATCCCAATAAATGTAAAAGGGTTTAACTCCACTCTCAGAAGAAACAGATTTTTCATGGTGGATTTAAAAACTTAGCCAGGTGGTGTTTTCTGGAAACACCTAAGTAAACATAAAACAGAAGTGACACGATTCCCAATCTCCACAGATACCATAAAAGATTTCAGAGTAATAGTAACAAGAAATGTCTAAGATCTTAAGACAAAAGCTACAAAGTTTTACTGAAGGACATAAAAATTCCTAAATAAATGCAGGATTATTTCATTTTTTTGAATAGAAAGACACACTATTGTAAGGTGTCAATTCTCCCCAAATTAATGCTTAAGTTCAATGTAACTCAAATCAATATTGCAACAGGAGTTTTTAACGAAACCTGATTCTAAAGCACACAGAAATAAAACACTGATTAGCCAAGAAAACTCAGAACAAAACTCATCGAGAGGGCCTTATTCTAGTCTATATTAAAATTAACTATTCCCATGAGGAAAACAATGTAGTGGAGAAAATCTTTGTTTCAGCTTTGCACTTAACACTTTGTGAACATTCTGTGAGCAACACTTTGTAAAACTGGAAACCTCCTAAATGTCTGTCAAGGTTTAACACATCAAGGTAAATCCAAAGAATAGAACAGTATGTAGTAACAATCATGACACACATGAATATTCATTGGCATTGGAAAGATATTCCTAAAATATTATAAAGTAAAAAAAAAGAGGAGGACGGGTGCCTGGGTGGCTCAGTCGGTTAAGTGTCTGACTCTTGATTTCGGCTCAGGTCATGATCTCAGGTTCCTGGGATCGAGCCTTGTGTCAGGCTCCACGCTGAGCGTAGACCTTGCCTGAGATTCTCTCTCTCTCCATCTCCCTCTGCCCTTCCCTTGCTCTCTCTCTCTTTCACTCTCTCTCTCTCTTTAAAATAAAAAAAAAAAAAAATTTTTTTTAAAGAGAGGGAAAGAAAAGAAATATATTTTCTTTTTTTTTTTTTAATTTTTTTTTTCAACGTTTATTTATTTTTGGGACAGAGAGAGACAGAGCATGAACGGGGGAGGGGCAGAGAGAGAGGGAGACACAGAACCGGAAATAGGCTCCAGGCTCTGAGCCATCAGCCCAGAGCCCGACACGGGGCTCGAACTCACGGACCGCGAGATCGTGACCTGGCTGAAGTCGGACGCTTAACCGACTGCGCCACCCAGGCGCCCCAAGAAATATATTTTCTATTTCTACTTTTAAAAATATCCCAGAAATAAGTATTAACTAGGTTAGTATCTAAGGGGCTGGAATTATGAGTGGCTTTCATATTATTTTTAGTTTCTAATTTTTCATCAGTAAAATATATTAATAATAAAGTTAATTAAATGGAAAGAACAGGGGCATCTGGGTGGCTCAGTCGGTTAAGCATTTGACTCTTGATTTCGGCTCAGGTCATGATCTCACAGTTTGTGAGTTCGAGCCCGGCATTGGGCTTGCACTGATGGCGCGGAGATTCTCTCTGGACTGCTGGGGATTCTCTCTCTCTCATTCTCTCTCTCTCTCTCTCTCTCTCTCTTTGCCCTTACCCTCCTCATGCTTGCTCTCTGTCTCAAAAAAAATGAACTTAAAAAAATAAAATTAAATTAAATCAAATTAAATTAAATGGAAAGAACAGAAAATATTAAGAATATAACCTGAGCAATTCTTACGCCCAGCATGAAGGGTATCTGGAGCCAGGCTGTGTGGCCGGAGAAGGTGTGGGACAAGAGAAGAAGGCGTGGGACGATGCTGGCTCACTGGGGAACCGATGTGAGGAAAGGGGAGGAGTGCTAGGCAGGTAACTACTGAGAAAGCGAACATTCACTAGGGCATCTTCAGAAAGTTAGAAATGTACCCCCAAGATCTTCAATAGTTCATCAAAAACCTAGCATCTGTGAATTTACTGAAATTTTTAAACTATTATGTTTTGGATGAACAAGTGTTATAATTTTAAAAATATAAACAAAGGAAGCCTTTCTTTTAGACTCAAACAAATAATACTATGTCGGATGCCAAACTTCTGTACAAAGAATTATTCTAAAATTGCCTGCTTTAAGGCCTCACGGTTGCTTTTCTTTGGTGGCTGCATTCTAGAGTAGCCGTCACAGGACCAGAAGGTGAATCGTGAATGATAAGAGGTTCTCTATATGGGCCATAAAGATTCCCTGTTCTCTCACCTGGGATACTGTAATAAATGTAATACACAACTGCCTCCCCAAAATGTAGTTCTGTGTCTTCCGTAAAAAGCAAAACAGGAAAAGGGAGCAGTGCGTAGGGGAGAATCCAGTCCATGTGAAAGCAACAGGGAAGTCTTTCACGCAAGAGATGGCATTTGCATTGACCCAAAAGGGCAGATGTGATTTACAAAGGGGACGGGGACGAGAAGGAAATGCAGAGAAAGCAAAAGCAGGGGCTGCTCACGGTTCGTAGCAATGCACCCGGTTCCGTCCCTGACCAGCTAGGCACTTCCGGGTAAGTCGGTCAGTCAGTTGTCATGCGCCTAAGTTTTATTTCCCTGTGATGACTGTCGGGTTTGGGGAATTATGTTACAGTTACAGGTTTACGTATATCCCCTGTTGCCATCATATTCAGAGTCCTCTGTAGTTTAAAAATTGAGGGGAGCTGCAATGCACACAGGGTCCACTAGATGGCAACGCATGGCTTTGTAGATGAAGGTCTTTCTCGCAGGAACGGAAGAAGTGGAATCAAACGAGAGCGAGCGTGGTTAAGGTTCTCCAGAAAACACAGAGAGAAGACATTGATGATCCTCATACTGAGCTCACTGTTGAGATTTACAACAAAGAGAAAGCGGATGTTTTTAATCCCTTTTGTTTTACACCCATAGGTAGTAAAGGGTCAGTGTTAGCACATTCTGCCAGGGTGACTTATTTCCTAACAGTGAACTAAACACAGAATTATTCACATGGGGTCCAATTCTGAACTGAGCCAACCCAAAACCCAAAGACCCTCACCCTCAGTCAAGCGTACCAAGTCAATCATCCATAAACGTTTTCATCACAAAGAGCCCACATAACCCATCGTACGCCTCCAATAAAAAGGAAAAGGAAAACAGTTCTATTTCCTTTGCAGCTTGATAACATTTTTTAAAATGGTGTCGTTATCATTGTTTATAGTAAAAGCAAACTGTCCTTATTTTTAGAGTTATGACTATTCACAAAATTGTAAGAAAGGAAATTAAAATCATCTTCAAGCAATAACAATGTTAATCTGTTTCTGCCAAACCATTTTTTGTCAACAGAAAAGAAATACAGATGCATCTATATACTTTTTCTAATTTAAAAATATTGTGGAATCTTTCCATATTAATAAAAATATTATTATATTAATGATCACTGGCACCCAATCTTTATAATCACTAGCAACATACTCTGACTGAAATGTCTGGCCATTCTTGAAAACACTATGCTTTGTGAAGTCGACAGAAATGGGATCGTGGAAAAATGGGTAATAATTAGAGAGGGACCCAAGTAGAGAAGCTAAGGAAGACAGAGCGTAACAGAACCTCACAAATGAGCTGATGAAAAATACATCCCAGAAAAATGTGGCTGGAATGAGGCAATGACCTGAAAACAGTGAATAATCTATGACCTCTTTGAAAAATCACATAGGTGATGAGGAGAGAAGGCCAGCAAAAGAAAGTACAAAGTAATGCCAAGACCAAAGTTGAAGTGAGTTGAGACAAAATGGCAGATACGGGAAGAAGACACTTTGTAGTTGTTGAGATACTGTGAGATCCTCGTCAAAGGGGGAACAGAAAAAACTCTTCAAGTAAGTACAGTATCAGGAGGAAACAGCTGAAAATAAGAAAAAAGCTGTCTTCAAGTCAAAAATGGACAACACACCCCGTAAGAAATGATCAAGAAGGTATATCCTTATGAAATTACTGGACTCAAAGATAAACAGATACAAAAGATGTTCTTCTGAAATAAAGTATCTCTGAAAGGTTAGAAGTAAAAATGTTGAGCCAGACACATGAAAACCAAAGAATGAGCATCTCATTTATTGGTCAAGGTTGACGTGAAGGCAAAATAAAATTAAAATGAGACTAAAGAGAGACCTTTTTAAGTTAGAGAGTATCATTGTAGTAAAGATACTTTATGAATCAAATAATATGGTATCAGAAGATCACAAAGCAAAAATTGCAGAAAAAAATTAATAGCCATAGCCCTAGGAAAGACAGAAAGAAACAAAATAATAGGAGAATTAAGGTATCTCTCACCCCCACACAGTTCCAACATTCAAAAAAATAAGGATACAGCAGATCTAAATAAAAGTATCAATTAGCAGACCCTCCAAGATCTTTAGGGTCAGTCCATGCTATGACATTATGTTGTATATGTCACCATTTACAAATATGGAGAACTGCTTTCAAAACGCAATGTTAAAGGGTCTCCCCTCACATACAAAAATAGGTAGCTTTTAAAAACAGGAACATGCAGGGGCGCCTGGGTGGCTCAGTTGGTTGAGCGTCCGACTTCAGCTCAGGTCATGATCTCACGGTCCGTGAGTTCGAGCCCCGCGTCGGGCTCTGTGCTGACAGCTCGGAGCCTGGAGCCTGTTTCAGATTCTGTGTCTCCCTCTCTCTCTGCCCCTCCCCTGTTCATGCTCTGTCTCTCTCTATCTCAAAAATAAATAAACGTTAAAAAAAATTAAAATAAATAAAATAAAAACAGGAACATGCAATTTACAGCACAACCAAATGTAATGACCAACCGCTGTGTTTCAGGTAAGTGTTACAGTATGTTATTTACCAGTCTCCAAATCAGCCCACCTGTTACAGACTCCATAGCAAGAAGTCCTCCTACGTTAAAGCGACAATAGAACAACAGAGCAGAGGTAGGCTTGTAAAAGAGATCCTTGAAATTGGTTTTGTGCCCTTAGCTGTCTGGCAAGTCTTCCAGTCCCTTCTATGTTGTCATCTCAGACTGTGCTGGAGAAGGACCTACGTTGTTACCACGCGGTGGACCTGATATTCGGGAAAAATACACTGCTTTCAAGGTGTAATAAGCAGCGATGTTCTTCCTTGGAGAACAATTCCCATTACGGCTCTAAAAATAAGATCTACAAACCGTATTTATTACCAGTTTTCGTGCTAATGGGGACATAAAAGGCTGTTCCTCAGTTAAATCCAACGTCAACTTTAGTCCTACGAGAAAGTCAAAAGCTATAGGCACGACCATATCCACCACCATCCCGCGGCCCTGAAGCCCCGCCCACCACTGCTCTAACCCACGGGCTTCAAAGCAAGATGACGTAACTTCTAGAAGTCAGTGGCTCTGATGAGTCAGGTCCAGTCACACATGACGGAAGAGACGAGGAAAATCAGCGAAACCTGTCATACACGGAAGCAAAGCAGGACCACAGAAGGGCTTTTCTTAAGGATCCAGGGAATAGGGAAATCGACAGAGACACAGAGTAGATTCTTGTTTGCTCGGGGCTGGGATGGAAACGGAGACAGAGGGAAGGTGCTGAATGCTTTAGGACTTGGGGTTTCTTTCCAAGGTGATGAAAATGGGGTAACGGTCGCATATATCGGGGAGTATACCAAATACTACTGACTCGTACGCTCTAAATAAGTGAACTGTATGGTATGTGAATTATACCTCAAGCCTGTTTTTAAAAAAAAGGAGGGGAGAAGCCAGGTAAAGAAAAAGTGAGCCGACAAGTCCCGAGCAGGGAAGAACTCAGTAGCCGTCGCACTCAGGAGCCATCCAAGATGAGGCTTGCCAGAAGGTTGACGTAATCAATTCTTGAATCAGAAAAGCCTTCCTTTCCCCCACGAGGGCCACAAAGAGACCGCTCTTCATTTAGGCCAACCTACATGCATGTCCATCAAAAATATTTACTTCTTAAAGGCAAGGGCAACAAGAACAATGTTCAACCTCTAACCGGTTAAAAAACAATCCTCTGGGTGTCAGTCTGACCTAGACCAATGTCACGAGCGAGTCCACGGTATCAGTTTTTAAAACATGCAAAGCAACAGAATCCGTAACACACCCTCTGCTAAGCCAGTTTTAACCGAACTCATGCCCTGTGAGAGGAACTCCAGTCTCTCGGGCGAACGGCGCAGGCCGGGACTCACGGTTTGCGATGTCACCTCGGAGCTGCAGAATCTGCGGAACCGGCATCGTGAGGACAACGATGTCAAACCGCTCGGGGGAACCTGTTTCCTTGGACACTTCCCACTTGTCATTTCTCAGGTTGATCCGGGTCACACGGTGTCGGAAGGAGACCTCGGCACCTGTTCCGAAAGCGAAGTCATGTTCACATAATCAGGACTGCCGTGCGAATGAGGACGCCGGGAAGAATCACAAACTGAATCCACTCAGGTGAACGAAACAGTGAAGTTTGTCGTCTACAGCCCCTGGGGCTCACTTTCTTTCTCATCCAGTAGGATTCCTCTCTTTCTGGCACCCCTGGACCTCCGGGTCCATGGCTGCTCTGGGGGGTGAGGGGGTGGGGGAAACTACTGCTACAATCAATAATAATAACCACAGCTGTCTTTTAGTAATTGGTGGAAAACCTTTATCAAGAAGAATTGGAATTAAGAGAAATACAATCTAGAATGGCCAGTCAACTCATTTTCCTTCTTTGCATTTAACACCGAGGTATTTTCTTAATTATTTGAGTAGTTATTTGGTTATTATTCCCTTCCCTATTAAAATGTGAGCCCATGAGCAACGAATTACGCCTGTTTTGTTTCCACGAATACCACATCGCATACACAGTATAGCACTCGGCACATTCTATTTAATCAGTACCCGTTGAAGAGAACGAAACATGAACCATAAACCAAAAGGTAAGAAAATGCAATTGGATCAATAAGCCTCCTTGGGACACAAGCACTTACCTCACATTTCAATTTTCAGAAAACTTTGATTTAAAAATGACTTTTTTTTTTAATTTATTTAAGCTTATTTACTTAGAGAGAGAGTTGGGGGGGTGGGGAGAGAGAGAGAGAGAGAGAGAGAGAGAGAATCCCAAGCAGGCTCCACCCAGTCTGCACGAACCCACGAACAATGAGATGAGCTGAAGTTGGATGCGTAACCAAATGAGCCACCCAGGCGCCCTTACTTTTTTTTTTTAACGTGTACTTATTTTGAGAGAGACAGAGCGCAAGCAGGGGAGGGGCAGAGAGAGAGAGAGAGAGAGAGAGAGAGAATCCCAAGCAGGCTCCACCCAGTCTGCACAGAGCCCAATGTGGGGCTCAAACCCACGAACAATGAGATGAGCTGAAGTTGGATGCGTAACCAAATGAGCCACCCAGGCGCCCTTACTTTTTTTTTTTAACGTGTACTTATTTTGAGAGAGACAGAGCGCAAGCAGAGGAGGGGCAGAGAGAGAGAGAGAGAGAGAGAGAGAGAGAGAGAATCCCAAGCAGGCTCCACCCAGTCTGCACAGAGCCCAATGTGGGGCTCAAACCCACGAACAATGAGATGAGCTGAAGTTGGATGCGTAACCAAATGAGCCACCCAGGCGCCCTTACTTTTTTTTTTTTTAACGTGTACTTATTTTGAGAGAGACGGAGCGCAAGCAGGGGAGGGGCAGAGTGAGAGAGAGAGAGAGAGAGAGAGAGAGAATCCCAAGCAGGCTCTGCACTGTCAGCGCAGAGCCCGACTCGGGGCTCGATCTCATGAACCGTGACATCGTGACCTGAGCAGAAATCGAGAGCAGGATGCTTAACCGACCGAGCCACCCAGGTGCCCCCAAAACAAGTCCACTTTTCATGCAGCCTCAGGAACAGAAAAAAAAAAAAAAAAGTGAAGACAGAACAAAACAGAAAAGCTCACTGAAAGTCCCGTCCATCGTTAGCTGCCACACCTCGGGCTCCCAGCCGCTCAAACGCAGGCTTACGTCCAACCCGGGCCACGAGGCTTCCCTCCTGTGGCTGCTCTGGCTCAGTGTGAGCCCCCTCATCTGTGAGGTCCCTCCGCCATCGGTGCCTTGACCATTCCTTCCGACTGATTCAAAACATCCGCGTGTTTTAGGTACGTCGGATCTACCCCAGGGGTCAATCTCTTTGAGGCGATTAACACCATTCCGTTAGCAGATTAGAGCAAGGGCTTGTGAACTGCCTCCGACCTGCCTGAGGGTCTGTCCGAGGCCCCAGCCTGGGGAAGGTGCAGGTAACTGGGGCGTCCGACTCACGGACACCGTCTCCACTCCTCCCAGAGCAGGTCTGCTTAGCTTGCTTCTGTTTATTTAGGATGTCCCACCCCGGCCAGGTCACCTTGCTCACCTCGCTCTAGTCCTGGCCCTGATCTGGACCTCAGGTAGGCCTAGGAATTGTATATGTTCTACGCTGTTGTGTTTTCCCATGATGTTCCCTTTGAAAAGAGCATCGAGTGCTTATCGGTGGTGTGTATTTAAGGGTATTTAAGGGCTCATTGGTAGGTGTGTGTATTTAAGGGGTTAGATACTGGCTTTAGAGATTTGGAGCCATCCGAAAGCATCATCTGTGCTATTCAGCATTATCCCTATCCTAAAGCACACAGATAACTTCCCCGGAAGTCGGCTCCAATCTAAGCTACTACTGACTGGTTCGTCCAACAGCTTGCGGGCTCGTAAGCCTAACCGATTCCGAACCGTAGAGTAGTTTTGGAATCTCTTGGCAACTTGGGTTCTTCTGCACTGAGGGAAGACAAAGGTCGGCCTCGTTAGAGTAGCTTATTTTCTGAACCAGCATTGGTCAAGAGACTGCTATGTACCCGGCCTGTTATTTGCTTGGACTGACAATGAGTGCGTATATTCTATAGCGGGTATACTACAAAGTGGGTACTATTACTACTCTTATTTCTCCAATGAAAGAACCAGGGTATTGATTTTTAGACGTTCCCATTACTACATAACTAGGAAGGGGTGGCAGAACATTAATTGGAATCCAGATCATTCTGATTCCAGAAACTCTCCCAACTTACGTTGTGGAATCACTAAAACTTTTGTGGACCATTTAGAGGACAGAGAGCTTTAAAGAAGCTTAAAGGGATATAACTGTAAATTTTAAAATGGTATAGATAATGTCTATAAATACTATAATAACAGATAAAAGATTCCTGAAATATGACAAAGGTAATATTAAAATAAACAAAGAAAAAGTTTATATACACTCAAATTATGTAAACCTTGAACTCAATTGTATCAACATTTGTTTTTATTTATTTTTTTAATGTTTATTCATTTTTTGAGAGACAGAGAGAGACAGAGCGTGAGCAGGGGAGGAGCAGAGAGAGAGGGAGACACAGAATCCGAAGCAGGCTCCATCCAGGCTCTGAGCTGTCAGCGCAGAGCCCGACGCAGGGCTCAAATTCACGAACCGTGAGATCATGACCTGAGCCGAAGTCAGAGGCTTAACCGACTGAGCCACCCAGGCGCCCCTCAAAATTCATTTTTAAAGAAAGCGTCTGACTCTTGATTTTGGCTCAGGTCATGACCTCACGGTTTGTGGGCTGGAGCCTTGCACTGGACTCTGTGCTGACAGTGTGAAGCCGCTTGGGATTCTCTTTCTCTCCCTCTCTTTCTCTGCCCTTCCACCACTGGCTCTCTCTCTCTCTCTCAAAATAAATAAAAACAAAAAATTAAATTAAAAAAATTAAAAGCAGAAAGTAGGTCACAAGATGGGCTTATTATTGACAGATATAATGACATTTTTCCTGCCATTTTACTGTATTTTCCAAGCTTTCTACCAGTAGTGCACAATCTAAAAAAAAAAAAAAAAAAAAATTACTTCTTGGGGGCGCCCAAGTGGCTCGGTTGGTTAAATGACTGACTCCCGATTTCGGCTCGGATCATGATCTCATGGCCTCTTGGGATTCTCTCTCTCTCGCTCTCTCTTTCTGCTCCTCCTCACCCTCTCTCTTCTCAAAATAAATAAACTTTAAAAAAAATAAAAATTACTTTTTGAAGTAAATAGTGTTTTATATAGTGAGAGAAAAAAATCTACAAGACTCACTGTCACAACAGGCTGTACAAATTGAAAATAGAAACAGGTCTTTACTAAGAACTAGTTAAATGAGAACTGATAGTCACCTAATGCATATCACTGTATTAAATATATTTAACAACACCTCCAGTATACATATGCACCTATATGTATACAGAAATAGATACAGACACAGAAACCTATCATGGTATAGATCATGACACTTACTAGGTACAAGGGAATATCCATGCCCCCAAGAGCCGGCCCCATGGTCACCGGGTTCCGATACGAGACGAAAGCATCCTTAGCCCACTTCCTACCTCAGGGAACACCTCTTCCCCTAATCCCTATACTTGTGGTCATTGCAACTATTAGCCTCTTCATCCCACCAGGTGCTCTGACCTTACGACTCACAGCAGGTCACCTGTTAATTCACTTAATGAGGAGCTACTCCAGCCCTAATACACGTCAGCACCTCTGTCGCCCTCATTGCCTTCGTTATTCGTGTCTTACTAACAATTCTCGAATTTGCTGTGGCCCTTATTCAAGCCTATGTCTTTACCCTGTTAGTAAGTCTACACCTACAGGAGAGCACCTAACGAGCCACCAAACCCACGCATACCACATAGTTAACCCAAGCCCGTGACCACTCGCGGGAGCTCTTTCAGCCCTCCTGGTAACTTCAGGATTGGCGATATGATTTCACTTCAACTCAACATCCTTATTAACTGTAGGGTTGACAACCAACCTGCCAACTATATACCCCGATGACGAGATATTGTCCGAGAAAGCACGTTTCAAGGCCACCACACACCTATTGCTCAAAAGGGCCTGCGGGAGGGAGTAATTCTCTTCATCATTTCAGAAGTATTTTTCTTTGCAGGCTTCTTCACAGCCTTTTACCACTCAAGCCTTGCCCCGACTCCGGAGTCGGTGGGCTGCTGACCACCCACAGGTGTTACTCCTCTCAACCCCCTAAAATTCCCAAGACTCAACACCTCCGTACTATTAGCCTTCGGAGAGTCAATCGCTTGAGCCAGGGTACCCATCCAGGGTACCACGGATAGTGACGACTACGTTATAGATCTGATCCTCTCCTAGTAGAGTGCTGGGTGGGCCAAGTTCAGCTCGAATTAGAAGTCTAAGGGCGGTTCCTACTACGCCAGCTCAGGCACCAGTTAGGAGATACAGAGTGCCGACATCTTTGCGGTTAGTAGAAAATGGCGGTTTATGAACATAAGTAAAATGGCTGAGTAAAGCGTTAGACTGGAAATCTAAGAACAGAAGTTGAAGCCCTCTTCTGGCCAAGCTCTGTGGTGAAATATCACACTGAACTGCAAATTCAAAGAAGCAGCCTCAACGCTGCCTGGGCTTCTCCTGCCTTTTATTCCTAGATGGCGGGGAAGTAGATTGATTAGGGTATTCAGCTGTTAACTAAAATTTCATGGGATGGAAACCCCCCAATCTAGTCAGGACTTAGCTTCATTAACGTGTTTGATTCGCAATCGATTGATGTAAGATAGATTCTTGCAGTCCTTAGAGTTAAGTGTGCAGACTTACATGGCTATGATGCACTTAGGGCTTTAAAGGCTCTTGGTCTGTTTTAACCTAAACTCCTAATCCAGGATGGATAATACTGGTGTGAGTGGGAGTAGTATGGTGGAGGTTACGATGGGAGGGGGTATATAAAAGTATAGGTTGAATAATGTTATGAGGCTGGTCGTGTAGGTATGATAATTATCTCATTTTTTGTTAATTCTTGGATGATTATTCGTTTGGGGATGAATCCCGAGAGTGGCGGAAGGCCCCCTAGAGATAGTATTAGCATCAGCATGAGGTGGTTAGGGGTGTTTTATTTCATGTTTGTGATAGGGATAGTGTTGGTGTAGCAGGGCTGTGTATGAATAGTATAAAGGTGGCGAGTGTTATAATGATAGAGTTAGGTTTTGAATTGTTGCTGTAGGATCATATGGTATGATAGCTGCGGCATGGGCATGATAGCATGATGGTACAGCCATGGTAACTGTCACTGCCCACGCATGCCCATGATGTGTGCCACATTCTATGTGAGCCGCAGGTAATTAAATATAACCTCTTTTCCCAAGACCTTCCAAAGCAAAATTGGAAGACAAAACATATACCCCCCTAACACCTACCAAAATGAGGATGTAGGCACTGTGTATTCAAGAACTGTCTCTTTGCCAGAACATCAGCTGTAAGAGGGCAAGGACTTTGGTTCATGTATCATTAGCGCCTAAAACAGTGCCTGGCATATAGTAACTACTCAATAAGTCTATATTGAATGGATATATGACATGCATGGATGGGTAGATATATAATACGGTTAGTGAGTACCTGAGGATTTCAGTAAATATGCACATGTAGATTGGGCCAAATCACAACAGAAATGAGATTTTTAAAGTGATAGGGTATATGAAGCTGATGGAGACAGTCTATAAAATATCCAATGGTATCATAATCTGCAGTGGTTAATTTTATGCATTAAGTTGGGTCACAGAGTGCCCAGATATTTGGTCAAACATTATCCTGGGTCTGTCTATGAGGGTGCTTTTTGGATGAGATTAACATTTAAGTTGGTAGACAGAGTAAAGCCGATTACCCTCCCTACTTAACACAGATGAGTCTTATCCAATCAGTCAAAGGCTTGAATAAAACAAAAAGCCTGACCCTCCTGACAGTGAAGAAGAATTCTTCCCGCCTGACCGCTTTCAACCTGGAACAAGGGTTTGGAGGGTTTTCTTCCCCTGTACTTGGACTTGAACTGAAAAGTCAGCTCCTCCTGGGTCTGGAGGCTGCTAGCCTTCAGACTGGAATTGTACCATTAGGTCTCTTGGTTCTCAGCCTTCAGACTGAAACGAAACTGTTGGCTTCCCTGGGTCTCCAGCCTGCCAACTCATCTGGCAAATCTTGACATTTGCCAGCCTCCATAATCACATAAACCAATTCTTTATAATAAATCATATATATATATATATATACACACACACATATATATCCTATTATATATATCCAATGTATTCTATTATGTATACACGCACACACACACACACACACACACACACACATATATATATACACACATGTACACGTATCCTATTTTGTCTATCTCCTATTCGTTCTGTTTCTCTGGAAACTCCTGAGTAATACATGACCACAGACTGAATCCTAGATGGAGAAATGGTCTAACCAGAATGGTATTTACTATGTTCTTATGTTGTATATTCAATCTCACTGATCTCTCCCTTGCCTGGGATAGTTCTCAATAACTAATATTTGATGAAGATCCAAACAATAATTATCCTAGAAACAGCTTATGAAACAAAAATTGTCAGCACCTTTCTTCAGTGATCTTGAATTGGGCATTTTATTTAATGATGACTCATCAAGAAACCTACTTCTGGGGGCGCCTGGGTGGCGCAGTCGGTTAAGCGTCCGACTTCAGCCAGGTCACGATCTCACGGTCCGTGAGTTCGAGCCCCGCGTCGGGCTCTGGGCTGATGGCTCAGAACCTGGAGCCTGTTTCTGATTCTGTGTCTCCCTCTCTCTCTGCCCCTCCCCCAGTTCATGCTCTGTCTCTCTCTGTCTCAAAAATAAATAAACGTTAAAAAAAAAAAATTTTAGAAAAGAAACCTACTTCTGTTTAAGAAAAAAATCATTTATCATCCAAGATCATTTATCACCATTTTTGAGAAGGTCATTTTCAAAAAAAAACATTTTCAAAACATTCATAAAATACATAAGGAACAAATGAACATCCTAATAGAAAAGAGTCAAAGGTTATAAATAAATTCAAAGAAAAAAAAATGCAAAGAGCTGGTTAAAACAACTCACTCATTAAGTAAATGCAAATCAAAACACAAAAATATACCATCTTTAACCTGTCACATTGGCAAAACCCAAAAATCTCCATAATATCAAGATGTAATGTCCCATTCACTGTTGACGATAAGATGCTCTTTAAGAGGAAAAGATAGCATTACAAATACATGTTATGGGGCGCCTGGGTGGCTCAGTGGGTTAAGCAACCAATTTTGGCTCAGATCAGCATCTCATGGTTCATGAGTTCGAGCCCCTAGTCAGACTCTGCGCTGACAGCAGGGAGCCTGCTTCAGATTCTCTGTCTCCCTCTCTCTCTGCCCCTCCCCTGCTTTCTCTCTCTCTCTCAAAAAACAAACAACAAAAAAAAAATGCACATTACCATTTGACAGCTATCGTACTACAGATATGCTTACAAAAGTGCATCAGGGTCAGATAATGCACCAACACTGGTATTAGCAAAAACCAAAACAACCCGTCACCCCCCCAAATATTTACCTAAATATTTACCAGAAAGTTAATAGCTAATAAACAATGTATTCATTTATTTATTGATACATAAATAATGTAATACTGAACAGGCATTGAAAAGAATGAAGCATACTGAATTTGTTGATATGAAAATAGACCTAAGATATGATTCTGTCCATGATGATGTGTTAAGATTCTCCAGAGAAACAGAACCAATAGGAGGTAGATAGATAGAAAATGAGGGCGGGTGGGGGGGGGGGGGGGTTATTTATTATAAACAGACCAAACAACTTGTAGAATGGTTTATGTAAAATAATCCTGTGTGCATATCTTAAAAAGAGCAAACATAAACACTCATGAATAAATACATAAAGATAGTCATATAAGATCAATAGATACATAAACATTTTTCTGGAAGTATATATTGAAAACTATTATCAGGAATTACTTTAGGAAGAGAAAATTAGCTGTTGAGCAGTGAATAGGAGAACACGTATTTTATGACTTTCTTTATAGTATTAATATTTAACTATATATACAACTTTTATTTGTAAATGCTAATTTTATTTTTTTTTAACTTTTTTTTTTCAACCTTTATTTATTTTTGGGACAGAGAGAGAGACAGAGCACGAACGGGGGAGGGGCAGAGAGAGAGGGAGACACAGAATCGGAAACAGGCTCCAGGCTCTGAGCCATCAGCCCAGAGCCTGACGCGGGGCTCGAACTAGTGGACGGCGAGATCGTGACCTGGCTGAAGTCGGACGCCCAACCGACTGCGCCACCCAGGCGCCCCTGTAAATGCTAATTTTAAAAGAAGGCAGAGAAAACCTTATCCGCACCTGATTCTTCCAGGTAATGCTTAACGATTGAAGAAAGTCCTTGAGGTGCCACAAAGTTACAGTCTCCTTCTTTCATTACCATCCCTTCAATTAGAGAGGTCAGAGGTTTCAAAATGCCGTGAGCTAACAGTTCATCATAAAAACTGAAATAAATCAACATATATCATTACAGACCGTAATTAGTTAGCTTAAAAATACTATATAGTCTCGTCCAAGAATTCTTAGAGATTATCATTCTAAATAACAACTAGAAATCTTGACATGATCAACTGAATACATGTTTCGTGTTGATAAAACATAGCTCAGGGCGGGCCTGGCTGGCTCCGTCGGTGGAACATGCAACTCTTGATCTCTGGGTCGTGAGTTCAAGCCCCTTTTTGGGCACAGAGCTTACTTAAAAAAATAATAATAAAACAGAATTCAAGTGACGAACAGCAACGTTTGGAGAATCCATAAAACTTCTGCTGACATTAGCAGAAGGCCCATTTTCTTGCATATTTCAAAATTAAAGTCAGTGAAGAAGGTAAACAGAAAGGCAGGCAGGGCACCAATCTTGAATTTGGTGCAGACTGTCTGCGTCACAGCCAGCCTCCCTCTTCCTCAACCCTGACTCGGTCAAGCACATTTACTGAGCCCCCGTGGGGTAAGAGCTCCTCCGGTCTTCTCAATAACCCCGGGAGACCTGTCTCCCAGCTTATCCACTTCACTCAGGTTCACGTCTTCCTGCTACCACCACCGACAGCGACAATATTGTCCTGCCCTCACTATATTTTGTTACAAGACGCAGAGTTAAAAATGGATGATCTCAACATGTTTACATCATACACTCAGTAAGAAGGATTCCACCCCTTGCAACTAACTCACCTTTGGTGTTTTTTAGCATAATGGGGAGTGCGGGTGATGTACTGGGCTCCCAAGTCAACGGTGCTCTGTGGATTGCAAGGACTCCGGGCAGTAGCCATTCTCCCCCCTTGAATGAATCCACAGGAAACGTCTTAGTGCATCAGAATGAACCTCCTGAGATTCAATCTGTTCAGCTCAGGTCGGGCTGAACAGATCATAGCCGTATTTTTAAATTTTTTTTTTTTCAACGTTTATTTTATTTTTGGGACAGAGAGAGACAGAGCATGAACGGGGGAGGGGCAGAGAGAGAGGGAGACACAGAATTGGAAACAGGCTCCAGGCTCTGAGCCATCAGCCCAGAGCCCGACGCGGGGCTCGAACTCCCGGACCGCGAGATCGTGACCTGGCTGAAGTCGGACGCTTAACCGACTGCGCCACCCAGGCGCCCCATAGCCGTATTTTTAAAAGACCTTTTGGTGTTTGTTTTTGTTTCAGTTTTAGGCTCTGCAACCTACCATGGTCAGGAAGCAGTCCAGAGGCAATTTGGTCACCGTGAGGCCCTTTCTCAAAGAGGGCACAAGAATGGGGCGGCAAAGCGTTGTTCAGCTCGGCGCCGGGAGCACGGACTCCCATGTTTCATTAAAGAACGGATGAATGGATCAAATAAAACGACACAACGAATGACATGTCAGGATGCGTCAGTCAAGGAATGCTTTCACTCTTGCACTCAGGTTTCATGAGAAAACAAGGATTCTGTAAAGTAGGTCTTCCTAAAGTCCTGGCCAACGGGCACTTCGGGATCCTCGAAGCGGGGAGAAGGCCACGAAGGCACCAGCAGGCCGCGATGTAAGCCCACGTATTGGCCAAGACCCCAGGCCCAAGCGTTGCAAAGGGCCAGAGCTCCTCCGGGCTCCTCCCTTTCTCCCGCCCGGGGCTCCTCCCGCTCCTCCCTTCCTTCCCCCTCCCTCCCTCCTTCCCGGGGCCCGGGGCTCCTCCCGCTCCTCTCACTCCTCCCTCCCCCCCACCCCTCCTTCCCCTCCTCCCGCTTCGCCGGTTCCCCTCGCTCCTCCTGCCGGGGGACCCCTCCCGCTCCCCGACACCACCCCCCACCGCGCCAGGGTCACAGCCCCCGCCCCCCCCGCGTCGGGCCCTGGGGGCGGGGGGGGGGGGGGAGGTCTGAGGCCCTGGTCACGTGGCCGGGCGCGCACTGCGCATGCCGCTGCCGGGACCCGCCGGCCGCGGCCGCCACTGGATTTTCTCACCGACTCCCCCAGGGGGGCCGCTCGCCGCCTCGGAACACCCGGCCGGCGGCGGCCTCCTTGCCCCGGTTTCGGCCGCCGGACGACCCACCTGAGTCCCCGGCCTCTTCCCACACCGTGAGGTGCACAGGCCGGGGCGTCTCTTTCCTCAGCAGCGCCGCGCACAGGCTGCCCGTCAGCCCGGCGCCCACGATGAGCACCCGCGCCATGTCCGCACCCCGCTCCGCGCTCCGGGCCCGCCCCCCCCGCGAGCAGCCCCGCGGCCGGCCTGCAGGGGGCAGGCGCGAGGCGAGCGGCCCGCCGGGCTGGGGGGCGGGAGCCGGCGCTCCGGGGACGAGCGGAGCGGGGGGGGGGGGGGGGGGGGGGGGGGGGGGGGCTTGCGGGACGGCGCGCGCACCTGCCCGCCCCCCCCCCCCCCCCGGCTGGAGGCGCAGCTGAGCCCCGGTCCCCGTGCGCGCCCCTGCCGGCGTGACCCTGCGGTCTTGAGGGGCGGAGGGGGGACCGCACCAGCGATGCCCCGAAGGATGTCGGAATCCTGGGACGGTTCTAATAAGATTGGCCTCCGGGCTCTGTGTGTGTTACCTCAGCTCGAGCCTCAGTTTCTCCATCTGGGGAATGGGGACACTAGTGTCTTCGTTTCAGATCTGTGACGATTACAGATGTGTGATTGACCAGAAAACGTGAGATCGCTCTGCTCTTCTGTAAATGTTTTTATGCCGGAACACATTCCGATATCCTGTGGGATGCAGAGATGGACAGGACAGGGTTCATGCCTTTATCGCTGATCTGTTTCCCTCCAACATTGTCCTGGAAATTCTCAGTGAAAACGAACAACTCTTAAAACATAAAGAATTAAGTTACAGTGGATTGTAGATAAATTATCACCTGGAAAACTACAGAAACTGAATAGCTATGAGAAGTGATAAGAAAGTTGACAATGGTAGTCAATTACAATGAAAACATTTAAAAATTGGAAGTTTTACTTTATGTAAAAATTACGTCATAAAAAAATTACCATACGTCATTGGTGATGGATCGGTACATACGTCTGATAAAAGACGAACTAGATGAAAATATAGATGAATATATATAGTCTGTAAGAAGACCTACATAAAAATAAAAGATGGAACTGAACAGGAAAACAGTACGTGATTATTTACAACTTGTATGTCCAAAATGCACAAGACAAAATACAAGTAGCAAATTTGGGGGCAGGTATGAAAGACGAAGGCTAAATATCCTTATATAAAATCTTAAAGACACAATTAAGTGACAAAATCCAAAACGAAAATGTGCAGATTCAATTTTTGAATAGCAACAAATAACAGAAGTCCAATAAACAGATTAGAAGGTTTAACTTCCCTATATTCAGATAAAAATTAAAATGCGATACCCAAAAAAGCCCAAAAAATGCGATATCGTTTTTTTATTTTTTGGGAATTGCTTTTTAAAAGGTTATGTGCCTACATTTGGCCGGAATGTAGCAGAACGCACTTTAATGCAGTAGTGATGGAAGTGCGATGGCTAAATTGACCGGAGTAGCGTTTGATCATATATCAAAAGCCCTAAAACTGTCCTTTAAATGAGAGATACCAGATGTAGACATTTATCTTAGGAAAATAGCGTATAGCTATACATTAGGATTTATGTAGAAACGTGTTTCCCTCAGTGCTATTAGAAACATTCCGGTAAACAATCAATGGGATTGGATTGATCAGATTATAGCTATCTGAACATTTGAATAAAGCTACTAAGAAAATACGGCTTAAACATTTAAGGGTGTATGGGAAAAGTGCTCATCGTATAATGACGAAAAACTGCTTCGAAACCAGTAGAATCCCAGAGGATGGGAAACACACACACAAACAAGGACGTACGCAGTATTAGAGAAATAGGAGAGGAAGCAGATGTACTTATATTCTTCTGTTAATTTCAAATGTTTTATAGAAGCCATGTATTTATTCATTTATAGATCTCAGAATTGTGAGGCGCCCCGGTGGCTCAGTCGGTTGAGCGTCCGACTTCGGCTCAGGTCACGATCTCACAGTTCGTGAGTTCGAGCCCCCCGTCGGGCTCTGTGCTGACAGCTCAGAGCCTGGAGCCTGTTTCAGAGTCTGTGTCTCCCTCTCTCTCTGCCCCTTCCCCGCTCGTGCTCTGTCTCTCTCTGTCAAAAATAAAATAAACATAAAAAAATTAAAAATTAAATCTCAGAATTGTCTGGAAAGGATATTTGAAATAACCTATGACAACGGGCCTCTGCCACCAGCATAATGTAAATGCAGACACTGAGGTAACATGAGTCTACCCGAGGCTCCGCAGTGTCTCGCAGTTGAGGGGAGGGCAGGTCCCCGTGGGTTTTTTGAGTCTGTTCCCCCCATTCCCACCATCTCCTCCTGCTTCCTCGTTTCTTGCACCATCAGGGCTCCAACCTCATGGTCATCTTCAATAACTTCTCCTCTCTCCTCTGGCTAAGTGTTAGTCTTCTGGTCTTTGACCTCTTCTCCTTTGTCTCTTAAATCCAACCCCACACCACTCTACACCAGAAAAATCCAACTTCCACCAGAAATACCAGAAATGGACTAAAGTGCCTGTTTCGCTGCGTTCTCGTCATCTGTGCACATTTAGCATTTTGAAAAGCAATCACAGGGGCGCCTGGGTGGCTCATTCAGTTGAGCGTCTCACTCTTGATTTCGGCTCAGGTCGTGATCCCAGGGTCGTGGGATCGAGTCCCGCATTGGGCTCTGCACTTGGGTGTCGAGCCTGCTTGAGATTCATTCTCTCTCTGTCTCTCTCCCCCATGTCTCCTTCTCCTGCTTGTACTCTCTGTCTCTAAAGTAAAAGAAAGAAAGAAAGAAATCACCAACAGATGAATGCATTGCTTAAATTCAAGCAACCATTCATTCTTTTCTTTTCTTTTTTTTTAAGAATTTTCGTTTTCTTTTCTTAAAGTTTATTTGTTTTGAGAGCGTGAATGGGGGAGGGGCAGCGAAGGGGGGAGAAAGAGAATTCAAAGCCGGCTCTGCCTTACCAGCGCAGAGCCCGATGTGGGGCTCCAGCACATGAAGCCCTGAGATCACGACCTGAGCTGAAACCAAGAATCAGACGCTTAACCCACAGAGCCACCGAGACGCCCCGAGCAACCATTACTTCTTAACAGGATTATTCTAGTGGTTTTTTAAGCGGTCTCCCTGCGCCTAACCTGTATTCCGCACTGAGCATCTTGATCAGTCACTACCGTGCTCAAACAACTTTCAGTAGCTCTCAGTTTCATAGAGAATCCAGGTGAAGTGCTTGGCATAAATGGTGTTCACTGATATTTCGCCAACCTGTGTTTATATCTTATCTTCATAATCTTCATCTGTCCTGTGCTAGAGCGACACTGAATTATTTTATGTTCCCTGATTCCACCCTCAGGTTTTCGACGCATCTGTGAAAGTGGTAAACCTTTGCTTATGCGGTTCTGGAGTCTAAGCATACTTTTTTGACTTGTGTTTCCAGTTGCGAATTTGCATCAATCCTTCATTCTCTTATGCTTTTCTGCTATGATCAATAATATTTTCTTTAGAAAGTTATGGAGAGCTGGGGATTGTTATGACCGTTGAACAGAGGTAGCCATGGTGGCTTGTGATGTCTCATTACCTTAGTCTTCAGAGAGTGGGCTAGCCTCAGGCTCCACCCCCACCCTCCAGAATGGGTTGTATTAGCCCAGAGCTATAACTGTAGGGTTGTGGGTCCGTGGTCGGCTGCTGTTACCAGGGTATCTTTCTGGGAAATTTGGGAATGACTAAAGAAAGGAGGAGTGCAAAATAGCTAAAACGGATGTGTTTAAATTAGTCTTGCTCGTCACCTTGAACTTTTATCTTCTTTCCTATTCCTGATGTTTCCTTATGCTCGTTTAAATCCCACTTAAGGGGTGCCTGGGTGGCTCAGTCAACTCAGGTCATGATCTCACAGTTCATGAGTTCGAGTCCCACATCAGGCTCTGCTGATAGCTCAGAGCCTGGAGCCTGCTTTGGACTTTGTCTCCCTCTCTGCCTCTCCCCCGCTTGCTCTCTCTCTCTCTCTTTCTCTGTCTCAAAAATAAACATTAAATAACTAAATAAATCCCACTTAAAAGTCACCTAAAAGAAGCCTTCTCTAACCATTTGACTTAAAACAACCACCTTGTGACTCTATTCCACTAACCTGTTTAATTTTCTTCCCATCACTTAATACTTTTAGAAATTACCTTGTTTTTTTTACTCACTTCTCTATTGTTTACTTACTAGAATTTAAGCACCAAGAGAAACCTTGTCATAGTCAATTCAGTATCCTTGACAACTATAATCAAAGGTAGAATTCTCAGAAACAGAGTTCACTAACTGTTTGCCTGGAAGGTATACAAGTCTTTCAAGGATAATGCTTAAACTAAGACAGGCTGAATGGTAATTCAGTGGGGGCAATTTCAGTGTTGAAAATACTTTCTCAGGGAGTGCTTTTTTATGGTATGACTACAATAATAGAAAAGTATCATGCCAATCAGCAAAGGATATTTACCAGTGTGATGCACAGCTCCACCCGTTCTCACTTAACCGTATTATAGATGGCCTAAAATCAAGAGAGCCTCCTAGGGTTATTTTAAGATCAGGAGTTCAAGAGATTTCAATACAAGTCACTGACACAAATTTAACCAAAAAAAAAAAAAATTGGACAAGGCTATCCAAAGTATCTAGAAAATAATTTTATAGAATCAAGGGAAGGGGGCTTAGAATTTTCCTTGGATTTAAGCTCATTATGAGTTAATATAAGAAAGCTGTCAAGACAAAAAATAAATATAAATGGATTATAGCTGCAGAGCAAGACAGGTGATAGTCCCACACTATTTAGACTAGCCAGATCACATTTAAAATACTGTGTTCAAGGCTGGAACCCAGATTTTAAGAGGATCATTCAGAAAGATATCTCTCTTTGGATATCATTTTTGATATCATTTGGAATGATATCATTCCAAAGAAAGGTGTGCAGGATGGTAAGCAAAGTTGAAATGAACTTATTTGAATAGGTAAGAAGGATGGAAATTTCTAGCCTGGAGAAAACTCCAGGAAAACATGAGAGTTATCTTCAAATATGGAAAAGATCTTAAGAGAGACACATAATTAGATATATCGGTATACTAAAATCAATTGATGAAACTATAAGAAAATAGATTCTGGCTTAACGCAAAGAACATATGTAAGGAATGATTTTAAGTAGATACATCTAAAAATGGAACAAATTTCCTCAGGAAGTAGCTCTTCCAACTGGGGAAGCCTGCTAAACCTGGATGAGCACAATAGGGGGGATATTGCAAAAGGAGTCGAAGCATTGGGTGGGACAGCAATCGTCAAACTGTACACACGCGTAAGTAAAGGCAGATTTTCTAAATGGTAGTCATAATTTTAAGGAAGTCGTTTTCCACATTCTCAACTGCTGAAAGTACTTTCCGCTAATATATCTGTAAAAGCCTTTGTGGTCTAGCACATTCTCCTTTCCTACCATACGTTCACGATCGCTGCTTGCTAATTTTACAAAAGAAATCTCAAGATTCACCCACTGCCATGAAACGTTAAAGAATTCTGAATTTAACTACATATTTACCTTACCAGTCAGTTTTATAGTTTCAAGTGATTTCCTGTTTCTTAGTATCATCTTTTCATCTCATTGCGAAGAAGCCCCTTTAATGGTTTTTACAAGACCCATTTGGTGGTGATAAACTCCAGTTTTCACTTGTCTGGCAAACTATGTTCCCTTCAATTTTGAAAGGCAACTTTGCTGTGTTGAATATTCTCGGTTGGTGGGTTTCTTTCTCTTCCTTCCTTCCTTCCTTCCTTCCTTCCTTCCTTCCTTCCTTTCCTTCCCTTTCTTTCTTTCTTTCTTTCTTTCTTTCTTTCTTTCTTTCTTCTTTCTCTTTCTTTCAGCAGTTTGAATATACATATCATGCCACTCCCTCTGACCTGCAAAGTCTCTGCTGAAAAATTTGCTGATAGTCTTATGGAAGTTCCATTGTAGATAACAAGTCATTTTCTCTGACTGTTTTAAGATTCTCTCCTTGTCTTCAACTCCAGACAATTTGATTATAATGTGCCTTGGTGTGGGTCTTTCGGGATTTATCTCCTTTGTAAGTTTCTTGGCTTCCTGGATCTGAATGCCTGTTTCTTTCCTTAGATTAGGTAAATTTACAGCTGTTATTATTATTACTATTATTATTATTATTATTTTAATAAGCTTTCTACCCATTTCTCTCTTTCTTCTCCTGGGAACTGTATAATGTGTATATTGGTCCATTTGTGAGTGTCCCATAAACCCTTCAACTGTCTTCAATCTTTTTCATTCTTTTTTCTTGTTGCCTCTCTGCTTAAATGAATCCCACTGCTCTTTGATTAGTGAAGACTAGTCTTTCACTCCACTTGATCTAGCCTGCTATTGAAACTCTCTACTGAATTTTTCAGTTCGGTCATTTTATTCTTCAGTTCTGTGATTTCTGTTTGGTACTTTTTAATAGTTTCTATCTCTTCGTTGAAATTCTCGCTTTGTTCATGCACTGTTCTCCTGATCGTGGGGAGGAGCTTTTATGACTGTTATTTGAACTCTCTATCAGGTTAAGTACTGATCCCCATTTCGGGAAGATCTGTTTCTGGAGTTTTATCTCTTTCTTTGGTTTGGAACACATCCCTGTTTCTTCATTTTCCTTGACTCTCTCTCTTGGTTCCTGTGCATCAGATGAGATAGTTACCTCTCCTAGTCTTGACAGAGTGGTCTCATTATAGAAGATGAACCTTGTCAGTCATCCCAGCCTACTCGTGAATGTCTTTTGTGATTACCCAACCTGCCTTATTTGTTCTTAGTGGCTCCGAGTAGTTGGAACTGTGCCCAGACCATCAGTGTCCTAAGAGCAGTCAGTGTCCTGATACAAGCCAGCCCATCAGGCCGCCACTGGAAAAGTATGTATTTAGGCCCCTTCTAGGGAGACACTTGTAGGTGGGCATTTTTGCTTGCTTCCTCTGCACTCAGCCTGGGTGTATGGGGGAGAAGAGGGCTGCTCTTGACCCCATTAAGAACTTCTTTGTTTGTTACAGCCCTGCGGTATCTTTAAAGGTAAGCCCCATTTGTTATCAGAGCCAAGGAATCAGGGGCCGGTCCCCTCAAGAGGCAGCCACAAAATCTGGGGTGCTAGATGTGTTCCTGTTCCCTCCAGGGAGACACTGACAACTTGGAGTGGGCTAGAGAGAAAGGGTAGAGGAAGTGTCCGTAGGCTTCCGTGATCTCTGGGGAGGATGGCAGTCAGCCCCTAGATGTGTGCTAAATTAGAAGCCTGACCCTCCTGCGGCAGCGTTTGAAATAGACCTTTGTTAGGGAAAGACTGAGAGATGGGCCTTTTTTGCCTACTTCCTCTGTATCGAGCCCCAGGGTGATCTATCTGGCAAATGCTCACACTGGCCCATACTGCTCCTTTATTTGCTATGGTCCTGGCGGTCTCAAGGATGCAAGCTTTATTGGCTTTCAGACTTGGGTGTTCGGGGTGGGCATCCTTCGAGTGTGTGACTTAAAAGTTGGGGCCCTGGATGTGGTGTCCAAATCCTGTGATCCTCAGGGAGAAGCTGGGAGTTTGAGGATGCCCTCCCAGTTGTGTGGTGTTGTACAAGAGTGTGTCTCAGCCTTTCCCACCAGTTTCGATGTGGTACCACGTCTTCCTTTGCCCAGTGTATAGTCGCTGCTCAGCTAGTTTCTGGATTTCTTTCAGCAAGAATTGATCCGTGTGTAGCTGTCCATTCAGGGTGTCCGTGGGAGGAGGGGCACTTAGGAGCCTCGTATGTTGTCATCTTTAAAGATGGCGCAAGTCATTTCGGATACGTAACTCAAGATTTCACAAAGTTAAGTGACATTGTTCAGCAAAAGTCCTTCCATTCGTGTCTATTAAGCAAGTATCTAAGCAGTTATACGTTTTCCCTGAGCACCGTTTTAATTACATCCTACACATTTAGAAACGATACAAAGAACCAGCTTTTGGTTTCATTGCCTTTTCTCTATTTTTCTTTCCTTTCTTTTCATTGATTCCTATTTTAATCATTATTATTGATTTCCTTCTGCTAATGTTAAGTTTAATTTGCTTTCTCCCCCTCTAGTTCCTTTAAGGTAAAGCTTCAGTTAAACTGATTTTTCTTACCTTTCTTATTTTCTCGCATGAACAGTCATGGCTATAAGATTTCTTCTAAATGCTGTTTAGGTGTAGCCCACAAATTTTGCTGTGTTGTATTTTCATTTTCAGTTCGTTCAAAACAGTTTTAAATTTTGCTCTTCTTTGGCCTGCAGGTTATTTAGAAATGTGTTATTTAATTTCCAACTATTTGGAAGGATTTCAAAGGACCATTTCTAGGATATGGTCTTATTATTGATTGTGAGTTCGGCTTTGTTATGGCTCAAGAACTTTGTATGAATTCTATTCCTTTAGACTTAGGTCTTGTCTATGGGCCAGAATCTTGGTGACTGTTTCTTGAATGGTGGAGAAGAATATATATTCTGCTATTGTTGTGTAAAGTGCTATATATATGTCAATTAAGTCAAGTTATTTATAGTATTTTTCAGGTTTTCTATATCCTTACTAATCTTTGTCTACTCATTCTACTATTTACCAAAAAAGGACAGTTGAATTCTGCAAATATAATTGCAAAATTATCTGTTTCTCCTTTCAGGCCTATAAAATATTTGCTTTATATATGTAAGGCTGTGTTGTTAGGTATATAGACATTTAGGATTGTTATGTCTTCTTGGAGAATTGACTCCATACCGTTATGTAACCTCCCTTTTTATCCATTCTGAGTCAACTTTATTTGCAAAATTTTTTAATGTTTACTTATTTTTGAGAGAGAGAGAGAGAGAGAGACAGAGTGTAACCAGGGGAGAGGCAGAGAGAGAGGGAGACACAGAATCAGAAGCAGGCTCCAGGCTCTGAGCTGTCAGCACAGAGCCCAACGTGGGCCTTGACCCCACTAACTGTGAGATCATGACCTGAGCCGAAGTCAGACGCTTAAGTGACTGAGCCACCCAGGCTCCCCTAAGTCAACTTTATTTGAAATTAACATAATTAGTCCAGCTTTCTTGGGTATATTTTGCTCTATACTTTTTTTTAACCTAAGTATCTGAAGTTAACATAAATTTCTTGTAGAGAACACACAGTTTAGTCTTGCTTTTTTAAAAATTTAACTGGACAGTCTCTGTCTTTAACCAGTATAATTATACTATTTGCACATAAAGTGATCAGTGTTGCTACCATATTTATTTTTCTTTTATCTTTCTCTTTTTTTTTTCTTTTACTTCTCTGGGTTTAACTGAGCATTTATTATTATTCCATGTTATCTTCTTTATTGGCTTATTATTTACCCTTAAAACATTTTTGGTAATTTCCCTAGGGTTTACCATATACATGTTGAAATAATCTTAGCCCGTCCTCAAACTATATTATGCTTTCTATCACATGGCTTGAGTAAGAAATGGACAACTTGCTCATGTTTTCCATAGGGATAAATCTTTGAAACATAGCAATCCTTTTTTGGGTTTTTTTTTTTTTTTACTGTTTATTTATTTTTCAGAGAGAGAGTGCACACACAAGCAAGAGAGGGGCACAGAGAGAGAGACACACACAGAATACAAAGCAGGCTTCAGGCTCAGAGCTGTCAGCACAGAGCCCGACACAGGGCTCGAACTCATGAACAGTGAGACCGTGACCTGAGCTGAAGTCAGATGCTTAACTGACTGAGCCACCCAGGCACCCCAAAACCTAGCAATACTTTTAAGACTGTTGTTTCTATATCTGAACTGCTTTACACCATTTGTAGACTATTTACAACCCATTGCTGTTACTGAAGTTAACTGCCAGAACGAAGAACAGAAGTCTGTTTCAGGCTTTCATGAGAATTAGAATCATGTTTTAATAATTTTAATATTTTTTTAACGGAAGCTAGCACTCTACCCCTAACGACCACCGTAGATGTATTCTCATTTTTGTGAATGTGTTTAGAGTAGCATAAATGCACAAATGTGGAAAAGTAGCTTTAAAAATGAGATTGCGCTGAACTTAAATGTTCTCATATTATTTCTTCTTCTAGAACAATACTCTTTCTTTGGGGGGGGGCATCCTTGTGACTCTGTTTAGCAACTTTTGCTCAAAGGAACACAATTTAGGATTGACTACTTTGAAGACACATACATTAGGCACCTAAAATCAATAAGAGAGAGAGGGATGGCATAATGTTTTTCATTGCTGTGTTGCGTATCTAGAGTCAAACCAATCATTTCAATACCAGAAGCTGAAGAAAAATAACCCTCAAGTCAGCTTTTAAGAAATTATATTTAGTCATAGATGAGTGTTACTAATAAGGCAGATTTTTGGTAACTTCACATTTTGTTTAAGTACTTTCGCTAACTTGGTGATAATCTTTAAAAAAATGTTATTTAAAATCTTGGTTGCCTTGAATTTTAGTGTTCTTGTACAAAACCCAATTTTCTGTTCTACTTTCATCTTTATAAATCTTATAAAAGTTTGCCCCTAAACAGAGCAAAGCACCAATGATTGGTCCAGTAGTTCACCAGGCAGCTAGCATGGAAGGACAATTACGGTGAGTGACTTAAATTAACGTATTAATGGTAATCAGCTGTGTTAGGTACAAGGTTTACAGGAAAAACATTTTATTTTAGTGGGAATAGCTAATTTTATAATATCTGTGTGACTTTAATAGTGATCCATTATATTCAGGGGCACCTGGGTTGTGTCCAGCTTCGGCTCAGGTCGTGATTTTGCAGTCTGTGAGTTCAAGCCCTGCATCGGGCTCTGTGCTGACAGATCACAGCCTGGAGCCTGTTTTGGATTCTGACTCTCCCTGGCTCTCTGCCCCTCCCCCACTCACGCTCTGTTTCTCTCCCTCTCAAAAATAAATAAACATTAAAAAATATGGTAATCTGTTATACCCAGATTATCATTTCAACATGCAAGTATTATAAAATTATTGAGATATTTTACATTACTTTTTGTATTAAGCCCTTAAAATCCGGAGTGTAATTTACTCCTATAAAAACGTGTCAATTTGGGAGCTAAATTTTCTATCAGACATACTTGATCTGTGTCTCGATTTCATAAAATGTATTCTTCAACGTTTATTTATTTTTTGGGGGGGGACAGAGAGAGACAGAGCATGAACGGGGGAGGGGCAGAGAGAGAGGGAAACACAGAATCGGAAACAGGCTCCAGGCTCTGAGCCATCAGCCCAGAGCCCGACGCGGGGCTCGTACTCCCGGACCGCGAGACCGTGACCTGGCTGAAGTCGGACGCTTAACCGACTGTGCCACCCAGGCGCCCCCCTAAAATGTACTCTTAAAAGAGTAGTTCCACATATCTGGCGTGTTCCGAACATATCTCAAAGTTTTTTATTACCTGAATTGACTACCAATAAATCCTTTTTCTTGTACCTTTGCATCTACTTTGACAATTTTTAAAAAGTTTTTAGAAGAATTAATTTGACGTTGGAGTAGTTTATCAATTTGAAAACTACATCTGTCCCAAGTTAAGTTCATTTGAAAGCCCATGTTAATTACTATTATTCATATCAAATTCAAATTAGAGTTTAAAAGCAACTCTAAATGTATCAATATCACACAAAGTGTTCTTTCAATTTTTTGTAGCTAATTTATATAGCGCTATTGGTTAGAAATAAAATACACATATTGATTCATGTTAGGAAAGTGTGAAACCATTCTTATTGATATGCATTATGGAAAGCTTCCACGTAAACATAATTTATGGCACCTTAATAAGGTAATAAATGAGCTTTTTTTTTCAGCATGATTTTGATGAAAAAAAGTTAAGTTACACCACCATCATTTTCTTCTCCGATATTTGGCAAATACTGCTTTTGTTTCAGGACAGTCTTGAATTAGAGTTGACAATACATTTATTCTTTTAAAAATCTCCCATGACTCAATGAATGAGCTCTGGTGAAGAACACAAGACACTCTGTCTTCTGTTTCTCTTTTTTTTTTATTTTTTTATTTTTTATTTTTAAAAAAATTTTTTTTCAACGTTTTTATTTATTTTTGGGACAGAGAGAGACAGAGCATGAACGGGGGAGGGGCAGAGAGAGAGGGAGACACAGAATCGGAAACAGGCTCCAGGCTCTGAGCCATCAGCCCAGAGCCTGACGCGGGGCTCAAACTCACGGACCGTGAGATCGTGTCTTCTGTTTCTCTTGAGAGTTTCATAATCTGATCATCATTCTTAGCATTTGCATATACATATTGAGTGATTTTGATAACTGCATCCTTAACCCTTTTTTGTAAAATATATATTTTTCAATATGTATTGCACAGTGGAATGAAACAATAGGCGAAATATTAGTCTCTTGGGTTACAAATTCTGATGAGAGGAACCAAGTTGCAAGTTTCACACTTTCTGATTTCAAAACTTATGACAAAGCGTTAATAATCTTTGTGCTACCAGCATAAACACTGACACATACCAATGGAATAGAATAGAGAACCAGAAATAGTCCCTGCATATATGGTGAAATGACTCACAAGAAGAATGCCAAGACCTTTCGTGAGGAAGAAGACAGCCTTTCAACAGAAAGTGTTGAGATAACTGGATATCCATGCACAAAAAAAATGAAGTTGGAACTTTACCTTATACCATGTACACAAATTAATTCAGATTGTATCAAAGACTGAAACGTAAGCACTAACATGATAAAACTCTTAAATGAAAATACAAGGGGAAAACTTCATGACATTGGATCTAGAGATGCTTTCCTATAGATGACACCAAAAGCATAGACAACAAACGAAAAATGGCCAAGTTGGATTTCATCAAATTTTAAAACAACACCATCAACAGAGTGAAAAGGCGACGTATGGAATGGAAAGACATATTTGCAAATCACCTGTCTGTAAACAGATTGATCTCTAAAATGTGTGAGGAATTCTTAAGACTCACAACAAAAAATAAAAACAAGCAACCTGAATACAAAACGGGCAAAGGACTCAAATAGATATGTCTCCAAAGAAGATATGTAAATGGCCAATGAGCACATGGAAACAGGTACTCAACATCACTAGTCACTAGAGAAATGCCAATCAGAATCACGGGATTCCACTCTTCACCTATTGAAATGGTCATTATAAACAAACACACGCGCGCCTGTGCGCACGCAAACACGCACACACACACACACTAACAAGTGTCATTGTGGAGGTGGTGAATTTGAACCCTTGTGCGTTGCTAGTGTTTATGTAAAATGGTCTAGGCACTATGGAAAAGGCTATGGCAATTTCTCAAAAAAGGTAAACATAGAATTAAAATATGTTATGGGTTGAATGTGACCCCTCAAATTCAGACATTAAAGCCTTAACCACTACAGTGATAGTACTTGGAGACGGGGTCTTTGCGGGGAATACTTAGACTCATCAGATTAGGTCATGAACGTAAGGCCTTCTGTAAAGGATTAGTGGCCTTACAAGAAGAAGAGAGCAAGCTCTCTCTGCTGCATGGGGACATAGTGAGAAGGTCACTATGGAAGTCAGGAAGAGTAGTCACCAGAAACTTACCATACTGCTAGCCTGACCTTGGACTTCCAGCTGCCAGAGGTCTAAGAAAATCAATGTTTGACCAAAAGGCAACCTATTGAGTGGGAGCAGATATTTGCAAACGATATATGCTGAGAGGTTAATATCCAAAATACATAAAGAACTTATACAACTCAACACTGAAAAAACAAACAACATGACTTAAAAATGGGCAGAGGATCTAAACAGACTATTTTTCCAGAGAAGACACACATATGGCAACAGGCACATGAAAAGATACTCAACGTCACTAATCATTAGGGAAAGGCAAATCAAAACCACAAGATATTACCTTACCCCTGTTGGATGGCTAAAATCAAAAACCATGAAGTAACGAGTGGTGGTAAAGATATGGAGAAAAAGTAACCCTCGTGCACTGTCGGTGGGAAGGTGAATTAGTGCAGCCACCACGGAAAACGGAATGGAGGTTCCTCAAAAAATTAAAAATAGAAATACTCTATGACCCAGTAATTGCACCACTGGGTATTTACCCAAAGAAAATGAAAACACTAATTCGAAAAGATAAATGCACCCTTATGTTTATGGCAGCATTAAAATTCTAATAAATCTGTATTTCTGAAATAAGCTAGCTGGAGCCCTGTCTATTCTGACAGAAACTAATTTTCTTTTTTCATATCTAGCTGAAATTACTTAAGAAACGTGAAAGATTTTTAAGCGTTTGCACTATGGCTCTGATTTTTTACCAGTCACAAATTGACACTTCTTTGTAGAGCTACGAGGCCTCCGACACAAAATTATCCAAAATATTAACCGCAGTGTCTCTCCCAT
This sequence comes from Lynx canadensis, assembly GCF_007474595.2. Lineage (NCBI taxonomy): Eukaryota > Metazoa > Chordata > Mammalia > Carnivora > Felidae > Lynx > Lynx canadensis. The sequence continues at coordinate 79,100,845 of NC_044313.2, read as the reverse complement.
CGCACAACTCATCTGAAACTAAAGAAAAGTACACGAAATCTTCAAATTTTGAGTCAATTGATTTTTATATTCTTAGAAAGTTCTTGTATTTGTGGGCAATTGTTTGGTGGCTTTATTGAAGATCTTCAACTTGCAAAATATTATTTGTAGACTTTTCCTTTTAATTTAGTAACAAAATTTCTCCAACTATAATCATTTTTGTGTAGCAGCTCACCATCTAAAAATGGTTTTCTTTTCTTTTCTTTCTTTTTTTTTTTTTTTGTGTGTGCAAGAATCCAAAGCATTTTACAGAAGTCTAAATTTACAAGCTCAGATTCTGTTAAAGAGGGAAATGTTTTTTGGACAGAAAAAACTTCTGATTTCATGGATTCTTTTTTGACATTTGTGTAGAAACTCCTTATCAAATTCACTACGTGTTTGCTGAAAATGTCTCTCAACATTGTTTATGATCTTTAATATTTCTTTATTAAAAGGAAGGAAACCTTTTCATTTTGCTCTGTCGTGCCAAATTACATTTGCCATTCATTTTGAAAATGGAGACACAGTCTCGTTCCAGTCTTATTTTTCCCTTTACTGATCTGGCGTAATACCAGCTTCTGCACTGTCACTCAATTTTGCATCACTAACGTGCTGTCATTTTATTTTAAAAAGCGTCAGGGCACCTGGGTGGCTCAGTTGATTAAGCGTCCGACTTCTGCTCAGGTCATGATCTCATGGTTCGTGGGTTCGAGCCCCATGTTGGGCTCTGTGCTGACAGCTTGGAGCCTGGAACTCGCATTTAGCAGAAAAAAATTTCACAGTTTTAGTTTATAAACTAAAAATAATTCAAATGACATTAAAATTTTAGTTCCTACATTTCAAGTGCTCAATAGCCACATATTGAACTGCAGAGATCTAGATTTTAGTGAACTTTTTCATCAGTTGTTTTGTACAATTGATAAATCACTGTATACACCGAATAAAGTCAGTAATTCAATTCAGTCGAAACACATACCATTGGTGGTTGTGAGAAGTCTCAACAACCATATGCCAAAGGTCCATCCTTCTCCTGCATTTTATTGGGATAAAAATACCAACATTTGGGGAAATAAGGATAAAAGTTGGGTCACCGTAAGTCCACTTGTCTAGAACAGTCTACTTTATGCCCGTTTCCCAAGTCCATTACTAATATCATTCCATTTTCAAAAAGTTTTCATTTGGGATGATAGATTTGCACTTGTTCTAGACTAATGCAAAGTACTTTAAAATCAGTATGTATGGTAAGCTTCAAATTCCGGAGACAGCCCATGAGGACAGAGAACCAAATAGACTTGCCATCTCACCAACACTTTCCCAAGAACACCCCCAAGGAGGAACATGTAGATTGTGACTACAAATGTTATAAATGTTTTGCTTATGCACTTAAATTAGCAGATTTCTGTCTCTTGTTTGGTAGAAAAAGCTTGGTAATTATGTTTTAAAGTCTGCCTTCTGCCCTTACTAAAGAGCACTGATATTATACCAAATATAATACAAATCTAGACCAAAAGGGGAGAAGTCCAGTTTCCATAAGTTAACACTTTCGATCAGAAAATGCGTCTTAGACTTTTCCAAAGAAGACCTAACAAATGGCTAACAGACACATGAAAAGATGCTCACCATCGCTCACCATCAGGGAAATACAAATCAAAACCACATTGAGATACCACCTCACACCGGTCAGAGTGGCCAAAATAAATGACTAGGCAACAACAGGTGTTGGGGAAGACGTGGAGAAAGGGGAACCCTCTTGCTCTGGTGGTGGGAATGCAAACTGGTGCAGTCACTCTGGAAAACAGTGTGGAGGTTCCTCAGAAAATTAAAAATAGAATTACCCTATGACCCAGCAATAGCACTACTGGGAATTTATCCAAAGGATACAGGAGTGCCACTTTGAAGGGGCACATGCACCCCACTGTTTATAGAAGCTCTATCAACAATAGCCAAGTTATGGAAAGAGCCCAAATGTCCATCAACGGATGAATGGATAAAGAAGATGTGGTATATATATGCAATGGATGTGATGAAAAAGAATGATATCTGGCCATTTGCAATAGTGTGGATGGAACTGGAGGGTATTATGCTAAGTGAAATAAGTCAGTCAGAGAAAGACAGATATCATATGTTTTCACTCAAATGTGGAATTTGACAGAAGACCATAGGGGAAGGGAAGGAAACATAAGTTACAAACAGAGAGGGAGGCCAACCATATAAGAGACGCTTAAATGCAGAGAGCAAACTGAGGGTTGACGGGAGTGGGGGGTTTGGGAGTGGGAACGGGTGATGGGCATTGAGGAGGGCACTAGTTAGGATGAGCACTGGGTGTCGTATGTTAAGTGATGTATCACAGGAATCTACTCCTGAAGCCAAGACTACACTGTATAGGCTGTATGTTAGCTAACTTGACAATAAATTATATAAAAAAAAGCAACATTGTAATGCTAAAAAAATAAAATACATCTTAAAAATAAATGTAGTTTAAAACTTTCAAGTCTAGATAATTTGTAGCAAGTTGTTAAATTATTGCACTGGAACTAGGCTAACAAACATACAAGAAAGACATAGCAATTATTTGCACATAAATTATTTTCCTAATTTACTGGTAATAGTTTGTTCTCTTAAGTGAGGAAGTCTAACACACAGCAAATGTTAGCTATGTGACTGGTATTATACTAACAAAGCGTCATATCCCATTTATCAAATTTAAGTTTTATGACGACCCTGAGAAGGAGGTATTATTCACATTTGATAGGTAGGGAAGCTGATGCTCAGAGAGGTTAAGTAACTTCCTTTAAGTCACATAGCTTGTGAGTGGCAAAGCCAGACCTATGAACTCTGCACAATGTCCTTCCAGGTACAGTGCCTGGCTTATTGTAGAAGGTTCGTGAGATCCATAAGTCATGCTTTTGGGAGACAATGTGGGCAGTGACCTCGGTGGCTCCCTGGTTTCTTATTCTAGAAAGAACTTAAGAGTCCTGGTTTCCCAGAATTTAGGACACTCAAAACAAGCATTTCTGTATGCAGTAAAATCTAGATGCTGAGAGTCTGGATGGAAGTTGAGTTATCCAATCTTCCTAATCTCCTCACCCGTCCTCCTGCCCTCCCCAAAACCCAGCAACCTTTAAACACACTTTAAATAAGTGTTAGCCTGGTAAGAATATTATTACATCCTTAATTCAGCTATCAATGAACTTGTAGTATATGATACAGTTTTTGGAACTGGGCTAGGCAATTCTATGATGGAGACTTCAAAGAGGGGGTTTGCGCTACAAAATAGGGTGGCTGGAAAAGCATGGGTTTGAGAATGAAGCAGGAACGAATCTGAATCTTGACGGCCAAGAACGCCCTGTATCTTTAGACAACTTACTTAATTTTTCAGAGCTTCAACTTTCTTATCTGAAACTGGTAATATTCCTTAACTCACAGAATTATTCAACTAGTCAAATGTTATTACTTGTTGCAATTTTAATAGTGTTAATGTCTCCTTTGGAATGTAGATCCCAAATGTGGTACCTTTTCAAAGTGATGTCTTTCATTTTAATTCTTGGGACTACTCATGGAGCCTTTTGATCCCGAAGATCTGTAAACCCTGAAGCAAACATGAATATCGTAAGCTGCTAGGAAATAAATGCTGAGTTGCCAAAAATAACAGGGAATACTACTCTTTCTTTAATTTGGGGGTGCTTTTATTTTAGTAGATCTGCAGTCAAATTTATATCCTTGCATTCGTATATTTTGATATGAGTCAGCCCATAGTCCCCATTTACTGTTCTGTAGCTTTAGCCTTATTTTGTCCCTGGATGAAAATATATATAAATATTTATGGAGGACTTACAAATTCTCTTTTGTATACACGCATAAACATACAAATTTCAGACCTAAGCTTACCTATGAGCATAGACATACAAAATCTTCGAATAAACATATATTTTTAAATTGTATCTGGTTGAGTAAAAGCATGACCGATTAGTAGTTAGAAAAAAATAATGTATAAGACTGATGAATATAATGTATAACACCTTGGTAGGTGTTCTATAAATATCTATTACTGAAGGCATCAATGAACTAGTGAAAAAAATAGTCCACGGGGCGCCTGGGTGGCGCAGTCGGTTAAGCGTCCGACTTCAGCCAGGTCACGATCTCGCGGTCCGGGAGTTCGAGCCCCGTGTCGGGCTCTGGGCTGATGGCTCAGAGCCTGGAGCCTGCTTCCGATTCTGTGTCTCCCTCTCTCTCTGCCCCTCCCCCGTTCATGCTCTGTCTCTCTCTGTCCCAAAAAAAATAAATAAACGTTGAAAAAAAAATTTAAAAAAAAATAGTCCTAATGTTGAGACAGTATGAAGGTCCATTATTACATTCATAGGTTAGATTGTTACCACATTACATTAACAGACCAACATACTAAAAGGTTTCCTTTTTCTTTATCTAGAGCCAAATTATTTCCTATTGGGGCTACCCAGGTGAAGTGCACGATGTTGTAACTGAAGATGGTTATATCCTTGGCCTTTATAGAATTCCTTATGGGAAGGCGAACAATGACAATTCAGGTAATATTCAATCGAGAACACATTGGTGACTTTCTGGGACCTGAGATTCTTCACTTTGCCACTTCTTTTCAGTAAGTTTAGGACGAGAAAAGGATTTAAAGATTAAGTGCACCGAAAACTTCGCTTACAAGTCTCTACATGCCTCAAGAAGAGAATGGGATTCTCCACTGGTTTCCGGTTCACAGAGGGTTTTGTTGTGTGTGTGTGTGTGTTTTAATGTTTATTTATTGTGGAGAGAGAGAGCGAGCAGAGAACAGGCAGAGAGAGACAGAGACACAGAATCTGAAGCAGGCTTCAGGCTCTGAGCTGTCAGCACAGAGCCCGACATGGGGCTGGAACTCTCGACCCGCGAGATCATGAACTGACCCAAAGTCCAATGCTTAACCAACTGGGCCACCCAAGAGCCTCTGGAATGGTTTTATTTATTTATTTATTTATTTATTTATTTATTTTAATTTTTATTTTAATTTTTTTTAACGTTTATTTATTTTTGAGATAGAGAGAGACACAGTATGAACGGGGGAGGGGCAGAGAGAGAGGGAGACACAGAATCAGAAGCAGGCTCCAGGCTGGGAGCCATCAGCCCAGAGCCCGACTCGGGGCTCGAAACTCACGGACCGTGAGATCATGACCTGAGCCGAAGTCGGACGCTTAACCGACCGAGCCACCCAGGCGCCCCTGGAATGGTTTTAGAGTGAGGTGGAACACAAACTGTTCCACGTTTTCTTTGTGGATCACTCTACTCATACGTGTTGATTCACTACAAGTTCTCTGTTTCATGAGGGGTTAGAAATGTAACCGGGTAACATTATTCTGTAGGTTTGAAAAATGGCTGGTAAAAATTTCCTTCCTCGTCTTTCGGCTCTCTTGTCTACTAATAGCAAAGAGATCAGGTTGGAGAACCTCATGGTTCTTTACTCCAACAATACGGTACATCACTATCAGCAAGTGAGGTGAAAACATAAAGCACTAAAATTTGTCACGGGGATTATAATTCTGTATCGGCCACTTATGAGCAGAATATGTAACAGATTACTTCTGCTTACTCATCTAACTGCTCAAATAAAAACCAACCTGTTTTGGGCTGCCTTGGTGGCCCAGCCGGTTAAGCGTCTGACTTTTGATTTTGGCTCAGGTCATGATCTCCTGGTTTGTCGGTTTGAGCCCCGCATCGGGCTCTGTGCAGACAGCTCAGAGCTTGGTGCCTGCTTTGGATTCTGTGTCTCCCTCTCCCTCTGTCCCTCCTCCTCTCATGCTCTGTCTCTCTCTCTCTCAAAAATAAATAAACATTAAAGAGAATTTAAAAAACAACAATCAGCCTTTTTTTTTCTTTCCTCTTTAGATTTTCTCCCTGAGAAGAATGTTTCTCATATTATAGAATACCGTCTCAAGTTCTCATTTTGAACATTAAAGTACATTTCAGAGAAGATATTAATTTGAAACCACCTCGACCAATGTAATTTGGGATCCTTATAAAGGTCACAGCTACTGGACAGGAAATATTCACGTAGATTTAACATAATCATAGTGATCACTTTTCAGGGTATGATCTAATTTCACGAATACTGTAATAAAATATTCAAAGGGAATCTAAAAATACAGTAAGGGCTTTAGAGTTGTCTAGAAGCAGGGCCAGAGACAGAGATTCAGGTGCATGTGATTTATTGCTGGTCTACCGTCAGGAGAAGGTCCTGTGGAAATCAGGGTAGGACTGTCAGGAGAAGGTCCTGTGGAAATCAGGGGAGGGCAGGGGAAGGAGCTAAGGAAGGATGGGACTCAGCTAAGTCCAGATGCAATCTGATCTCAGAGGAGCTCGTGGGTCCGTGAACTGACTACCAAAGTGGTCCCGCCTTGAAGTTAGGGAATTAGCCTCACTCTCCATGTTGCCACACCTTTGCCTGAAGGCTACTCATAGAAATAGATACAATCTCCTGCGTGAGGCAACTGCCACTTGCCCGGGGCCAATCCTACAGAGAAAGGGGCAATAAGGAACACTCAGAAAGTAAAACCCACAGCAAGTAGAAGAACTGTCCCCCTGCTTAGTAAAGGAAATCTAGATGGGGCACCAAAATAACAGAGTGCACCCCTTGTGTTGCTAGATCCATCTGTTTTTCACATTAAGTTTATTTCATCCCGGTACAGGTTTTCCAGGATTTTGGAAGGTCCGAATTTCTGGGAAAACTTACAAGAGGAGGGAGAGGGGAAGAAATTATGGCATCTGCTTTTGCAGGTGACCCTAAGGCCATGACTGGTACTCATACATTCCCAACTGTATTACCCAGTGTCGATTCCCCTCCCTCTGAGCTGTCTTCCCTGATGTGGCCATCCAGGTCCTCATCCCTAAGGGCTACCGTGTCTATAACAGGTCACAGTTGCAGTATTTACACACTTACAGGTGAGACAAGGCACGGGAGTAACAACAAAAGATAGCCCAGTGAATCACATGAATACCAAATGTATTTTTCTATCCTCATTCTGCATCAGAAGCCCTACCTCCTCATGATGATCAGGACCCATTACTCCTGCCCATGTAGTAATTCTTTTCCTTGCCCCAAGTCTTCCAACATGAGGACCCAAAGTGACCCAGGCGGCAGTCATAGCTTTCTTCTTTCTTTGCTTTCTTTTTCTGTTTCTGTTCTTTTCTTTCTTTTCTTTTCTTTTCTTCTTTTTTTTCTTTCTTTCGTTCTTTTCTCCTTCTTTTCTCTTTTTTCTTCCTTTTTTCTTTTCCTTTTCTCTTTCTTTCTTTTTCTTTTCGTTTCTTTTCTTCCTTTCCTTTCTTTTCTTTTCTCTTCTTTTCTTTCTTTTTTCTTGTCTTTCTTTTCTTTCCTTCCTTTCCTTTCTTTTCTTTTCTTTTCTTTCTTTTTTCTTCTTTTTTTTTTTTTTCTTTTTCTTTCTTTTCTTTCTTTCTTTCTCTTCTTGTCGTTCTTTTCTTATTTATTTTTCTTTCTTTTCTTCTTTCTTTCTTTAGATGTTTACTTCATGAGCTAGTGGAAGTGTTTTGTGCCTTAAACCAGGACCTCCAGATCTGAAGAGCCTTAAATTGTGAGGACAGAAAGTGCAAACCCCTGAGTGAGTTACTGGGTATTAGTGTCACACCTAATCCCTTATTTCTCAGATTCATGTGTTCTACCAATTAGGGGAAGCAGCACTATGTTCTGGGTGTTTGTTTAAGGTATATAATGAGTCTTGAAGGATCACACCCATGCTTACAGGACTTCATCTCCCAGCTGGCTTCTCTACCGGGGTGTTGTTTCATTGCTCTGCGAGGCTAACAGCCTCGTGAGGGTTGTCATGTGGTAAAACCAGTGGCCTTCTAATGAATGCACCCTCTTTGACCTGGAGTGAATTCCTTTATTCAAAGTAATGTCATGAGGGGTTCCATATTTGTAGATCAGACATTCCATGAACTCTTGAACAGTAGTGCCGGGTGTGGTTCTGTGTGGTAAGAAAGGTAAATCATAGCAGAAACAGATACCAATCCTAGTCATAGTGAACTGCGACCCTTTCTAGGAGAGAAAGGGTCTGATGTACACAACTGGTCTCCAAGTGGCTGGTTTGGTCTTTTCAGGGGGTGCTACTGTGTAAGATCTCCTTTGCAGACAGGGTAGACATACTGCCCGGGCAGTAGCTAGATCTGCTTTGGTGAGGGGCCCACATTGGGGGGCCAGTTTAGTCTACATCTCTGTCATCATGGCTCCTCCTTGGTGAGAAGCCCAAACTGGGGCAACCAGCTTAGTCTACATCTCTGTCTTCATGGCCCCTCCTTTTGTGAGTCCCCTGCATAGCACTGAGGTGGCCAAGACCAACGTCCAGCTGACATCTGCTGTTGAGTCATCCTATGCGCTTTGGGTTGGCTAGTGTGCCCTGGGAAGTACTTGTTTCCCTCCCTGTGCCCTGGCCCCCCCGACTGAGTATTGTTCTGGAGGGCAGATGGGGAAAAGACCAGAGGAGAGTGTCTTACCTTCCTGTGACAACTGCACCACAATGGACACTTCTGTAAGACTCTTTCCAGTCTTTTCTGTGAAGTTCATGTAAGGTTCATGGGATGGAGCTCATAGGATGATATGGACTTTCCCCATTTCAACTGTACCCTGTCCTTCACACCCTGTCCTGCCCTTGGAGCCAGAGAACTGGCCTTCACTAATTCTTCAATTATTCTTCCCAAACTATTCATATTGGGTATCCCCCATGAAGAAGGGCTATGTCTCTTCTTTCCCTGTAAGCACATGTCTCTCCTCAGATTTGGGGCCAGATTTTTGCTCTGTGAATCAGCTCCCTGATAAATGTATATATATATATATATATATATATATATATATATATATATATTTATATTATATATGCATGTATATATATACATATATATATATTTATATTATATATGCATGTATATATATACATATATATATAAAAGCAATATTTTTTCCAGTTTATTATACATCCCAAAACGGAAGTAGAAGTTCTCCACTTCTGAGCTTTTAAATTTTACTGATGTCCTCACCAGAGTATTTTTTTCAACCTAGTAGGTGTTCTATCCTGTGGGCTCTCCCAAGGCACGTTAAATCAGTTGGTGGGTGTTCTTTTCTCATTCAATAGATTAGCCTCCGTATCTTTTCCACCACAGTCTGCTTTCTTATTCTGGAATTGTCTAAGCTTCTGAGAAACCCTGGCAGAGTATGAGGACTGACCCCTGGAACCACTGCGGCTGTGTTGAATCTTGTATCGTAGGAACGCACTCACGTATGAACAAACTCTCCCTTATCCAGCATATCCGTATGTATATGCTTCCTTTCTATCTAACATTTAGGCGGACTCTTCCAACTTCTGCGGTCATATACGTATTAGCCAGATTTTGTAGCTCTCTTAGCCTACAATCTCACCTCTCCCTCAGCAGACCCAACACGCTCCAGTCCAGCCACTGGGGACCTCAACCAGTGCTGGTGACGGAGTATCCAGGAAGGCACTGGGAAGGATCTTCAGGAGGAGAAGACCTGTTCTGAAAGATAAGTCAGAGGGGGCATTATGCTCGAACAAAGAGGAGTGGGTTCAGGGAACCCTGAGATGTAAGCTTCCAAAGTTCTCATTCAGACAGTCTCAGAGTCCTACTTCCCTATCAAAGCCCCGAATATGACACTCAACAACAGCCGCCTGCTTCCCCAGACCTCATAATTACATTTTCTCTGTGCTTCCTCACTGTCACAGATACTGAGCAAGCCAGTCACCCCTTTCCTGTATCGGCACAGGAAACATGAATATCTTAGCCACTGGGCTAAGCACCACAACATCCAATGTTCTTTCAGTCTCTACCTACAATCAGTGACAGGTCCTCATTGTCGGCCAACCAGCAAGGAAACCAACTCCACAACCCGTCCTTAAATGTCTACTTCCTGGGTCACTTTCAGTAGTACGTCTAGGTCAAGTTCCCTAGAAACAGAGCCTGTGGCAGGGATTTGAGGGTATGTGATTTATTGAGGGGAATCTCAGGGAAAAGGAGATAGGAGAAGCAGAAGAGAACAGAGGATGGGGCCCCTGGGTTTCTAAGTGGTTAAGTGTCTGACTTCAGCTCAGGTCATGATCTTGTGGTTCGTGAGTTCAAGCCCTGCATCGGACTCTGTGCTGACAGCTCAGAGCCTGGAGCCTGCTTCGGATTCTGTGTCTCCCTCTCTCTCTGCCCCTCCCCTGCTCATAATCTGTCTCTCAGAAATAAATAAACATTAAAAACATTTTTCTTCATAAATAACTTTTAAAAAAGAAGAGAGCAGAGGAAGGAGTTAAGCAAATATGTGGTCTCACCTGGAGTCTAGCCTCCCCTCCCATCCCTTGGGGTGATACACAACACGAAGTACATCAGAGTTGGTCCAACCCAGAAGCAAGGGACTCAGCTCTCTGTACCTTTGTGTCAGTTGGTTGAGAAGGTGGCCTCCTTCCTCCTCTGGTGTGGGAGCTCCCTTTCAGCCAACACCGTACATTCTCAGCCTCCCCTGAGAAGGGGCAGCCGGGTACAGCTTGGTAACACGATAGCTGGTGGGCGCAAACATCAGCCTGGTCAGTGGGTCTGTGCGGGGCGCCCACAGCATTGGGGCAGTAGACGCTAATGATGCGGATTATGCGTAAATCACAACTCGGGGCTTAACAAAGTTACTCGTGAGCACATTCAACATTACTCAAAAGGTGTTATTTCCCAAAAAGCTTGCAAGCATAATCAGAGTTCTGGGAACTCCGTTGGGTAACTAGCACAGTGGTTCTAATGATAACACATATATTGAATATGTCTGTGAAAATGTGATTATAAAGTCATCTTATGAAATGGAAGAGTGGGAACATCATATACAATATAATATTTTATGCAATATGCTATTTAAAATGGATATGAGTGCTCACATCACTATTAGATATTTGAATAATCCTTAAAAGTTTATATATTTAGGGGCATCTGGGTGGCTCAGTCGGTTAAGCATCTGACTCTTTATTTCAGCTCTGGTCATGATCTCACTGCTCATGAGTTCGAGCCCTGCATCAGGCTCTGCACTGACAGCACGGGACCTACTGGGGATTCTCTCTCTCCCTCTCTCTCTGCCCCTACTCCCCTTGCATGCATTCTCCCTCTCTCTCTCTCTCTCTCAAAATAAATAGACTTTGAAAAAAGTTGATGTATTTAAATGAGACACGGCCTAATTATGCACTTGGTCATTTGAAAAATATCCATTAGTAAACTAAGGTGTTTAAACTAATGCGTTTAGGGGCGCCTGGGTGGCTCAGTCGGTTAAGCGTCCGACTTCAGCTCAGGTCACAATCTCGCGGTCCGTGAGTTCCAGCCCCGTGTCAGGCTCTGGGCTGATGGCTCAGAGCCTGGAGCCTGCTTCCGATTCTGTGTCTCCCTCTCTCTCTGCCCCTCCCCCATTCATGCTCTGTCTCTCTCTGTCCCCAAAATAAATAAACGTGAAAAAAAATAAAATAAAATAAACTAATGTGTTTAACACATTATATCTCTGACATATATCTCTATATCTCTGACATAGAATGGGACTAAACATTAATAATTTACCCTATTTCTACAATATAAAATTAAACAAATTTTTTTAATCTCCAAACTGTCATGTATTAAAGATTGAATTTCCCATGAGCTAGTTACACAGATATTATAAAATTTATTTAAAAACTTTTTTAATCTTTATTTTCGAGAGAGAGACAGAGTGTGAGCTGGGGAAGGAGCAGAGAGAGAGAGACACAGAATCCGAAGCAGGCTCCAGGCTCCGAGCTGTCAGCCCAGAGCCCGACGCGGGGCTGGAACTCACTGACTGCGAGATCATGACCTGAGCCGAAGTCGGACGCTTAACTGACTGAGCCACCCAGGCGCCCAGATATTATAAAATTTAAAAAGAAATTCTCTGCATCTTTCTTCCAGCTCAGAAACTTGTCGTCTACTTGCAACATGGCTTGTTGACATCTGGCAGCAGCTGGATTTCCAACCTTCCCAACAACAGCCTGGGTTTCATTCTGGCCGATGCCGGTTATGACGTGTGGCTGGGGAACAGCCGAGGGACTACGTGGTCCAGGAAACACCTGTACCTGAAAACAAACTCCAAAGAATTCTGGGCCTTCAGGTACCAATAAACTCAAATAATGTTTCCTTTTGTTTGATAAGCGTATCGAACGTTTGATTTGGTTTTTAAATGAAATGAAATAGGATGCGGCTCTTTTCTCAGTCAGGTCTCTTAACAGACCATCAACGTGGATGCAAATTTTGGCTTGAAAATTAAAGAGTGCTTGTCTGATTTTAAGCGTGTTTCTCCTTTTTCAGTAGTGACCTTCCTTGGCCAACCCCACCGTTCCTTCAACCATTCTTTTCCTCCATTACACTTAGTGTATCTCCCTGTACATAGAATACACGAACACCCTCTTTATAAGACTATCTTGGGGCGCCTGGGTGGCGCAGTCGGTTGAGCGTCCGACTTCAGCCAGGTCACGATCTCGCGGTCCGTGAGTTCGAGCCCCGCGTCGGGCTCTGGGCTGATGGCTCGGAGCCTGGAGCCTGTTTCCGATTCTGTGTCTCCCTCTCTCTCTGCCCCTCGCCCGTTCATGCTCTGTCTCTCTCTGTCCCAAAAATAAATAAACGTTAAAAAAAAAATTAAAAAAAAAAAAAAAGACTATCTTAGGGAGGGGCGCCTGGGTGGCTCAGTCGGTTGGGCATCCGACTTCGGCTCAGGTCACGATCTCGCTGTCCGTGAGCCCGAGCCCCGTGTCGGGCTCTGTGCTGACAACTCAGAGCCTGGAACCTGCTTCAGATTCTGTGTCTTCCTCTCTTCTCTGCCCCTCCCCACTCATGCTCGGTCTCTCTATCTCTCAAAAATACCTAAACATTAAAAAAAAAAAATTTTTTTAAAGACTATCTTGGGGCTATTTTATTTCCTTGACTTTGTGTTCTCACGGAAGTTTGTGTTAACAGCCCGTTAGTAGCAAGGGAATTTCAATGTTCTTTTTTCTTTTTTTGTCTTTTTTTTTTTTTTGTAGTTTTGATGAAATGGCTAAATACGACCTCCCCGCCTCCATTGACTTCATTGTGAAGCACACGGGACAAAAGGAAATATTTTACGTGGGCCATTCCCAGGGCACCACTATCGGTATGGTGCTAATGTTCCTTAAGGACTCTTGCGCGGTCTGCAGGCATCCTTCTCCAGGGTGTGGGTGAACTTCCAGAGCTGCGAGGGAAGTAAAGGAGAGCCGGAGGCAGGAATGCCACAGCAGCGCCTGGCAGCTTCCCCCCCTTCCCTTCTACCTTATCTTCTCTAGTCACAAAGAATGGATTGTCAACAACACGTTGTTTGCGGTTTTGTTGGTTTCCAAGGGTACGAAAGTTGGCTATCCATCTCAAGATCATGACTACCTCTTGTGCTACCAATAGAAATTTCATACCTACTCTTATTGTTTAAATGTAGCAAAGGACGTTGGGAGGGAGAGACTTGAAAGGGAAGTTTATGTTTATGCATTCAGGGTGGATGAAACTTAAGATGTGCGCAAGGGCGAGGAAGGTCATCACATGTTTAAAGACGACTAGAAAAGAGCTGCCCACAGCTCACGGCCGTCATACTTCTGGCTCATGCGTCACAGCTTCACTTTCAGGAAAACAAATACATTCCCTAAGACCTAACATAATTCTCTTACGTGGTATGCTAAACTTTTGTACTTTCACCCTTTCCACTTTGGAAGTTACAAAGGCCATTTTATGATAGAAGCCAATATTAACTGAGTCTGTTCTAGGCTGAAAACTATCATTTTCTTATGAGAATAATCCATTTCCCGCTTTATTTTTTTTTCAACGTTTATTTATTTTTTGGGGGACAGAGAGAGACAGAGCATGAACAGGGGAGGGGCAGAGAGAGAGGGAGACACAGAATCGGAAACAGGCTCCAGGCTCTGAGCCATCAGCCCAGAGCCCGACGCGGGGCTCGAACTCACGGACCGCGAGATGGTGACCTGGCTGAGGTCGGACGCTTAACCGACTGCGCCACCCAGGCGCCCCCCATTTCCCGCTTTAAAAGATGTGTTGAGTAACAGTCTAATCCCATTTTCCATAGATCTGTTCTCTGATGTTAGTTAGCCATGTGTCGGTTATCCGGAACCAGGAATCCTGGAAAATCATGAAATAAGAAGCAAGTGGGCTACGTGTTAGAGCTTATCGACTCATACTATGATATATAATTCTTTGGTTATTTGCCTTCTCAGAACTCAGAAAACAGAAAAGCTATAAAAATATTTAAGATGTGCAAATATGTAGCTTCATAAGATGACAAATAAGTGTCATATCAGTGACTCTAAACTAACAATATAATATAAACCAGCATTCGGTATCCTCTGTACAAGAAGGCAAGGAACTTTTTAAATAAATTAAAAGTAAATATTAAACTTATTTGACATTTATTGACTCTGTCACCTAAAGTGTAAGATTCAAATACCAGAAAAATCAACTTAGCGTGTTTTCACCATTGCTACTTATACAAATGCTAAATGTTGTTTCTGGTTTTTAAATTACGGTGTTAACAAGACTGTTTTATTGCTGGTTTATCACAACTTATGATCTAGGTATTATTTTTAATACTAATAATCTGCATTATGTTGTGATTGATATGCATGTCTCATACTGGGTGATTGGTAAATGTTTGATAAGGGAATTAAGAAATGAGTGAGTCAACAAATAATCCAGTGAAGAAATGGGCAGAAGACATGAATAGACACTTCTCTAAAGAAGACATCCGGATGGCCAACAGGCACATGAAAAGATGCTCACATCGCTCCTCATTAGGAAAATCCAAATCAAAACCACACTGAGATACCACCTCACGCCGGTCAGACTGACTAAAATGAACAAATCAGGAGACTATAGATGCTGGAGAGGATGTGGAGAAACGGGAACCCTCTTGCACTGCTGGTGGGAATGCAAACTGGTGCAGCCGCTCTGGAAAACAGTGTGGAGGTTCCTCAAAAGATTAAAAATAGATCTACCCTATGACCCAGCATTAGCACTGCTAGGAATTTACCCAAGGGATACAGGAGTGCTGATGCATAGGGGCACTTGGACCCCAATATTTATAGCAGCACTTTCAACAATAGCCAAAGTATGGAAAGAACCTAAATGTCCATCAACCGACGAATGGATAAAGAAGTTGTGGTTTATACACACAATGGAATACTACGTGACAATGAGAAAGAATGAAATATGGCCCTTTGTAGCAACGTGGATGGAACTGGAGGGTATTATGCTAAGTGAAATAAGTCAGGCAGAGAAAGACAGATACCGTATCTTTTCACTCCCATGTGGATCCTGATAAACTTAACAGAAGACCATGGGGGAGGGGAAGAGCAAAAAGTTACAAAGAGGGAGGCAGGCAAACCATAAGAGACTCTTAAATACTGAGAACAAACTGGCAGTTGATGGGGGGTGGGAGGGTGGGTGATGGGCATTGAGGAGGGCACCTGTTGGGATGAGCACTGGGTGTTGTATGGAAACCAATTTGACAATAAATTATATTTAATATAAAAACATTTTTAAAAATAAATAAAAAGAAAGGACTTCGCCTGGGTGGCTCAGTTTGTTAAGCACCTGACTTAGGATCTCTGCTCAGGTCATGATCCCACAGTCCGTGAAATCGAGCCCCATTTTTGCCCTGCGCCGACAGCACAGAGCCCGCTTGGCGCTCTCTTTCTCCTCTCTCCTCCCTGACTCACACTCTCTGTCTCTCAAAATAAATAAACTTTAAAAAAGTATTTAAAAAAATAAAATAAAAATAAAGGACTTTAAGTCCATCAGAGTACTTACACCAGAGTACAAGCCTACATTATTAGTGGATTTAACTTAAATAAATAGAGCTAACCAATTGTGATAGAAGTCATACTAGAGGAAGTGACCTACATTTTATTAAATGTTTTTATCTCAAAGTTAAAAGGATTACCCTCAAGAATGTTGTAGACTTAAAACCCTTAGCTAACACCATACTCAGTGGGGAAAAACAGAGTTTCCCCCTAAGATCAGGAGCGAGACAAGCATGTCCACTCTTAGGGGCGCCTGGGTGGCTCGATCAGTTAAGAGTCTGACTTCGGCTCAGGTCATGATCTCTCGGTTGGTGAGTTCAAGCCCCGCATCAGGCTCTGTGCTGACAGCTCAGAGCCTGGAGCCTGCTTCGGATTCTGTGTCTCCCTCTCTTTCCGCCCCTCCCCAGCTCACACTCTGTCTGTCTCTCTCTCAAAAATAAACATTAAAAAATTTTTAAAAGAAAAAAAATGAGCGAGTCAATTATTCAAAATCTATTGAATTTACTCTTTAAAAATTGTTTTTTTGAACCTTTATTTTTGAGAGAGAGAGAGAAAGAAAGAAAGAGAGAAAGAGAGAGGACAGAGCAGGGAAGGGGCAGAAAGGGACGGAGACACAGAATCTACAACATGCTCCAGGCCCTGAGCTGTCAGCACAGATGACACAAGATCATGACCTGAACCAGAGTCAGATGCTTAACCACTGAGCCACCCAGGAGCCCCTGAATTTACTCTTGTTTGCCACGATATCACTTATTACGATGGTAGTAACTGCGTAAGAGTAGTTAATCTCTGTCTTATTTTCTTTCAGCTTTCATAACATTTTCCACAATACCAAAGATAGCTGAAAAAGTCAAAATATTTTTTGCCTTAGCTCCAGTTTTTTCTATTAAATACTCAAACAGCCCTTTAATCAAAATGGCATACAAGTGGAAGTCAGTGATAAAGGTATGTTATTCCTTTCCTCTACGTAGTTGATAATCCAAATGACAATATTCTCTCCTTTCAAAACGAAAGGTCTTGGCTATGTGTGAATTTAATTTTGTGGTTTTATTTGCACTGGATTCTTGCTTTTGTTTCTACAAAGGAATAGGGTTTGACTTATAATACCTTTGGACATGTTATTATGAAGGAAAATCCAGTGGTCAACTTATCTCTACCTTGTGTTTCCAAGTTTTGCCCTTAATGTAAATGTTTTAAACTAATGTGAGATAATGAGTTTGATTATAAATATAGTGAACTCATCACACCATTTCTTGATTAATTATTTTGGTCTTCCAAATACAAATAAAGTAAATTTATTTTACAGGCTTTTGTTGGCAACAAAGCCTTCTTACCTAATACTTCATTTAAAAGATTTGTTGGTTCAAAGCTGTGTCCACTAAAGATTTTTGGCAAGATTTGCCGTGAGGTCTTGTTTTTGATGTATGGATGTGACCTGGAGAACTTAAATATGGTAAGAACAAGTTGAATTTGAAATGTATTTTGTCAGTTTTTAGAAAGCAGCTCGTAACAGTGCCTTGTGTGTTATTTTGTGATTTTCCCATATATACTGATAGTTAGATTCTTAGTCTTTCTGATTTTGTGACTGTACCAACATTCTGAAACTGATCAGCATTAGTATGTTGAGATAATTTTGCTTTCGCATTTGTCTTGCTCTCTGTAAAGAACAGAGGGCAGCCACTGTGATGGGTATCTTTACTGGTCTTTGCTTCTGGGTGTTAGTTTCCCGAAATTTCTTGTATTTGTTTTCTATCACTTGTTTTTCACAACCCCTACTCTTTTTTTTTAAGTTCATTTATTTATTTTGAGAGCAAGAGACTATGAGTGGGGGGAAGGGCAGAGAGAGAGGACAGAGAGGATCCCAAGCAGGCTCCATGCTGTCAGCACAAAGCCCAACGTGAGGCTCGATCCCATGAACTGTGAGATCATGACCTCAGCCAATGAGAGCCAGACACTTAACTGATGGAGTCACCCAGGCACTCCCACAGCTTCTACTCTTATATCTTGGTTCCTAACATTCCTTCCCTTTCTTGTTGATCTCTTTATAATTAGCATTAGTGCCTGCTAATTATCTTACATGCTCCTGGGATTTGTCAAAATTCCTGCAGTGGAAAACTATTTCAGTGCTCAAGCCCCTATTACCGAGGCCCTATGGATTAGTTGTATCTACATTCTATTACAGATGTAGGCATTCACTCTAAGACTTTTTCAGCACATTAGATTTAAAAATCCAGATTTGGCAGGGGCAGTTGCAGCATTTAGACTAGTGGTTGGTTCCTGCACCTGTACGATTTAATAATTTCTCAGTGAGAACCAATCTATTCATTCAAAGAAAGGGAAGTTGTCAAGATGCCCATTCTTACCAACTTAGTCCATAGATTCAATGCAATCGCAATCAAAGTCCCAGGAGGTTATTTTAAGGATATTGACAAACTGCTTCCAAAGTTTATAGAGAGAAGCAAAACTGAGAGTTACCAACACAGTATTGAAGGGAAAGACAAAGTTGAAGGACTGATACTACTCAACCCCAAGACTTATTATTAAGCTACAGTCACCTACAGTCATAGTGTGGAATGAGTGAGAGAAGAAACTACTAGATCAGTGGAAGAGAATAGAGTGCCCAGAAATAGAGCCCCATAAGTATCATCAACAGAGCTTTGACAGAGGAGAAAAGGCCATGTGATAGAAAAATAACAGTCTGGGGCGCCTGGGTGGCGCAGTCAGTTAAGCGTCCGACTTCAGCCAGGTCATGATCTCGCGGTCCGTGAGTTCGAGCCCCGTGTCGGGCTCTGCGCTGATGGCTCAGAGCCTGGAGTCTGTTTCCGATTCTGTGTCTCCCTCTCTCTCTGCCCCTCCCCCGTTCATGCTCTGTCTCTCTCTGTCCCAAAAATAAATAAACGTTGAAAAAAAAAATTAAAAAAAAAAGAAAAATGACAGTCTCTTCAACAAATGGTGTTGGAGTTGGAACAAGCAGACGTCCACGTGCAAAAAAAATTTCTAGACACAAACTTTGCACCCTTCACAAAATTAACTTGAATTCGGATCATAGAGCTAAATGTGAGATGCAAAACTGTAAAACTCCTAGAAGATAACATGAGAAAAAACCTAGATGGCCTTGAGCATGGCAATGACCACCAGGGTGCTACATGTGTTACAACTGATGAACCTACATTGACACATCGTAAGTACCCCAAATCTATAGTTTACAGTAGGGCTCACTCTTGGCGTTCTACATTCTAACAAATGTATAATGACATGTATCTACCATTATGGTATCATATAGAATAGTTTCATTGCCCTAAAAATCCTTTGTATTTCACCGATTCATCCCTGCCTACTCAGCTCTTGGCAATCATTGATCTTTTCACCGTACCCACCGTTTTGTCTTTTCCTACTTGGAATCCCACAGTTTGTAACCCTTTCAGATCGTCTTCTTCCCCTTACTAACACATATTTAAGGTTCCTCCATGTCTTTTCATGGGTTGGTAGCTCATTTATTTTTAGTGCTGAAAAATATTCTGAAGTCTGGATGTATCACAGTTTACCTATGCACCTGCTAAAGGACATTTTGGTTCAAGTGTTGACAATTATGAATAAAGATGCCATAAACATCAGTGTGCAGATTTTGTGTGAATGTACATTTTCAACTCCTCTGGGTAAATACCAAGGAGTGTGATTGCTAGATTGTATGCTAAGGACTCCTTTTGCTTTATAAGAGACCCACCAATGTGTTTTCCAAAGTGGTTGTGCCATTTTGCATTACCCTCAGCAATGAATGAGAATCCCCACTTCTCCATATCCTCACCATTTGGTGCTGACAGCGTATTGGACTTTTATCATTTTAGCAGGTGTATAGTCGTCTCTTACTGTTCTTTTGAATTGCATTTCCCTGATAACATATAATGTCGAGCATCTTTTCATGGTCATTTGCTATCTGTGTATTTATTTGATGAGGTAAAGTCTTTGGCCCATTTTTAAATTGGGTTGTTTGTTTCCTCATTGTTGAGTTTGAAGAGTTCTTTGCATTTTGGGGGTAACAATCCTTTACAGATGTGTCTTTTGCGAATATTTTCTTCCAGTCTGCGGCCTGTTGTCTAATTCTCTTGATACGGTCTTTTGCAAAGTAGAAATTTTTAAGCTTATTGAAGGCCGGCTTGTCAGCTATTTTCTTTCACAGATTGTGCCTCTGGTGTTGTATCTAAAAAGTCATCACTAAACTCAAAGCCAGCTAGATTCTCTCTGCTATGTTACCTCCTTGGAGCTTTATAGTTTTGAGTTTGACATTTAGGTCTGTGTTCCATTTTGACTCCTTTCACTCTTGTGAAGGGTGTAAGGTCTGTGTCTAGATTCTTTTTGTTTTTTTCTTTTTGCATGTGGCTATCTAGGTGTTCCAACATCATTTATTGAAGAGACTGTTGTGTCTCTATTGCATTGTTTTTCCTCCTTTGTCAAAGATGAGTTGACTCTATTTATGGGGGTCTATTTTGGGGCTCTCTGTTCCATGTATGGATCTCTTTGTCCATTCTTTCACCAATACCACACTGTCTTGATCACTGTCGCTTTGTAGGAAGTCTTAAAGTCAATTAGAGTCAGTCCTCCAACCTTCTTCTTCCCTCACAATATTGTGTTGGCTATTCTGGGTCTTCTGCTTCTCCATCTGGACTTTAGAAGCAGTCTGGGGGTTGTTGATTTCCTTAAAATAACATGCTGAGACGTTGATAGGATAACATTGATGTTATATGTCTTGGTCACTGACTGAGGTTCCCAGGGACCCTGTAGGCAAATGCAAACCTAGGTTGACATGAAGGCTGCTCTATTTGTGGTTGCTTCATCTTTGAGTTGTGTGAAACTTCGGGACCCCAGTTTGTCACAGAGAGAGTTTCTTATTAAATCTCCCAACTGCCTTTGGCAGGCCCTGGGCTGATTTTTGTTTTCTTCAACTAGCTAAGTTCTCAGAATGAAACTTCAGATCCTCTAAGGCTGGCAAAGAACTTGAAGGAAAACTGGCGTCAGTACTTTGTTTTTTTGAGGGGTCTTTGGTTTTTTTCTTGTCTATTTTTCCTGGAAAATTTTAATTTAATTTAACTTAATTTAATTTAATTTTTTAAGTCTATTTATTCATTTTGAGAGAGAGAGCATGCACGAGTGGGGGAGGGGCAGAAAGAGAGAGGCAGAGAGAGACAGAATCCCAAGCAGGCTCCACACTGTCAGCACAGAGCCTGATGTGAGGCTAGAACCCACAAACCATGAGAACGTGACCTGAGCTGAAACCAAGAGTCAGATGCTTAACCAACTGAGCCACCCCGGTGCCCCCTGGTAACTTCTTCCTATATTTTCTGTTCTTTTGCCTTCAAAAAGGATGTATATCTATGTGAGTTCCAAGAGTTCTGAATGTTTTCCATATGGGATGACGGACTATGTAACTTAGAAATCTAATAATAGCTTCTACATTAATGTAAAAATTACACATGTAGTAAGTACATTTATGTATTTAGTGGAATATAATTTAATCTTTTGTTTATATTATTTGTTTAAAAATAACTTTACATTTTCTTACAATTATTTACTTTAATAAATATCAAAGATTATGTTCTCTATGATTGGGCTAAGCATAAAAATAATTTTTTAACCCCTCAGAGTCGTGTGGATGTGTACATGTCACATAACCCAGCAGGGACATCTGTTCAAAACATGCTTCACTGGAGTCAGGTATAACTTTTAAAGTGCATTTTAGTACGATTTTAATCTTTACTACTCTTGGTTTATCCCCCTTATTCTCGGAATCATGCCATTGCCATAGGATGATCAATTTGGAAGGATAAAATGAAACTTACATATTCGTGTAATTCTTCATAGATTATAATATGTTAATATCATAATCTATCCGGCCCTCTAACCTGAGCAACGATCAGAGCAATATAATTATTTTCTGTTTTACAAATAAGAAAATGTTAATAATTCAGAATAGTAGACTAGGAATCATCTAGGCCATGCCCCTCATTTGACTTGCCCCAAAATTCAAGGCTACTCCTTTAAAAAAAAAAAACCTAAGACGAGCACACAGGTGTCCCAATGTCTAGTCTGTCACTGGACTACACTTTCTCCTCTGTGAAACTGTGAAGTCCATGAGGGCCGTGAGCCAATTTTGTTCACTTTTGTATTTGCAAGGCTGAGAGTTCTGGGGAAATAGCAGACACTTAAGAATGTTTGTTGAATGCATATTGGTGAAGAAAAAAATCCAGTGTGACTATCATGTCAATGTTGAGAGCCAGGATAAGATCCTAGAAAAAACACTGTACTTGAGACCAAAACACCAGATGCTGAGTCCTTTCTCTGAACTTTACTGGCAGTGAGACGCTGAGCAAGCTCATTTAATCTCTATGAATTCAGTTTCCCTAATTTTAAAAATGGAGTTAATAATAATGCTCTGACCTAACAAAAATATTATGAGAGTTAAACAGGGCGATGATTATGAGTGTTATTTAAACTTAATAAACACCGATGAAGTTAAAGTATTGTTGAGATAGGGGTGCCAGGTGGCTAAGTCGGGTAAGTATCCAGCTTTGACCCAGGTCATGATCTCACGGTTCGTGAGTTCAAGCCCCACAGAGCTATCAGCACAGAGGCACCTGGGTGGCTCAATCAGTTAAGTGTCTGACTCTTGATTTTGGCTCAGGTCATGATCTCACAGTTTATGGGTTCTAGCCCCATGGCAGTCTCCATGCTGGGATTCTCGTTCTCTCCTTCTCTCTCGGCCCCTCCCCTGCTTGCTCACTCTGTCTCTCTCTCTCTCTCTCTCTCTCTCTCTCAAAATAAATAAATGAACTTAAAAAAAAAGTTTCATTGAGATATTGGTTAAGGGCTTTCTCATTTAAAAATGTTTAAATCTAGGGGCACCTGAGTGGCTCAGTCAGTTGAGTGCCCAACTTCGGCTCCGCTTGTGATCTCTCAGTTTGTGGGGTCGGGCTCTGTGCTGACAGCTCAGAGCCTGGAGCCTGCTTCAGATTCTGTGTCTCCCTCTCATTCTGTCCCTCCCTGCTCACACTCTGTCTCTCTCTGTCTCTTGAAAATGAATAAATGTTTAAAAAAATTTTTTTTACTGTTTAAATCTGTTCAGTGATTGCTTTTGAGGTAAATTATTAAAAATCTTCAGCTTACCGTTAGATTTAGCTCATTGCTGATGATAGCCAGGGCAGGAAATAGAAGCAACCTTTGCGTGCATATTGAGCACCTAGTATGTGCCCTATGTTGTCCTATGCTCATTGTACTTACCAGTGAACAAACTAAGTATCCCTGTCCTCCTTAAGCTTACATTCTAGCAGTAGATATACAGACAGTAACCAATAAGCAAAGCAAGTAAGTAAATCATCAAAACTCAAGAAGGGGCTAGAAGCTATGGAAAAATAAAGGGGGGAAAGGAGGATAAAGAGATGAGGCATACAGGGCAGGGGATTGTGTTTTTGAATAGAGACACAGGCCAGCCTCAATGAGATGGTGACATGTGAGAAAAGATTTAAAGGCACTGAGAAAGTTAGCAACGTGAACAACTCGGGAAGAGTATTCCGTACAGACAGAATAGCAGGTATACAGGCTGTTAGTCGGGAGCATTTCTGAGAGTCACGGCTACAAGGTCCCTCCAGCTGATGTCAGTGATTAAGGGAGGGAGGGGTAGGAAAAGGGGGCAGAAATGGAATAGAGCCAGAAAGAAACAAGAGCGCCATTGTTAGGACTCTGGCTTTCTAGCTCAAGTGAGTAGCCCCTGCAGGGTTTTGAGCAGGGAGGGGACATGATCTAATTTACATTTTGGGGGCGCCTGGCTGGCTCACCTGGCACAGTGTGTGGCTCTTGATCTCAGGGTCGTGAGTTTGAGCCCCACGTTGGGGGTAGAGTTTACTTGAAAAAAAAGAAAGGAATACTTTGGGTGCCATGTTGGATAGGCCGAAGTGGGGCAAGAGTGGAAGCCGTGAGAAAGTTAGTAGATTACTACTGTAATCCAAATAAGAATTGGTGATGGCCTGCACTGATGTGTTCCCAGGAAGGGTGGTAAAGAGGGTTGGATTCTGAATATACATGTGTTTTGTAAATACACAGCCAAGGACACTTAATGATGGATTCTACGCAAGGAGAGAGAGGAGAGTCTTGGATAACTCCAGAGGTTCTGGCCTAAGCAACAGAACGATCCAATTGCCATTAAAGAAGATTGGGAGGTTTGGGGGTGGAGTGGGTTTGGAGGAAAGATACGATGTTGTAGTTTGGAGATGTTAAGTGTGAGACATCCGAATGATTAATCTGAAGAAGCAGTTGCATCCAGGAGTCTAGGATTTAGAAGAGACTCACAGAAGAAGACGGACGTTTTGAACACGGACGCCATTGAAAGCCAAGAGACCGGATGAGAACACGGAGTGAGTACAGATGGGGAGCAGGGGAGCAAGGCTGGAGGGCTGAGACATGGAAAGGCTCAGAGGTCAGGAAGCAGAGGCTGGATGAATATGACAAAGAGACAAAAAAAAAGGAGCAGTGAGAGAAAAATGAAAATCAAGAAGTGATGGTATTGTAAAAGCCGAGCGAAAAAAAGTTCTCAACGATAGAAATGAACAACTGTCAAGTGCTGCTCATAGGTGACATGGGAAAATTTCTCCGAATTGACCAAAGTTCTACAAATGTTAAGGTCGTAAATAACCCTGGCCATTTTGGCAGCGGGAAAGAGCTGCAGGGGAAGCAGTGTTCTCGGGGAAATCAGGTGGTCCAGACGACAAGGAGGTGAGGGAGCCCATCAGAAATGGGTTTTAAGATACAGGCTGATGACGAATTCCCGATGGTAGAGAGAGCTTTAGAGCTGGGGGGGAATTAGAATGAGACAAGATGTGGGGGCAGGGGGTGTATGGAGACCTGTCAGGTGTAGAATCCCAGAAAAAATAGTAACCCGAGAGTCTGAACCTCCTTGCAATGAAGACATTGTCAGGGGAAAAAAATGGGCACGATCAGATTACACCTAGTAAGTTCAAAGCAGGTAGTGGTGGTGAGGCTGCAAGCATGGAGGGTGAAGCGAGGGATGGCTTCTGGCCCATTCTTTCGAGCGCTGTTGTTTGAAGCAAGGTGTTTAGGAAAGTATCACTTTAGCCCTAGTGCACTTAGTCCTAGATGCTCACTTTTGACCTCTGTGGATGAAACGGGATTTCTTGGGAAGCCTGACATTGTCCCCAAGCACACCGGCCCCCTTTAATAAGGTAGCAGACGTCGGGGGAAACATGCATTTATATGAAGATGATAGGATCATATTCTGTACATCCCCTGCCCCCCGTCTCCTACCTCTTCCATTTCTTGCCCTTTACGAAGGAAGGGAGAAGCAAAGAAGTCTACCTGCGTATGAACCAACAGACAATACTCAACGCACACCTCACGCTCTCCCCTGCCGCGCTAATAAACACATGAGTATAATCTTACTTTAAAAATTTTTTCTTTCAGCTTTTTAATTCTAGTCGCTTGAGAGCTTTTGATTGGGGCAGTCCTGTTCTGAACTGGATGCATTTTAATCAGGTACATAATTATGTCTAAGCTAAAAACTATCTCTGGACTCAGTTCAGATGACGTTGTAATAGATAAAAGCTCATGTAAAGCCCGAGAGTATAATAACAGTGTCAGAAGAACCCGCAGGTGAAGATCACTGTGATTTGTCTCCATATTGTCACATCCAGCCAGAAGGGCATTTCCATATTTTCTCTGTATGCTACCAAATATCTTGGATAAGCCTGGAGAAGTTGACAGGCTGTAGAGTGATTCATCCCACTCTATATATATATAGACTATATATATATATATACTATATATATAATTGAATATTATATATTCAATTATAATATATAATATTCAATTCAATATATATTCAATATATAGTATATATATATACTATATATATAATTGAATATTATATATTCAATTATAATATATAATATTCAATTCAATATATATTCAATATATATTCAATATATTCAATATATAATATTCAATTATATATATATTGTTTATAATAGACATAACTCTGTGCCTAGTTAACTAAGAAATAAAAGGCATAATATGGTTCTTGACCCTAAAACTATTTATTGTATTTGGGAAGATAAGATAAACTCATTATAATTAGGAAAATGTAAAAGTCAATGAGAAGGTGGTAAAAATTGTATGAGTAGCGGGACAGAAGTCTGGTCTGTCTCCTTCAAACTTACCCTTTTCCACCATACTTTTCTGCCTTAGCTAAACTCCACGCTTGATGCGGTTGGCTTGTGTAAAACTCCGAAGTCAATCAGAAATCAGAATCGATAAAGTCAGATTTGACTTCGACCGTTGATTTTTACCATTTACATATCAGCAATTATGCAGCCACCAAAAATTTTGATTAAAATGCTTTCACGTTTGGGGTGCCTGTGGGGCTCAGTCAGTTAAGCATCCAACTTCAGCTCAGGTCATGATCTCACAGACGGTCAGTTCAAGCCCCGCATCGGGCTCTGTGCCGACAGCTCAGAACCTGGAGCTGCTTCGGATTCTGTGTCTCCCTCTCTCTCTGTCCCTCCTCTTCTCACACTGTGTCCCTCTCTCTCAAATAAATAAACGTTTAAAAAAATTAAAATACTTTCACGCTTTACAAATGAGACTGCAAATACCTCTGTGGATTGTTTGAATGCTCTGAATTAGAGCAAACTGTCCAGTTTTGATTGGTATCTGATGTATTTCTAAGTAAAAATCGTAGTAACAATTCTTTCCTATCCATTGCTTCCACGGTAATAATTATTTTAGAATCAGCTTATTTTACAATGGTGTCTTAATTCATCATTTAAAGAATCAGTAAAGAACACCTTCTATGTATCATTTTCTGTGACGACTCTTGTTTCTACCCATTGATGTTTAGACAACTTCTCCATTTTACAACGTGACGTGCATGAATGTGTCAACCTCAACTTGGAACGGGGCCCGTGACGTGTTGGCTGATCCTCAAGATATTAATAATCTACTTTCTGAAATCACAAACCATATTTACCACAAAACCATTTTTTCCTACAATCATATAGACTTCTTGTTCGGATTAGATGTGTATCATCAAGTTTACCGTGAAATCATTGACATTATCCAAGGCACTCTGTAGAGAACCACGGTCCTCTGTGTTGAAGGATCTACATAGTTTCTATTAAAACCCAATCATCTCCTCTTACTATGTGTGTTTTTCCAGTTATTTAAAGAAAGTCTGGAAAGTTTCATTTTTTTTTTTCTTCACAGTCCCAAGGCTTCCATGCATTAAATCTGCGGCATTTATTACATGGGGGGAAATGGCGGGTTCGAACTCAGCCCAGGGCCGTCTGTTGAGTTTCTACACGTAACGCGCATCACTAAGAACACAATCTGAAACATTTTCAAGGGCAACGGGTGACTTTTTGAGAAAAGGGCTTTCTTTTCCTCTGAGAAATATGAATGTGTTTGACATAAAAAGAGTTTGAAAGAAGGTTTGCCGCTGTGCAGCTGAGTCTTCTCTACGCCGAGTGAAGAGTAGAAGAAACACTTTTGAGCCAGGTAACGGAGTTTGGGGGAGGAAAAAGAGAAGAAAGAGCGCCTGGAAGCCAGAGTCATGGTCATGTTGTTGCTTCTGCCCCACTTCCGGCCACGCTGCAGAAGTAGACGGACAGATCATAAAAGCCACGGTGGGGGGTGGGGGGTTATACCTCACTTCCCAGGGTGGATAGCCTGCCTTTCCGGCCAGTGTGCGTGGCAAGTAGCAATGGTTGAAGCATATTTCTAGGTAAACCAAACTGATGGTGGCCTCGCGGAATACACACTGCAACTTGGCGTACGAAAGATCCAAGAGCCTCCCGCATACCAGAAGAATGTCGATCCGTTCAGCAGAGCTGGGAAGGAGCCTAAGGTTTGGGATGGAGGGATGCTGTCGGTAAATGCAACACGTATCACAGGAGCCACAGCCAGCGGCGAGCCATGGACATCAGCAGCCGATGAGGGACACATCGCTTGCGGGGACTTATGCCCCAGGGGAGGCTGGACCCCTAGTCCTTCCGACTCGTGGATAATGCATAACTTCGCGGGCTTTCCTTAGTCTGCGGGAGAGCAAGACGTAAAGGAGGAGTTCTGGAATTGAGTGTAAATTTACCACGTGTATACCGGGGGAAAAGAAACAATCTATAATTGCCTGAATTGGAAAATTATGTTTCCTGCTCCAAGCAAAATGGAGGCCTGAAGGCCAAGTCAAGTTCTCTCTGAGGTTGCTAACTTTGCACTTAACACGGGCTTATGGGCTTTAAAATGCATTATACAGAAAATAAATGGAATAGACATAGGTAGTGAGAAGAAATAAAACACATGCACACATTACTGGAATGCAGCGAAGGCACATAACTTTAAAGGTCACAGTTAAGGCTACATACAGTTCATTCCTTCCTTTCTTTTGTCTCCTTGGTGCTAAACGAGTAGAGCCCTGAGAATAGATGCACATGTAGAGATATCTTTTTAAAGGGTTCAAGAATGTTCCTTCAAAGTTGTCAAATGATCCTTCACAGAAGACAAACGTGAGGGATAATTATGCAGAAGAATACTCATGTTGAGATGTTAAAAATAAGTCCGAAGTTTCTGGTAACAGTCAACTGAGTAATTCAGACCTGGGACAACTGTTAAAAGCATTTATTTGAAGACAAAGGGAGGGGTGCCTGGGTGGCTCAGTCAGTTAAGCATCTGACTTTTGGTTTTCGCTCAGGTCATGATCTCTCGGTGCTTGAGTTCGAGCCCCACATGGGCTCAGCTCTGGCACTGCAGAGCCTGCTTGGGACTCTCTCTCTCTCTGTCCCTCCCCCACTGGTGCTTCTCTGTCCCTCTCAGAGAGAGAGAGAGAGAGAGAGAGAGAGAAAGAGAGAGAGAGAGAGAGACAAGGAGAGCTAAAAATGCAGCGAAGACTTACAGGTCCAAGAAAAAGAAGCCCAGAGAAGTATACCTGGCATTTTAGATGTTTATACCCTAGCAACATCTGCTCATTCCAGGCTAAAAACCTCCAAACAATTGTAGAAATTGTAAAAATTGTAATTTAGCTTACCCAAAGGAAGTCTCTCTGATAAACCTTGATCCTCAGGCTTTGGATTGGAACCTCCAAGTTCTGTACCCTAAGACTACAGTCAAACTAGAAATTGATCATCCTTTCAGAAACTGTAGCCCACCTTTTGATCATGTGAATTCCTCATGTACAAAGATGATTTGGGAATACTGATGCCCTAACCACCTGTCAGAAGCAAAAGTAAATCTTCTCTGAAGGAAAATCAAGTCATCCAAGGTGCTAGAAATAATGCTAACATTTTGCAATGTTTCAAGATAGGCCAGTATACAAAAATAACTTCTGTGTTTGTATACTATACTCAGATAATTGCAAAATGATATTTTAAATATACCATTTACACTATTATAAACAATATATAATAATATAATACTGAAGAATACAGATAAATATGCTCAGGTTCAAAGACAGTATTATTAAGATATCCCCTCTTCAAATTTACCTATATATTCAAAGAAATGCCAATCAAAATTCCACTAGGCTTTTTTTTTTCTGGAAATTATTATACTGATTCTAAAACTTTTGTAGAATTACAATTAATTTGGAATTGACAAAATAATTTTGAAAAATGTCCGGGGACTTGCACTACCTAAAGTGAAAGACTTAAATCACATAGGTGCATTAATTAAGACAGTGTGGTGTTAGTATAAACATATCTAGATCCATGGAATGATACAGAATCCAGAGATAGACTACATCTATGCAGTCATTTGGTCTTCAATCAGGTAAAAGATTGTGTTTTCCAAGGTGGATATGATAACAGAGAAAAGATGAACTTTGACCTTTACGTTACATCATACATAAAATTTAATTTGGAATGACTCCTAGACCTAAACCCCAAACCCAAAACCCTACAACTTCTAGATGACAACAGAGAAGAAATCCTTTGCAATGTTGGGGTAGGGAAAACGTCTTAGATGAGACAAAGCTTGAGCAACTATAAAGAAAATTTTGATAGCTTGAATACCATGAAAATTAAAATCGTCTGCCTGTCAAATGACGCTTAAGATAGTGACAGACAAGCCATCAACCTGGGAAAAAATATTTACAACAAATACATCTGACAAAAGATGTTTCTCTGAACTATATAAAAACCACTCTGAAGCTAAAAAGAAGAAAAGTAACCCAAGAAAATGTAAGCAAAAGACTTAAACAAATTCTTCACAAAAGAAGACATAAAAATGGCTAGTGAAACAGGTATAGGAAAAGGTGTTCAACATCATTAATCATCATGGAAATGAAAATCAAACGCACCACACACCTGTTAGGATGGCCATTAGCAAAAAGTCAAAAGATACCAAGTGATGCAAAGACGTACAGAAAAGAGAACCTTTATGTACATTGTTGATGGGAATGTAAACTGGTACAGTCACTATAGAAAATCCTATGGAGGTTTCTGAAAAATTAAAAATACAATTACCATATAATCCAATAATCTCACAACTGGGTATATATCCAAAGGGAATAAAATCACTATCTCAAAGAGATATCTGCATTTGTATGTTCATTGCAACATTATTTACAGTAGCCAAGAAATGAAAACAACCCAAATGTCTGTCGGTGGATGGATGGATGATAAAGATCCAGGGGTGCCTGGGTGGCTCAGTCAGTTAAGCATCCAACTCTAGATTTCGGCTCAGGTCACAATCTCAAGGTTTGTGAGCTCAAGCCTCACATCGGGCTCTACACTAACAGTACAGAGCCTGCTTGAGACTCTCTCTCTCTCTCTCTCTCTCTCTCTCTCTCTCTGCCTCTCTCTGTCTCACTCTCTCTCAAAAATAAAATAAACATTTTATGGGGCACCTGAGTGGCTCAGTCAGTTAAGTGTCCAACTTTGGCTCAGGTCATGATCTCATGGTTTGTGAGTTTGAGCCCTGCGTTAGGCTCTGTGCTGACAGCTCAGAGCCTGGAGCCTGCCTTGGATTCTGTGTCTCCCTCTCTCTCTGCTCCTGCCTTGTTCATGCTCTGTCTCTCTCTGTCTCTCAAAAATAAATAAATAAATAAACATTAAAATAAAATAAAATAAACATTCTAAGAAAGATTATCTATCTATCTATCTAGATGTATATATAGATACATATGTTCATGTGCTAGCATCATGTTTATGTATAATCATCGTTATCTACATAATAATTCTATATGTACATAAAATCCAGCTTTAAAAGAGAAGGAAATTCTGCCATTTGCAAGAACATGGAAACATGGATGAATCTGGAGGGCTTTATGCTAAATACAATTAGTCAGACAGAGAAAGACGAATACTGTATTATCTCATTTATCTGTAGAATTTAAAAAAGTCAAACTCATAGTAACAGAGAGTGGACTGGCCGCCAAAGTAGACTTCGCCACCAGGGGGCGGGCAAAACGGGGAGATGTTGGTTAAAGGAATCAAAGTGTCAGTTATAAGATAAATAAGTTCTGGAGACCTAACGTACAGCATGGTGACTATGGTTAATTCTTGAAATTTGCTAAGAAAGTAGATCTCAAGCATTCTCACCACACACATACGCAAAAGATCACTATGTGAAGTGATAGATATGTTACTTAGCTTGATTGTGGTAATCATTCCATTATGTATATGCATATACAATGTACATCTTTTTTGTACGATTTTTGTCAACCATACCTCATCAAAGCTGGGGGAGAAAAGGAAGAGCCAATGAGCCTCTGAAAAGATTTTCGGTATCATTAGTCACCAAAGAAATACAAGTTAAAGCAATCTGAGACATTGAATAGTAACTAGATTAACAAATTAAAAGAGAAGCAATACTAAGTATTAGGAAATCTGTGCAATAACTGGAACTCTTCGACATTGCTGGCGAGAACAAAAATACCACAAGCACTTTGCAAAAACAGCCCGGTGATTTCTTATAAAAGTAAAAATGTACTTAAAAGCAGTTCCACTGTTAGGTATTCACTCAAGAGACAAGAAAACAAGAATGCCTAAATAGTGACAACCAGCCTACGAAAATCACCATATGAAGAGTACAAGGGTGGGGGGCACCTGGGTGGCTCACCTGGTTGAGTGTCCGACCCTTGACTTGGGCTCAGGTCATGATCTCGGTTTGTGGGGTCAAGCCCCGTGTTGGGCTCCGTGTTGGGTATGGAGCCTGCTTGGGATTCTCTCTCTCCCTCTGCCCCACCCCCGTGTGTGCTTTCTCTCTTTCTCAAAATACATAAGTAAACTTAGAAAAAAAAGAGTAAAAGGGGACAGAGGGGAGTCATGTGGTCATTTCAATAAATGTGAAGAAGTATTTAGCAAAATTTACAATCCATTTATGATAATAACTTTTGAAGTAAGAATACGGTTTCCTTAATCTGATGAAGAGCCAACAGCTTTCCTGCTGAAACTGGGAAAGACAATTAGGTCTTGTCACATTCGTGTCAATGTTGTAGTATAGACCTAGCCGGTACCTTATGGCAAGTTCAGGAAACTACAACGTTGTAGTGTAGACCCCAACTAGTACAATATGGCAAGTGTAGGAAACAAGGGTATGAAGATTAGTAAAAATGAAAAATGAATCTCATTATTATCAGTTGACACAATCAAATACATGGAAAATTGGAAGGGATTTACATATAACTCATTAGAAGGGGTGCCTGGGTGGCTCGGTCGGTTAAGCGTCCGACTTCGGCTCAGGTCATGATCTCACGGTCCGTGAGTTCGAGCCCCACGTCGGGCTCTGTGCTGACCGCTCAGAGCCTGGAGCCTGTTTCAGATTCTGTGTCTCCCTCTCTCCCTGCCCCTCCCGTGTTCATGCTCTGTCTCTCTCTGTCTCAAAAATAAATAAACGTTAAAATTAAAAAAAAAAAAAAGAAAAAAAAAAAGAATTAACCAGTGGTTCAGCAAAGTTGCTTTGACTTCTTTGACTTAAGGTCAGTCTAAACATATTATATTTATATGCACCATTTATATGGAAGCAAAACAGAAACTTTGCCCTCCCCCACTGTCAATAAACATACATAATACATCTAATGGCCGAAAAGAAAAGAAAATGACTTTGTACCCTAAGATAAACAAAAAGGAACTGGGTCACTCTGTCCAGGTGTGATTCTCAAAATAAATGCAACTTGGAGCTTCTCTCGTAAATTGTTGACTCTCAATTTAAAAAAAAGAAATCTTTATTACTATCTTGTATAGTGCTGATATCTGAATAAATTTCACAATCTTTGTGGGTATGATAATTATATGAAAACATGGCTGTTTTCCAACTTGAATGGGCTGATGTAACCACTAAAACCTCTGCAATCTTGTGTTTTTCTCCTTTTAAATACTTGTTCTATTTCTTAGTTGGCAAGCCAGGCCTTCTAAAATCTGTCTCCTTACACCTTTTTGAAAGAAAATCCCTGATTTTCTTTTCTAATATCATTTCTTTCTGAGTTATCCGTCCATATATGTCCAGAGAGACTCACCTACCGTAGTTGAAAACGGCAGTATGCCAAGTGAATCTTCCATTGGCCCCTCGCATCAAGCAAGCCTTTTCTTAGTGTTTAAGGTGATCTTCTGTAGTAATAGAGTTCTCTATCTCTTTCCCCCCATTCCTCTATTTTCTACCTCTTATTCTACTTTGGTTCCAGATAATGCCCAGTTCTTGCTCCAGTCTCGTTCTGGTTCTGGGACTGATCTGTGCGTGGCCAACTACGTCCCTGTTGATGTAAAGATGAAGACATTCGATTCAACGATCTGATCATCTGGCGATCACCAGCTTTTGCAAGCAATGTAAAAGAAGAATCTCAGCAAAGAGCTGTACGAATTACTCCTAAATATTGATTCTACAGGAAGTAGATTAATAGTTCCAGTCTTTTGTCAGCCAGTGTGCATTATCATTACAAAGTGGCCCTTGTCAGACTGTACCAAGGGCTGTAACCAAGAATTGCAGGACACTTGACCTACAGAAGCCCATGTCTTTCTGGAGGCAGAGTGCCAAAATCAACACCAGATAAGAATCATTTACCCAGGACAAAACTGACTCGAATGAAAAAGTCTTTCTCCCTAATTTTTGCAAAGCTGATGTCTGAAGAAATACTATGTTTTCTGTGGATGGGATAATTATGTGAAAAAGTAGCTATTTTTCTACCATACACAGTCTGATGATAACCTTGCCTTTTTTAAAAAAACACCTGCTGGATTTTAGTTTTTAACTTGGCAAGCCAGTTCTCTTAATTTCTGGCCTCTTACATTAATTGCAAGTAAATTTCTTTCAAATTTTTTTTAACGTTTATTTATTTTTGAGACAGAGAGAGACAGAGCATGAACGGGGGAGGGGCAGAGAGAGAGGGAGACACAGAATCTGAAACGGCTCCAGGCTCTGAGCGGTCAGCACAGAGCCCGGCGCAGGGCTCGAACTCACGGACCGTGAGATCATGACCTGGGCCGAAGTCGGACGCTTAACCGACCGAGCCACCCAGGCGCCCCACAAGTAAATTTCTTTTAAAAAGTTCTTCTGTCTGGGGCGCCTGGGTGGCGCAGTCGGTTAAGCGTCCGACTTCAGCCAGGTCACGATCTCGCGGTCCGTGAGTTCGAGCCCCGCGTCAGGCTCTGGGCTGATGGCTCGGAGCCTGGAGCCTGTTTCGGATTCTGTGTCTCCCTCTCTCTCTGCCCCTCCCCCGTTCATGCTCTGTCTCTCTCTGTCCCAAAAATAAATAAACGTTGAAAAAAAAATTAAAAAAAAAAAAAAGTTCTTCTGTCTCCCACTTTTTTCCCAACCAGAATAAACATAAAGTAAATTTTTTAAAGTATGCTATTTATAATAACATCAAAAACATCAAATCTTGGAATAAATACAATAAAAGCTGTGTGAGACCTCTACGCAGAGAAAACTAGTTTTCTAACATGTTTCTGTTTAAAGATAAATTATGGAATGCATGAGTCAATGGACAGATATACCATGTGCAAAGATTAGGAACATTAATACTGTAAAAATGTCAGTTCCCTTATTGTAAAGCCACAATAATTAATACAGGGATTAGTCAATGGGACAGAAGTAAGAACTTCTGCTTATCAAAACAGGTAAGGTAATAAAAAAAAAACCACTCATAAAGCAGGAGATAATAATTATAACACAAGTTACTGAAGGAGGCTCTAATCTATAATACATAAATAATTTCTACAAATCTATACAGATAAGCGTTAACTTAGCAGGTCAGTGTTGTTCAAAATCTGAACATTCCCAATAAAGGCTTGTCCTCGGGATTAGCCAGACACTGAGGCTTCGGAAAGTTCTGCCTACTAAGACTACTTTTGTAGACCTGAGGCCTTGGCCAGGTGGTATAAGTTTGATCAGATAGTTTGTATAAACAGTGTGATTTACAGTGTTGCCTGTTTTCATCTGGGGGCTGGAGTCTGAGTGGCCAAGGTCACTCACGCAAGCACCTCATGCCTACAGTTTTTCACACATTTAAAAAAACATATTCTTATTCATTTTTGAGAGAGAGACAGAGCACAAGTGGGGGAGGGGCTGAGAGAAAGCGAGACACAGATTCTGAGGCAGGGTCCAGGCTCTGACCTGTCAGCACAGAGCCCGACGCAGGGCTCGAACTCGCGAGATCACGACCTGAGCTGGAGTCAGACGCTTAACGGAGCCACCTAGGCGCCCCTTGATTTTCATACATTATTTTGGGGAGAATTAAATATAGCTCCGTGTACCTCCACTGGGAGAAGACATCTGGAAACTTGCATCTGGTTTCTCCTCGGCCTCACCCTGGTGTCGTTACCTTTGCTGATAATAATCTGTATCCATGTGGATCTAACTGTTTTTCTGGGGCCTGTGGGTCCTTCTGGTGAAACACTGAGCCCAAGCCGGGTCTTGGGGACTTCCAACGCAAATCAAAAAGGAATGACAGACAACCCAACAGTAAAAGAGGCAGGAGACTTGAACAGAATTTCATAAAAGAGAAAATCCGAAGTACCACTAAACATTTCAAAACATGCTTCACATTTGAAAGCTTTATAAAAATAAAACTACAATGATATGACAGAATAACTAACATTTAGAAGCCTGGAAATGACAAGTGTTGGTCAGGGATATGGAACAACTGCAGTTCTCTTACATCGTTGGTAAAAATAGAAATCGATAAAGCTGCTTTGCAAAATCTTGGCATTGACTGCTAACGTTGGTGAACATATACGTGCACTGTAACTTTGTAGTTCCATCCCTAAGTATATCGCCAAAAAAACTGAAGGCCAATGCGCACCAAAAATGTAAAAGAATGTTCATGATAATATTATCCTTAATGGCAAAGACCGGAGAAATAACAAACATTCATCAACGGAAACAGAGCATAAATAAAATGTTATATTCAGACGATATGATACGCAGTGATGAAAATGAACAAACCGTTGCTGCACACAATAACACATAGGAGTCTCAAAAGCCTATTTTTCAGTGAAGTCAGACACAACAATGCCTGGTTTAATTAATACAAACTTCAAAAACTAATTTGTAGAGCTAGAAGTTGAGATAGAAAGAGAAGGGGGTGGAGAGAAAGATCGGAAGTAAATGGAACAAGGCATAAGACCTGCTTCATGGGTTTTCTCGGGTGTTGGTAGTGACGTACATATTGATCCAGATGGTGTTATATGGATGCGTTCATTTGTGATGGCTCATTGATTTGTGCACGTATAATGAGTATTTTACTGTTTGTGTTATATATCAACCGTGAAGCTGGGAAATACCTTAAAAAATAAAGGCCTTAATTAATTGGTCGGGTGATGTGGGAAATATTAGAGATAAAGAACCCTGAAAGCTTAAGAAAATGGTGGCCAAAAGAATTTTCAGGAACATAAACGTGACAACCTCCTTATACAGTCTAAAGTATGGTCAATAATAACTAAGGAAATGACATTATCATCTTAAGGAACATTGAATGTTTGCTCGTATGCTAAAAATGCTACATCAACATATACGCAGGTGTAACAGGTGCGCATTGTTTTTCTCTTCTGCACTCGTTGTTACAACTTTCTCCATCAGGGCTTTGTGTTAACATTCTGCTCTGATAGGGTTTATTTTATGTTTGGTTTAGTTTTTCTCGTGCATTTACTCCTCTGCTATCTTTCTCATCAATATTTATTTTTCTTTCACATTCAAACATTTATTTAAGATCTCTATTGGTTAAGCACATACATGCACCTACCTGGTGCTGGGTTACCTTACTGAGAACATAGAGAACATTAACTGTTGGAAACCTCTTTCTCCTCTCCCTCAAAAGCATAGGATCCCTCCTTTCCTTTTCCTTTTCCTTCTTTCCCTCCTTGCTCTGAGTAACTATAGTCCCTGACCCTGTTGATTCTAAGATCTCTACCCATATTATTTATCTTATTCTTTTCTGTCTCTTCTAGGATCTCGTTCTATTCATTTTTCCATCCCCCTTTTGCACCTTCCTTTTTTCATACCAGTGTCATTTTCTTCTGTCAGATGATATGCTTAGGTCTTCACGGAACTGACTGCGTAACTTACGGAGTCCAGTGCAAAAGAAATTGCAGGGCCCCTTGTTTGAAAACTACCAAGTGTTTCAAGTATTAGATGATAGTAAAGCAGCAACCGAGGATGGGCCCTTTTCAACATGGGACCCTGTGCCACTTTGCAGGTCACGTCTCCGTGATCCTGTCACTGGGTCTTCATTTACTTAAATGAAAGTCAACTCAATTGTGTTACCCTCCGTAACTGCTCTTCTGTGTAGGTCCTCGTCATTTCCAGGATGGTAATGCATCTCTCTCCAGAAAAGAGATCAAATCTTCTTGAGAATGCAATAAGAAGGAGAAGGCTGGGAAAACTCAGAAATTAATTATCTTGTGCAAGTAAAGTAGTTATTAGGTTTTTGATAGGAATGGGTTGGGACAAAATGTGATCACTCGGTCAGCACTTACCACTAGATCAACCTGAAACAAATATATTTATACACGTTCACCATCTCATCCATACCATCCAGAGACCTAAAGGATCACCTATTAAAAAAAATAAACTCTGTATTTTCCTAACATCATGCTGACTTTCGGCCTCTGTTTACTTATAAAACTACCCTTCTCTTGAGCTCCACTCCCGAAGCTCCCAGACAGAGAACAGGACTGCCTTGGAAAGGACTAAAGCTAGAGATCTCTAGAATGTCTCGTATGGGATGAGCAAGGGGAAGATAATAGGAGGTGGACATCAAGGTGAAAGCAGGATCTTACAAGCAATCGTTAGAATGTTAGTCTTACATAGAGTGGAAAGAGGAATCATTGCAGTGGTTGCAGGTGAGAAGGACATGGCCTGACTAAAAATGTCTTAAAAAGGGTCCCTCTGGCTGTTTCATTAGAATGGACTGGACGAGGCACAAGTGAGAGCAGGGAGATCAGTTAAGGGGACACTGTAATAGTCTACAGGAGACATAGTGATGGCTTCCCAAGGCGAAAGCAGTGAAGGTGTGAAAAGTAAATTCTTGTTCTAGCTAATGCAATAAGACAATACAAGAAAATGGAAGATATACATTTTGGGAAGAAAGAAATAAACTATCTTTGTTTGTAGATGACCTAATCATCTATGTAGAAAATATGAAAGAATAAAAAAGCTCTAGAGTAAGCATTTACAGCAAGGTTGCAGAACACCATGTAATACACAAAAGCCAATCTATTTCTTATATTTAATTTGAAATTAAAGACATAATATAATTTAAGTAGCACCAAAAAATGAAATACCTAGGTATAATGTTACAAAATCAGTACAAGATTTATCTCAGAGAGACTACAAAACTCTGGTGAATGAAATCAAAGAAGAACTAAATAAATGGACAGGTATCACATGTTCATGGATAGGAAGACTCAGTCTTGTCAAAATGTCAATTCTTTCTAATTTGATCTATAGCTTTCATGCAATCTCGGTGAAAATCACAGCAACTTATTTTGCAGATCTTAAAAAAACTGATTTTGAAGTCATATTATACAGCGAAGCAAAAGAGCTAAAATACCCAACACAATATTGACAATATTGACAATATTGAGGGAGAAGAACAAAGTTGGAGGGTCAACTCTACCCAACCTCAAGACTCACTATACTTACTATAAAGCTACAATAATCAATACAGGGTGGTATTGGTGGAAGAAGACACAATCCAATCAATGGAACAAAATAAAGAGCCCAGAAATAGACCTACACAAATATAGTCAACTGATCTTTGATGAAGGAACAAAAGCAATGCAATGGACCAAAGGTACTCATTCTAACAAATGGTGCTGGGACAGACATCCACACACACACACAAATAAATCTAGACATAAACATTATAAATCTAGACACAAAAATTAAATCACAGTAGATCTTAGCTGAACATAAAATGGAAAATTATAAAACCCCTAGAAAATACCATAGGTGAAGTGTTGATGACCTTGGGTATATACATGACTCTTGAGATACAACACCAATGTCGTGGTCCAGAAAAGAAAGAATGAAGCTCAACTCCAATAAAATTAAGAAATTCTGCTCTATGAAAGACCATGTCAAGAAAATGGGAAGAAAAGAACAGACTCGGAGAACATATTTGCAAAAGACATGCCTGATAAAGCACTGTTATCCAAAATATACAAAGAACTCTTCAAACTCAGTAATAAGAAAACAACTTGATTTTTAAAATGGGACAAAGATCTGAGCAGACACCTCACCAACGATGATATACAGATGGAGAATAAGCATATGAAAAGATGCTCCACGTCATATATCATCAGGGAAATGCAATTTAAAGCCACAATGAAATATGACTACACACCTATTAGAACAGCCAAAATGAACACTAACAACATTAAACACTAGTGAAAAACGTGAAGAATCAGGAGCTCTCATTCATTACTAGTGGAAACATGAAATGGCACAGCCACTTTGGAAGACTATTTGGCAGTTTCTCATAAAACTGAACATATCCTGGGGCACCCGGGTGACTCAGTCGGTTAAACGTCCGATTTCGGCTCAGGTCATGAACTCGTAGTTCGTGAGTTTGTGCTGACCGCTCAGAGCCTGGAGACTGCTTCGGAATCTGGGTCCCTCTCTCTCTCTGCCCCTCCCCTGCTCATGCTCTGGCTCTCTCTGTCTCTCAATAATAAATAAACATTTTTTAAAAATTTAAAAAAACAAACCAACTAAACACATCCTTACCATACAACCTAGCAATTTCCCTCCTTGGTATTTATCCAAAGGAGATGAAAACTTATATCCACACAAAAACCTTCACACGAATTTTTGTAGCAGCTTTATTCATAATTGTCAAAATTGTATGCAACCAACTTGTCCTTAAGTAGGTGAAGGCATAAATAAACTGTAGTACATCCAGGCAATGGAATATTATTCAGCATAAAAAGGGATGAACCATCAAGCCTCATGAACACACGAAGGAACCTTAAGTGTCTATTACCAAGTGAAAGAGGCCAATCTCAAGAGGCAACATACTCCGTGATTCTAAGTATACGACATTCTGGATAATACGAAACCAAAAAAATAGTGAAAGCGTCAATCAGTGGTTTCCAGAGATGGACATGAGGGAGGGAGGAATGACTAGGAGGAGCACAGAGGGTTTTGAGGGCAGTGAAACTATTCTGTATAACACAATGGTGGATTCATATCATTAGGCATTTGTTCAAACCCATAGAATGTACGACACCACGAGTGGACTGTAACATAAGCCTTGAACTTAGGGCAATGATGATGTGTCAATGTAGGGTCATCAACTGTAGTAAGTGTACCACTCGGTGGGATATTGTTGATAATAGGGGAGCCCATGCGTGTGTTGGGGCGTACGGGACATCTCTGTATATTCTTGCCAATTTTACTGTGAAGCTAAAACTTTTCTAAAAAAATTGTCTTCTTAAAAAAGTAGATGATTTATGAATATATTACTTTAAAAGAGCCAATAGGATTCCCTGATTAAATGTGCAATGTGAGAGCAAGAAGGGAGTGAAAAATGACTTTTTGTGACAGAGAGAGAGAGAGAGAGAGAGAGAGAGAGAGAGAATCTCAAGCAGGCTCCACGTTCAGTGTGGAACCTGACACAGGGCTCAATACGACGACCCTGGGATCATGACCTGAGCTGAAATCAGGAGTCAGATGCTCAACCAACTGAGCCACCCTGGTGCCTCAAGAATGAGTTTAAAACTTTCAAAGCTTCATTCCTGACCAAACGGAGGATTTCACAGAGAAAAAAGACCATTTCTGAGTCACAGGAGCAGCAGAAACCCACCAAAAAGTCGAGGAAAGTACTTCATATTTTCAAGCAGCTCTGATCCATCCAGGGAGGCCTGATTATGAGCCCTTTCTTCTCGAACTGGAGTTCTGATATCCCACGAAGCACACGGACATGAAGGAGGAAGTACCTGAAACCACCAGATAAACTTGTGAGTCTTCCTTGTACATTCATTTTACTTGGATAGTAAATTATCTAAATTCTTCTTTTGTCGTGTGTCTGTAAGGACTATGACGCAAAAGTCATAGGAGGGTTGAAAATAAACTGAGAACTTCCCACTTGTCAGGTGAGGAATCCCATCAGAGTGTGTCAGGACCAGGAAACCATTCTCTCGTGAATCTAACAGTAAGCCCACTCGTGAGAATTACGTATTTATTTTGTGGGAGAGGGAGCAGTGGTGTGCTAGAGGACGTACCACAAGTGTCTTTCTGGGGGAAAAATACCCTGATTTGTAGGGTTTGCCAATTTCCCTGGTGTCAGTATTCCTGGGAGAACTGATTTCAAGCCACCACCCTGAGGTCACTCAGTGCAGAACTAGTAAAGGGAGTGAACCCTCCGTTCTCCACAAGCCAATACGGACAGGTTCCAGAACACCACCGCATGGGGATCAGTAAGAGGCTGGAGGTGAGGAAGGTGATGGAGTGTCCTCTCTGCTAAATAAACTTTATCCTGTAAACAACAGAGAACCTTTTTTTTTTTTTTTTTTTTAAAGGGTTTTAGAACATACGGATTGGGTCACACTTGATAATTTAGAAATTTCACTTGGAGAGCCTGGGTGGCTCAGTCGGTTAAGCGTCTGACTCTTGATTTCGGCTGGGGTCATGATCTCACTGATTGTGGGTTCAAGTCCCGCATCGGGCTCCACACCAACAGTGCGGAGCCTGCTTGGGATTCTGTCTCTCTCCCTCTTTTTCTGCCTCCGGCCTCCCCTCCCCCTGTCTCTTTTTAAAAAAAGAGAAAGAAATTTCACTTTGTGAGCAAGATGAAGGAAAGGCTGTCCCTGAGACCAAACTGGGGAAAGGTGAGTCGGTGAGGAAGCAAGAGTCCAGATGAGAGTTACTGTCCCAGATGGAGTAAAGTAACAACCACAAAGTGGGAGAGGAGGTTCAATTTAAAAAATGGTAACCCTTTAATGGCTGTCGCAGCTGAAAAGGCTGTGGTCCACAAGGCTGTGGTCTACGTGGTGAGAAAGAAGTGATCACAATAAGAACCCCTCCCTCCCCGATTAATTAATTCAACCAATAGTTATTTACTGAGCACTTACTATATGCTAGGTGCTCTGCTAGTCTCAGGGATAGAGCCTTAAGGAAACAGTCTGTTCTAAGGGATGTTACATTCTAACAGGTTGAGACAGACAACAAATAGAAGAAACAAGGAAACCACAGAGGGGGTTGGAAAGGGATACGAGCAAGGGAGGAAAAAATACAGTGAGGGTGGGTGGTTTTGGACTAACGCTGTCATTTTTAACAAGACCGTTCAGGTTGAAGTTTTCTGGAGACCGTGCATCGCATTCAAGACCTGAAGGAAATGTCTGAATGACACGAGCTGTATCTTAAGG
The DNA here is from genome assembly GCF_007474595.2 of Lynx canadensis. NCBI lineage: Eukaryota > Metazoa > Chordata > Mammalia > Carnivora > Felidae > Lynx > Lynx canadensis. The sequence continues at coordinate 79,058,124 of NC_044313.2, read as the reverse complement.
GGGATTTACGTCCAGTAGCGGAGAACACACGGAGAATTCGGATTGATTCAGTGCACGAGCTCTGTCTCAGCTGGCGGGTCGGGGCTGCGGCTGATGGGGACACGACTTGGGTGTGGAAGGAGCAGGGAGGGGGTGTTTGCTCTGCCTGCGACTCAGCAAGACGCTTCAGTGAAGGGCAGGACAAGTGAGGGGCAGCCCGAGTCCCCTGAGATAAGGGGCTTAGCGGGGTGACAAATGACTCGGAGAAATCCGAAGGACAAATATTACCTTTTACACTTTGGCCAAGCTCGTTAACTGTGAGAAAGGTTTTAAGAGTGACATCTCGGGGCTCCCGGGTGGCTCAGTTGGTTAAGCATCCAACTTCGGCTCAGGTCAGGTCATGTTCGCACGGTTCGGAGGTTGGAGCCCTGTGTCGGGCTCTGTGCTGACAGCTCGGACCCTGCAGCCTGCTTCGGATTCTTATCTCTTTCTCTCTCTACCCCTCCCCTGCTCATGCTCTATCTCTTTCTGTCTCTCAAAATTAGATAAATGTTAAAAAAAAAAAATGTTTAAAAAAAGAGTGACATCTCAACACAGGTATAAGGGATATTTCTGGCCATTTCATAAGGTAAGTATATTTAATTAGCTTTTATCTAAATAATATTTCTTTCCACAAACATCAAACAAGTGGAATAGTTAACTAATTATTTATAGTTCTATGCTAAAAATGCCTGACTTTGCTACTGGTCACTGCGATGCAGGAACAGAACACATCATAAAAATCATGAAGATTTTATGAGTCAGTGAAACGAATGTATAGGCAGAACGTGAAGAATTCATAATGTGCAAGAAATCTCAAGTTGGTCTGAAAGAGGCAGCTGAATGCAAAGGAACAAGGGTCCTTTCCTGAGTCCGAAAACCTGGTTTTAATCCTTTACAAGTAACCGGGCTTTTGCTGCACCGGGATGGGTTATCTGCTGTCGGGACTGTAGAAACTACACCATTCAGTTAGCTCTGTATTTCGTCCGCCAAGTTCTCCAGATTCCGTTCTCACTGTGACACTCTAATCAGAGACTAGAAGCCAGGGGCTCATGGATATATTCATTCAAGTAGCATTTAGTGTATGTATCTTATAATCCTAGAATAATCTCCAAGCTTGTGGGGGGGCACATGAATTTACCTGAAGCACTGCTGTTCCCTGAGCAGTCGGGTAGAAGGAAGCACCGCAAACAATTTTACGTCTATGTTATACCGATGATGTTCTCTGCATCAGAATGTTAAAGCTCCGGGCGCCTGGGCGGCTCAGTCGGTTAAGCGTCCGACTTCGGCTCAGGTCATGATCTCGTGGTTTGTGAGTTCGAGCCCCGCGTCAGGCTCTGTGCTGACAGCTCAGAGCCTGGAGCCTGCTTCGGATTCTGTGTCACCCTCTCTCTCTGCCCCTCCCTCACTCATGCTCTGTTTCTCTCTCTCTCTCTCTCTCTCTCTCTCAAAAGCAAACATTAAAAAAAAAAGAATGATAAAGCTCATATGATATATCTTTGCCTCCTTGACTGTCTCTCCCAAGCCTTTGAGCTCTTCAGAATAGAGGGTCTCCTCTAAGATGTTCAGAACTTGGCTAAGGTGGAGAGAAAGGCATAGAAAGAAAAGAGAAAAAGGAAAGACAGACACATGATGCCAGTTCTGCTTTGCAAGTACGTCTTCATATCCAACACTTTTGTGTCCGGACCCTTCTCACACCCTCCCCGGATCCCTATAGTTGTATCTGTCCCTTTACCCTGTCACCTCCCAGGTGATTGGGGCTGTCATCGGTTACCTCTCTGTTGAAGGCTGGAGATGGGACAAGGTAGGTGCAGTCTAGAACGGTCACAAGATGTGTCTGGGAATATTGGGGTAGCGGATAAAATGCCATGAGTTACAGAGCAGACCCGGTCAAGGATTTCCAGATCATGGGCTGGTTAGGAAAACAGTACCCTTAGATGTTGCACGAAGGATTCAAACAGAAAGTGTCTGTGAGGCTCAAGCTTTTATTTCTACTCTGAGGAAAAAAGCAAACTGGCCACACACTTTCCTTCTTTTACTCATGAAACTTGAATTCTGCCAAATCACTCACGGAATTGCTACTGTTTGGAGTTCATATTTATCTCTGTCTACCTACCTACCAATCAACCTATCTCTGTACCTCAGTTTCCAATATTTACCTCTCCCTAGATTTAATTCTTTTTTATGTGTGGGGATATATTTAGTATTAAAAGCGATAAGCAACATGTGAGAACATCTGCAGAAAAGTGAATTAATGAAACGTATCATCCAAAGTGAAAATTTTCTTATGTCACCGCCCTATGTAGATTTTATGAAATAATCTGACATTCAAACAGCCATCACTTTTGCCACACACAAATAGTGTCTAGGGCTCTGTTTGAGAGGTTGAAGAAAGGGAAAATTGAGTTATTTAAGCATTTATACAGTAACCTAGATACAGTGAGGACTTGGGATAATGATTATAAACTAAATTACAACATTTTGGGAGTTACATGGGTATCTCTTCAATCAAGACGCCAAGCAAGAATTACAATTTGCACACACGCTCACTCACACACGTGTTATATACAATATATCCTGATGTATGTGTATATGTGTGTGCATACATAGACCCATATGAATACATATAATGGATATATTATATATGCATATATCCATAAGGACCCCAGCTTGGCATGATAGAAACTATTCTATCAGTAATCTCAAAATTTGAAGAAATTACTAAAATACTTTGAAATTACTAAATTACTTTTCCAGTTTAAAATTGAAAATATACAATGCTGGCAAAGGTTGAGAGAAAGATAATCTGAACATTCCCATACGTTTTTGGTAGGAGGATAAGATACAATAATTTTTGGAGGACAATTTTATATTATTCACTAAAATTTTACTGCTTACCAAAATTTTAAGCTAGACACCTTTGACGTCACAATCCACTCCTAGGTATCCGTCTTGCAAAAATATTTGCAAATTTGAAAACTAATTTAAAAAAAGTATCACCCAACATGTCTACCAACTGAAGGATAAATACTAATTCGTGGCACTATTCATACTATGATATAGAAATCGGTGGTTTAAAAAAATGAATGTTTATTACTTATGATCTCTACAACATATTTCTACATAAAAGAGAAAACTAAAAAAAAGTAAAAATTCTATTTGTATATTAAAAATATATGAATCTATATGAATAGAGGATATATGAATACATGTACTTTTTATGTATATTCAAGTTAGCTAACATACAGGAGTAGAACCCAGTGATTCATCACTTACATACGACACCCAGTGCTCATCCCAGCAAGTGCCCTCCTTAATGCCCATCCCCCGCTTAGCCCATCCCCCACCCAACACCCCTCCAGCAGCCTTCAGTTTGTTTTCTATATTTAAGACTCTTATGGTTTGCCTCCCTCTCTGTTTTTATCTTACTTTTCCTTCTCTTCCCTTATGTTTGAAGCTCTGTTGAGTTTCTCAAATTCCACATGAGTGAAATCATATGACATCTGTCTTTCTCTGACTGATTCATTTCTTTTCGCATCCAAAGGAAAGACTCACAAGTTGTTAATACTGATCGCCTTAGAGAGGAAGTGAAGCTTCCTCTCACTATAGAATTTGGCTGCAATATTTTAAAGATAAAATTCGTGCTGTCATTTCATAATCTCTCTTAATTCTTGTAAACGTCTCATGAATTCTTAAAAAGAATATGTTTGGTGACAATGGGTGCGGGTTTTATGATGATGCTTGCGAATTGTTCTGTTCCAAACTCTTCATGCCTATTGATTTTTCTTGTCTTTGTTAGATTGCTGTGCCCTTTTATGGAGCAGCTGGGTCAAAAGCCCCACCTCTACTCATGGGTGATTCAATTTCTTGTGAATCTGGCAGCTTTATCTATTTAAAAACTCTATTTGCAGGTTCAGAGTATAATATCTTCCTCATGATTCGGCCTTAATCATATGTTTCGGCCTTAATCTCTTCAGCCTGTTTTGTATAGTTCAACCCTAAGTTTTAGTGTGTCTGAGCTTTCTTGTTCAATATTTTCCATATAAAACTTCCCATCCTTTGCTCTGTACCAAGAGTCCTTTGACGTACGTTTGTGTCTTAAAAAGTACATGTAACAAGCATATGATATTGTTGATAACCATTTCTGAAGCTTTAAATATGGGTTTAATTTTAATTTATCAAAATAATTGAAATAATTGGGTTACTACTGCTCTCTGACCATCAATTTTCTGTTACATTTTTCTTTTTGACTGTATTCTGTTGGATTAAGATACTTTCTTGTTTATTTGTTTTTTCATCTACTGATTTAGGAATTATAAATCGTAGTTCTCTATTTTTACACGTACCTATAAATGATTTTAAAAATCTGCTTAACCATTCATTTTTCTAACACACTTTTAAATATGTATCATTATCCTCATCCTAACCTAGACAAGAAATATACTGTAATTGATCCTTAATATCTCTCCTTTGTTTCACTCTTTGAATTCTAGAAATTTCATTTTATCATTATTTTGATCGTTGTTTAAGTATACTGACACACGATAAACTGCACATAATATATACAATTTGTAACTTTTGAAGGGTGTATGCATCCATGAAACCCTCCCTCCACTCAAATTTTCCTTGTGCCTTTTGTAAATTCTTCCCCCCCTACCTCCTCACCTCTTTCCCTTCCAACTACTTGCTTACTGTACATTGGTGTGCTTTTTCTATAATTTTATATAAATAGATTCATATAGCATGTAATCTGTTTTTTCCCGGCTTCTTTCACTCCATATAATTATGTTGAGACTCATCTATCCTGGACTTTGACTTGATAGCTCATTCCTTTTGACCGTGAACTAGTATTTCTCTATGTGCGTATACCACAGTGGGTTATTATATTCACCTGTGACATATCACCTGTGAAATATTCAGCTGTGTGAAAGACCTTCGGGTTGTTTCAAGTTTTTGACAGTTACAGATAAAGCTGTAATGAACATTTTAATACATGTTTTTGTGTGGAAATGTGCCTTCATTTATCCTGAGGATACACTTAGGAACAGAACGGTCAGATGACACACGAGGGGCATATTGAACTATTTAAGAAACTGTAAAACTGGTCTCCAGACTGGCTTGCATTTCCATAAACAGTCTATGGGAGTACCAGTTCCTCTACTTGGATGCCAAAATTTGGAACTGGTAGGTCTTTTTAATTTCAGCTGTTGCAATACGTAGGTACTAGTGTCTCATTGTGGTTTCAATTTACATTTTCCTAATGGCAAGCGATTTTGAACTTCTGTTCATGTGCGTATTTGCCATACACATTTCTTCTTTGTTGAACTATCTATTCAGATCTTTTGCCTACTTTTAAAAATTGGATTGTTCAGGGGCGCCTGGGTGGCTCAGTCGGTTAAGCGGCCGACTTCGGCTCAGGTCATGATCTCGCGGTCCGTGAGTTCGAGCCCCGCGTCGGGCTCTGTGCTGACAGCTCAGAACCTGGAGCCTGTTTTGGATTCTGTGTCTCCCTTTCTCTGACCCTCCCCCGTTCATGCTCTGTCTCTCTCTGTCTCAAAAATAAATAAACGTAAAAAAAAAAATTTTTTTAAAAATTGGATTGTTCGTTTTCCTTTTGTGGCATTTTAAGTGTGATTTATAGATCCTAGATCCAAGTCCTTTAGCAAACATGATTTGCAAACATTTTTCCCAACCTATGACTTGTCTTTTCTTCTTAAATGTCTTTTAAAAGGCAGTTTTAAATTTTTATGAAATCAATTTATCAATTTTTCCTTTTATGGATCATTGTTTTGTTACTTGTAGATAAAAAAACTTTGCTAATCCAAAACCGTATTTTTTAGCAATATTTTTTAAATTTAGGTTCTACATGTAAACCTATGATCCATTTTGAGCTAATATTTGTATATCATGTGACCTCTTGATCGAAATTCAGTTTTATATATGAATATATTTATTTTGGCACTATTTGGCAACTATCTTTTTTCTCTGAAATGTCTTTGCAACCTTGCAAAAACCAATTCTTCATAAAGGTGTGGAATTATTTCTGGACTCTCCTTCCTGTTCTGTTGATCAATTTGTTTATCATTATATCATCAATTCCACACTGTCCTGATTACTCTAGCTTTAAAATATATTTTGAAATCAACTCACGTGAGTCTTGAACTTGTTCTTTTTCAAAATTGTTTGGCTCTCCTAGTTCATTTGCTTTTCTGTATAAATTTTAGAGTTAGCTCATCAAATGCTCCAAAAATGTGATTTTGACTGAGACTGGGTTGAATTTATAGATTAATTTGAAGATAATTACAAAATATTTCTTGTTGAAAATAATTCTTCATTGACTTAGGTGTTTTTTAATTTCTTGCTTTTTAAATAGTTTTTAGCATACAGATCTGGGCCCTATTTATTTAAACTTAGAGTTAAGTATTTCCTGTTTTCTAGTATTATTGTAAATGTATTATTAAAAATATTTTCATTTGTTTCTTGCTAACATAGAGAAATACAGTTGATATCTTTGCATCCATGACCTTATTAAACCCAAATATTATTTCTAGCAACTTTTTTGGATAGGTTCTCTGGGATTTTTAATGATGACAATTGTCTGTAAAGAGAGGCAACTTTGTATCTTTCTTTTCAACCTATAGGTCCTTTACTTTTTTTTTTTTTTTTTTTTTTTTTTTTTTTTATTAAACTAGCAAGGACTTCCAGGATGAGGCTGATATAGGAGGTTAAAAAAGGCACCCTGTCTTGTTCCACGTCTCAGTAGGAAAACACCCTTTTTCACAATTAGGTATTCATACCTATGACTATTAAGATCCACACCTATATCTAAAAATAAGACATACTTGTACATAAATTTTTTTAAGATTTAACTCTTAGACTAAGTAAGCCAAGACTTAACCATTAACTTAAAACTTTGCAGGTATAATATCTCATACAGATTTCAAGATATTGGTATACAAGGATGCCAAACCAGATCATTATACATTGGTAAAATTAGACTAATGGATTATATAAGTTGATAATCCACTTTAGCTTTACCTGACCACCGATTTTATTTTAAAATAAATATAATTTATTTTAAATAATATACATTTAAATATATATACATTTTATAAAATAATATGTTTATTAAATATATATTTGATATATATATTATGTATTGAATTATATACATTTTAATATATATTAATTACTTAAATAATATACATTTTATAAACTAAAATATGTTTAAATACATTTTATTAGTTTGAGTTTTATTTGTTTTAATAGTATTCCATGCCTGTACACATAATTATTTTTGTAATTGAATTTGATGTGGCTGGCCTTCCCAATTCTCAAGTACATTGATCTACATGACAGGTAAGTGTGGATTTTTCCATCGTCCCTCAAGGACACTTAAATTTTAGTGGAGTTTTATTCTTTTTAGTAAATATAGAAGAGAAAGTCGAGATTCTCTCTATGCAGACAATAATTTCTCGATTTTCTGTTTGACTCATTTAGTGTCATTTCTTTGTGACACCTTCCTAAGGAAAAATGTAATTCCTGAGCTTGAAAAGAATAATTGCTTTATTTTATTCTTTAAAAGAATATCAGGCAATCTCTGGTGATCACAACGTGTTAGCATACATAACTGAAAGAGGTATGCTTTAAATATCAAACTCTATGGCTGGGTATTTTCAAGCAATAAAACTAGAATTGTTTGATAACAAAGAAATTAATAAACATCTCACTGAGTGTGCACTTGAACTCACTCTGTTGGCATTCCATTGTTCCCAGCAGAATATTTCAGAAAACGCATGCCAAGTCTTTAGAATTCTGTCAACTGAACTTCTGACTGCTCCAGTGCGTGTGACAACCCTTGGGGTTTCCCTTCACGTTTCTCTGGATGTATGGAGATTCCAATCTCCTGATTTCCTCCAAGGCACAGAATTTCCGATCAAGTTGTTGTTAGCCTACTACTTAAGAGCCACAGACTCTTGAATCCTAACTCCCTCCGCTGTTGGACATTCCATGTGGCTTCTGTGATTTCGGCAATCTAAGCCAGCACTTGTGATACTGGGGAGACTCATTAAATCATAAACAGAAGCAAGTTTATAAGCAGAGCTTGTAGATTGGTCTCTTACTTGCTTTGACCTGGAAAATCTCTTAGAAGTCATTGGCTGGCAAGTGAACCATTTATACCTGTTGGCTTTATACCGTCATGGAATCCTCCCTGATGCCTAGTTTTCTAAGGTAGTGTCAAAAATTCCTTAATACAGGTGACTTCAGTGGAACGAGGGTCCAGATTTCCTCTCTCTCACCCATTTCTGTTCCCAACCAGGAAAACAAAAAGGTATACATTTCAGAATGGCTAAATATTGTTCTAGTTGGAGCTATAAAATATTAATATTTGCTTTTTGATAATACTCATACCAGAAAAAAATGTTTCAGTTGCTAGAAACCTTATTTTGAGAGCATGAGCGGGAGAGGGGCAGAGAGAGAGAGACAGAAAGAGAGAATCCCATGCAGACTCCTCACCATCAGTACAGAGCCGGACACGGGGCTCGATCCCACCAACCGTGAGATCATGACCTGGGTCAAAACCAAGAGTCAGATGTTTAACCGACTGAGACACTCAGTTGCCCAAGAAATTTCATTTTGGTTATAAAAAATATGCTCCATAAATATGAAGTCACTGAAACTGTCATTCTGAAATAGTTGACTGCAACAAGGCTGAATTGTGTTCCCCCCAGATTCCTATGTTGAAGTTCTAACCCCAGTACCTCAGACTGTGACTGTTTTTAGATGTAATCTTTAAAGAGGTAATTAAGTTAAGTGAAGTCCTTACAGGGGATGCTAATCTGGTATGACTGGGGTGCTTCTAGAAGAGGAAGTTTGGACACAGACGGTACAGAGGGAACATGTTGTCAAGACACAGGGAGAAGGTAGCCATCCGCAAGCCAAGGAGAGAGGCCTCAGAAGAAACTAGCCCTGCCCACACCTCGATGCAGAACCTCTGTTTCTAACGTGTGAGCCACCCAGCCTGTGGTACTTTGTAATGGCAGCAACAGTAAACGAATACAGTGACTTTTGCATGGGTGCTCTGGAGAACCCCCCGGGTCACCCAGAAGGCGAGCTATGTCTCTAACCTGAAGCCCTCCTCCTAGGTCCTCCAGTCACTAACTACACACCCTCAGCCAAAGGAACCTCCCTGGGCTGGTTTTCTCATCTGTAAATTGGAGGTGATGCCTACTGGCTATCTCACAGATTGGCTCTAAAGATTATACATACTAATACAAGTAAAAGCACTTATAATATCCAAAGTGTTTTCTAAACCGAATGACATCTTAATATTCTTAAAAATTTCTTAAGGTTTACTTATTTTTGATAGAGATACAGAGACTGAGCAGGGAGGGGCAGAGAGAGGAGAAGACCCAGAATCCGAAGCAGGCTCCAGGCTCTGAACTGTCAGCACAGAGCCCAATGTGAGTCCTGAACTCAAGAACTGTGAGATCATGACCTGAGCCAAAGTCGGATGCTTAACCAACTGAGCCACCCCAGTGCCCCTTAACGTTTTTTAATCTGTGCCACCTACTCTGAGCATAGCATGACATGGCCAAAGACAACTTTGTTCTTATACCTCTGTCATATATTTAGACATTGATTGAGGCAGTAGATTCTGTCTATAAGTCCTTACTCAAAATATCCAAGTATCCTACTCCCCAAAATAGGATTTCATAATTCTATCCTGACACCTCTCTCGGCCAATGCCTCCTCAATTTCCTTCCTCTGCTATCTCCACTTGCTTCCATTGTGTTAAGGACCCTTCTAAACTCGTCTTACCCGAGCAGTGGAGGCAGGAGAGGAGGGTCAGGGACGAACCTCAGCAGGGTTAGGGCAGGAACTTACGTTCAATCTAAGAGTAGATCAACACCCTTATCTCTAGACATAAGGATCAATTCAAGACCAATTAGCCACAATAGGAACACAGGTACCAACCCAGACTGGTCTTTATCTAGAAATTTCAAAACACACCTCTCTTTGTTTCTTGGAGAGAGCCAACAAAGCAGGTCCGGTTTGATTTTTGCTAATCTAGTGTATTGTTGCTTTAAGGATTAGGAGTAAAAATATTGTCTCTCCTCTAATCTCGGTCTGTGTGGAGGGCACCAAAGTTTGCCGGGAGTAGTGGGGCTACTTCGGCAGGGAACTTTACATTGGCTGACGCACAAGTGGCCTTTTTTTCTAGAAGGTATACATTTTGACACCAACCCAGTTTCACTAATAATAAAAAATAACATAAATAAAACACACAGTCTCTTCTAGCGAAGCATAGTTTTACAAAGACCCAGTGTTGCTTCTAAGTGCGAATACGTGTGAAAATTCTTTCTTTCTGTTCATTTAGCCTAAACCTCCACAGTACAATGTGACGGACCAATGTGCTGTCGATGGGAAGAAGTCCCACATCTGACCCAAAAGATGTCAGCAGCTTACTGTATGCAAGCCCTAACCTCATTCGCCTTCTGTCTTTACCTCCTACAATCAATTGGAGTTGACCTGGGAACTTGGAGCGTTTCAGAACATTAGCTACAAAATTCACAAAATCATGGACACAATAAAGAAAACCTTACTAGATGCAAAGCTCTGTATTTTTTTTTAACTTGACGATGGAATTGTTTTTCCTTAATGCTGTTGTTTGTCTTTCATATTCTTTCACCGTGGTTCTTAAGTGTCACTGTAACATTTTTGTTCTATGAACTAGTTACAGCAATAATTGTTACTATATTTAGTAACGATGCCATTTTTTTTTAATGCTGACATTGAATTCAGAATACACGTAAAACAACCTATTGCATCATATTTTTTTTACCTACAGGGAATCCTTCTGTCATTGTAAATATTCTTTCTTCTGCTTTTCATTGCCATTCAGTCTCATTCAACATGCATTTAGTGAGCACTTTTGAATTGTTATATGCAGGATTATTAGACATGAGGTAGTGGCAATGATTCTCAACCTTTCTACTGGTGAAGGATAAATTTGAGAATTTAATGGAAGTTATGGAGACACTCGCCTTAGAAATGCACAGACATAAATATACACGTATTTACATGGGCTCCAGGTTATGAACATCTGTCTCTTATAATGTCATTGTCAACCATTCAGTGTAATGTGATTTCTAAGGGGAGGTTTCTAGGTGTCTAAGAGGAGTTGTAAAGACAATGTTATCACCCCCAAGTGATAAAGACACTTTGGAATTTTATGAGAACAGTCAAATAAACTCTTTTCCTAAGCACCACGAGTTGCCTCATGTATTTGTGAAATGATGCAGGAAATAAGCTAATTCCGTTAATATCTAAACTACTAAGCACCTGCTGAGTGAAAAGCCCTTCACCACATTCTGTAGTGATATAAATATGTATTCTAATGAAGTTCATCTTCTTGAGTTAATAGGACATGCTCTGGAGTCATTAAGAAGCAACACAAACAACAGAGACATACGGGCCAAAATGAGTTTTACTGTCACCAAAGTACAATGGGAAATCATAAGAGAAAGAGAGATCCATTGGGGCTGGGAATTTTAGAAACACTCCACTCCCTGGAACAGAAGAGTTCTCTAAAAATGCCTATTCCACGGATGAGATACATTCCTCTCTGTTTGAAATTCTCAGGACACTGAGAGCCACGGCAGCTTTTCAAGCCCAAAGGTGATACCATGGAGCTTGCGGTTTAGAACTCAGATTGGGTAACGGTTTGGTGATGCATTGAATAATGGAAGATTCGAATCTAGAAGACAATTGACAGCAGAAATCTTAAGTAAGATGTAGTAAAGCCTAGACCAGGATGATGGAATGAGGAATGAAAATAGATGAACAGCAAAACAAACAAACAAACAAACAAACAAAAATGACGTCTCAAAGACAAAAATAGTAGGACTTGGGGACTGAATTTAAAGACAAGGAGTAGGTGACTTTATAAAACGTGATTCCAGTTTTTTTAATATATGCATCTATGAAAATATTCCCGTTCACTGTCAAATTAGAAAAAATAGAAAGGGAGATAGGACAAGTAACATTATCAATAGTCTTGACTCCCAAGAGGTCGTGGTTCAGCTGGACCGGATGTATTCTTAATATACGAACTTCAGGGAATCTGCACGAACCCTCAAGAATTATAGGCAAAATTTTGTGTGCACTCGTATGTAACGCATTGCTGGGGAGAGGGTCCAGAACTTTCATCAGGTTTTTCAAGTGTGAACAAGAAAAGCGCCATGCAGCCTCGCCCACCCTAACAAGGAAGCACCACTCCCCTTGGGTCTGGTCCAACTGGTTTCATACACGTCAACCAGCTCAAACCAGACCGGTCGCCTCAGACTTAATTCTGGATTCAAAACCGAGCTACAATATGTGTGTGAGACTTCAGTTACTACGTTGAAAACCCTTTGGAGCTGGAAAGATCAGGATTAAGAATAGTGGGCAGTGAACGTGGGAGGAAGCCGAGAAGCATACTCTAGGGGGTGAGAGAATTGGAAATATCTGTGGGAGGACAGATGTTTCCAGAACAAGTCATTTCCCATTCGACTGCATTCCATTTAAATGTCAGAGTAAAGTGGAAGCTCTCGGACTTTGGGATCCAACAAATAATCAGCAGAAGCGTGAAGGAATCCTGAACCACATTCTTCCCTCACCTCTCCCAGCTTGTCACAATAAACAGAAGAAAAATAGCTCAGAATATGAGGGAGGACTATGGCTCCCTTCTAGAATGTGAGTAGTCAATGGACTTGAATAGAATCCTGAGACAAGCCCACACTTGATTAATGATACAGGTGGCATTGAGTTCAGTGGGAAGGTGGCTGAGGGAGTGAGGCATCCGTACAGAAAAAAAATTAACATCGGCCCCTCCTCTCTCCAAATAGAAAAATCAAATGAACGTGGATCACAAACCTGAATGTAAAAGGTAAAACAATAAAGTTTTTGGAGAAACACATAATTTCATGATCTCGGTGTAGGCAAAGATTTCTTACACGTGGTTCAAAAAGTACCACAAAAGAATTGAGAAATTAGATCTCCTTGAAATGAATGCTCTTTTCCCCAAATGGTACCATTCAGAGACTGTAAAAAAGCAAACCCCTGAGAAGCTAGGAGAAAATATTCATGACCCGTTGCATCTAACCGATACCCAAAATACAGAGAGCATTCCCACAAATCAATAATAAAAAGGAGAGAATTCAATTAAATAGACCAAAAAAGATTGACTCGGGAACTTCACAAGAGGATCAAAACACCCAGTAAGTCTGCCAGCACGTTTGTCGTTATTAATCAGGGAAAGGAAATTAAAACCAAAATGAGATATTTCATACCTACCAGAATGTCTAACAAGCAGAAGAATGACCGTGGTAAGTGTTGGGGAGCATACAGAAAACCTGGAACGCTCATTTATTGCTGGAGGAGGTGTAAGTTGACATAACTCTTTGGAAAACTGCGTGTCAAGATCCAATTAAGTTAAAGGTGCACATATCCTAATGACACAGTAATTCTATCCCTAAGAATGGACACAGTAAGTGTGGAGGTTCCTCAGAAAATTAAAAATAGACCTACCCTATGACCCAGCAATAGCACTGCTAGGAATTTACCCAAGGGATACAGGAGTACTGATGCATAGGGGCACTTGTACCCCAATGTTCATAGCAGCACTCTCAACAATAGCCAAATTATGGAAAGAGCCTAAATGTCCATCAACTGATGAATGGATAAAGAAATTGTGGTTTATATACACAATGGAATACTACGTGGCAATGAGAAAGAATGAAATATGGCCTTTTGTAGCAACGTGGATGGAACTGGAGAGTGTGATGCTAAGTGAAATAAGCCATACAGAGAAAGACAGATACCATATGGTTTCACTCTTATGTGGATCCTGAGAAACTCAACAGGAACCCATGGGGGAGGGGAAGGAAAAAAAAAAAAAGACGTTAGAGTGGGAGAGAGCCAAAGCATAAGAGACTGTTAAAAACTGAGAACAGGGGCGCCTGGGTGGCGCAGTCGGTTAAGCGTCCGACTTCAGCCAGGTCACGATCTCGCGGTCCGTGAGTTCGAGCCCCGCGTCGGGCTCTGGGCTGATGGCTCAGAGCCTGGAGCCTGTTTCCGATTCTGTGTCTCCCTCTCTCTCTGCCCCTCCCCCGTTCATGCTCTGTCTCTCTCTGTCCCAAAAATAAATAAACGTTGAAAAAAAAAATTTAAAAAAAAAAAAAAAACTGAGAACAAACTGAGGGTTGATGGGGGGTGGGAGGGAGGGGAGGGTGGGTGATGGGTATTGAGGAGGGCACCTTTTGGGATGAGCACTGGGTGTTGTATGGAAACCAATTTGTCAATAAATTTCATATATATATAAAAAAAAAAGAATGGACACAGTAAAAATGGAAATGTATGTCCATCAAAAGCCATGTACAGTAACTTCATTCGTAAGTGCTGATAAACCAGAAACTCAAATATCTACCAACAGGAGAGTGAATGGGTTGAGGTAAATTCATACAATCGAAAGCTATAGAATTAGAAAAAGAACACACTAGTCATACACGAGGCAACAACGGATGAAGCTCACAGAAATGATGTCGGACAAAAGAAGCAAGACACAAAGAGGATACGCGCTGTGAAATGCCACTGATAAGGAGTTTAAGAATGGGTAAATTGAACCCACAGCTGCATAAGTTAGAAAATCACTTACTTCCTGAGAGGGAGGGAGAGGAGCACCTCCAAGGTGATCCTTATGGAATTTTGGAAACGTTCCATATCTTGACCTGGATGGTGGTTACTCCATTATGTACCCGTACACAGAGTAATCAAATGTGTACCTAAGATGTGTATACTTTACCGTATGTGTACTATGGTTCAGTCAAAATAAATTTAAGAACACTACATATCTTTCATCACACTTGATCCCTTATAACACTGAAACCAGTTAGCCACATTTCTTCACAACAATCTCCTCAAGGGGCCTAAATTTGTCTGTTTTCAATCCTACCTAGCTGCTCTTTGGCAATTCCCCTTTGCTAGGGACCTTTGGTCTTGCGGTACTGTGGTGCCTCAGAGCTCAATCTGGGACCATTTTCTCTTCTCTGTCGGCAATCTCTCCCCGGGCCGGTGGTTTTCAGCTCTCACAAATGCATCGGAATTAACCTGAAGCTTTTTAAAAAATGTAATCCCAAGGTCTAGTTACCCCCCTACGCTTCTGATTCATTTGATTGGGGCTGGAGCCTGGCCATCTGTATTTAAAAGTTTCCCAGGGGCACCTGGGTGGCTCAGTCGGTTAAGCGACCGACTCTTGGTTTTGGCTCAGGTCGTGATCTCACAGTCATGAGATCAATCCCCACGTTGGGCTCCATGGTGAGTGTGGAGCCTGCTTAAGATTCTCTCTCCCTCTGCCCCTCACCTCTGCTTGTGCTCTGTCTCCCTCTCTCTCTAAAAATTTATATATATATAAAACCAAAGTTTCCCAGATGATGCTAGTATGTTACCAAAATTCAAAGCCACTTGTCTAGGTGACCCCACCTGTAGATACCATCTGTATATTAATCACATCCACATTTATGTCTCCAATACAGGTGCTTCTTGAACTCCAGTCTCATATGGAAAACTGCCTACTTTTAATTATCATCTACAGGCCAATTATATATAAAAAAAAAATGGATGTATTGGCCTCCCACCTTCAACCCTCATCTGTCCCTTCTTTATACTCCCATCTGTGTAGCTGTCACAGTCAGTGCAAGGACCTTTGATCACCTCGTTTTCTCTCTTACCTTCACCCTGACTCCTGCTGAATCTGATGCGTTGGCAAATTCTGTGACACTAACATCCAGAAAGTATCTTGCCATCAGTTTTCTTTCCTTCTCCACCTCTCTGATCAAGGACTCTCATCTCTCAACTGGAGCACTGCAAAAGCTCCTAACTGGTGTTCTTGTTCTCATTCTTGCCTCCTTTTTTTTTTTTCTTACACAGCTCCCAGGTTGATTGTTAAAAACATGTAACAAGTGAAGGCACTCCCCTGCTCAAAATGCTTCAACTTGTAAAATAAAATCAGAGTTTTTTTTATCATGGGCTAAAGGAACCAAATGGGCAGGTCCTGTCTCTCCCCTTTGTTCGTCAGACCCCTGCCACGTGGTGTCCCTCCAAGTGACAAGTCATTTTACACTTCATGGTCTTTGAACTTGCTATTACCTTTGCCCAGAAGGCTTTTTCATGGACTCCTCACAAAGCTGGTTCCTTCTTTTTTTTTAATGTTTATTTATTTTTGAGAGAGAGAAAGAGAGCGCAAGCAGAGGAGGGGCAGAGAGAGAAGGAGACACAGAATCCAAAGCGGGCTCCAGGCTCCGAGCTGTCAGCACAAGAGCCAGATGCGGGGCTCGAACTCATGAACCATGAGATCATGACCTGGGCTGAAATCAAGAGTTGGATGCTTAACTCACTGAGTCACCCAGCCACTCCTTAAAGGATCATTTGCTAAGTATTTATGCTATGCCTGGTGCTATGTAGAGTGCACAGATTATTTTATTTTATTTTTTTTTTAATTTTTTTTTCAATGTTTATTTATTTTTGGGACAGAGAGAGACAGAGCATGAACGGGGGAGGGGCAGAGTGAGAGGGAGACACAGAATCGGAAACAGGCTCCAGGCTCCGAGCCATCAGCCCGGAGCCTGACGCGGGGCTCGAACTCACGGACCGCGAGATCGTGACCTGGCTGAAGTCGGACGCTTAACCGACTGCGCCACCCAGGCGCCCCTGCACAGATTATTTTATATAATTTGTATACAAATCATCTGAGAAGTAGGTGCTGCCATCTTGATTTTACAAATGAGAGGCTGAAACCGATGTAAACTCATCCAGACAACAAGTGACCGTGCAAGAATTTGAGCGTAGTCAGTTTGACCCTAAAGCTATGCATTTAGACATATGGTATCCTACCCTCTGTCCAGAAACAAGCGTAAGACATTCCCACAGCATAAAGGAACCACACCTCCAGGCTGGTGTCCCCTTATGGATCCTATCTTTCTTCAGGAAGGCCAACACAAAACGCCATTGAAAACACGATCCTATATTTACTTCTCCAACTCTTTACGTTTTCCAAAGCATTTGCTTGTGAATTATCTCCTTTGATCTCTATTCATGTGTTCATTCATTTATCTATCTGTTATTTCCTTCATCAAACACAATCTGGACAGGAAAACAGCTTATATTTAAAATATGGAAAGTACCAGGGCAGGGGTACCAGTAAAGACCCAGAGCAATGAGGGGAGGAGACTAACTCCGCAGGGAGATTCGGATGTCACCATGCAAGTGACATTTGAAGTGAATCCTGAATCTTGAGGAAAAGATACCAAGCAACAAAAGGAAATCAGGGCATTTATGTGACAAACCTACTAGGTAGCTGGGCAGGTATTGTTATTATTATACAACTTATTACATAAACTAAGACCCAGTGAATAAGTGATGTGCTTTGAATCACCCAACATATGGTTATAGGTACAACAATTCCTCCTTCCCTTGATCTCTTCTCTCAACATTACGGTCTTATTCAAAGATGATTTCCACACCAGATTCGTGTTTTCATTTGTCTTCATTAAAGACTCAAGCATTACTTGCATCAAAGGTGTCTGATAATGACTATCGCAAACATCATGGAGTCAGGGTGATTTCCATGGAATGATTTGCACAATTCTTAAATTATGTCTTTCCTTTCAGCAGCTTATAAATGGCTTTCTATTACAGTTACTAAAATTTCTTACCATCAGCCTAAAAAATTAAATAGTAATATTTTAATACATATGTATTTTCCCAATGTATATTTAAACATCCTCTTCTACAGTAGAATGTGCATTAAATTAATCATATTTCTTTATACCCATCAGGTAGTGTACTATTACAAAATGCATATGGTACACTTATGCATAAGTGTATACAGACGATTTGGCAATTCATGTTCTTTCTTTGATCATTTTTTCATCAAATACTTGCGGATCATGTACTTTGTTCCAGGCAATGGGCAGGTACTGAGGACAGAGCAGTGATTGAAGAAGCTGGAGCCACTACAGTTAAGGTGTGTGTGTGTGTGTGTGTGTGTGTGTGTGTGTGTGTGTGTTGTGTCCAGGGAAAGAGATCTAACAAAGAGCCTATGAATCAAAAAGTCCTATAAAAGGGATAACCATAGGGTCTGTTGTAATGCCTACAAAAGTACCAAGCCCAATATGGAGACATGATAAACAGTGTCAGGCTGTTGTTCCACAGGGAAATAAAGGCTGAACTAAGACCTGTGTGTACATGGACAGTTGCAAGAGAAAAAGGACGGTAAGGAGGGTGAAAGAAGTTAGGGGGGAACTGTTAACATTACGAAAAGCATCATGTTTCCTCATGGACCTAAGCACACGCTGCACACTGAAAACTAACTCCCTTTTACTAGTTTATATGACTACCACAGTTACCCCGAACTAATCAGAATTTAAGGTACTGATAAAGAAGGAAGAGTGTGCTTGGCCATTTGGCTGCATTAAAGAGATCACAGGTCTCTTTAAAAGACTACTAGTAGTTATATATGCCCAGACACTGTCCCCAAATCCTTTTCAATTACAGTAAAAGACCAAGGGAACACATCCTGAATTCTCTTGTTTAAATCTATACAAACAATGACATGAAAGATGCGGTTAATCTGCTTCCCACCTGCTGGCGAAGTAAATTCAGCTCCTGTCAGCCTTTGGTTAGCTACCAAAACCTTCCTCTTCTTTATCGATCCTTCCTTCCGTGTTGACCCTTATGAGAATGTGCCACTCTTCGCCTTTCAAAAATCCCCTCTTGTCAATGACAATCAACCAGAGTTGAGCAAAGCTGAGATATTAGAAACATCAAAATACGCAAGTGTGTGTGGTATTTGCTAGACCCTAACTTTTTCCCAGTTTATTCAAACCGAGCGAATGCAGTTAGTCGTGTTACAATGTGTGGCGAAAAGCTGCCGTTTGATAGCTTGCCTTTGCGTTCTTTTCAGCAATAATTATTTTTTCACCATTTTTACTAGCAACTTAAGTACTACTAAAAAAAAAAAAGGAGTGATTCCTAAAGTTAAATTGCAAACTATTTTAAGATGTCAAAATAGGATTCTCTTCTTCTCACACTATAAGCTCCAGGTGCTCACGGTGTTTGCAAAGGATCAACTGTATTTTTAAATATTAATATTTTAATTCCACAAGTCATTTATTAACACAATGACACTGTTCAAACTCCAACTAATGATTTTATATAAGGAAAATGACACCACCCATATGTTCTTAAAGGGCAGCGGCTGGGTTTTCTCTACGAGCTGTATCATTATCTGCAGAGTTAGAGACCCTAGGCAAAGACCATAATAAAACACTAATCCCTGCTGATTACATTCATTTGCAGGAGGTTTTGTAAATATCCAGTCAGAATAATTTATGTGCTATATTTTTAAAGAACAAGAGGAGATCTTTCATCATCTCAGGTCCCATTATCGGAGCCACACTACATAATCACTTGCCTTATACCTTTGGTCCAACACTTTCTATATGTTTAAGCTATCAAGAATCATTTTTACTGTTTTCTAAATCACTTCTAGACATAACTCCTTTGACCAATATTTGTGGCTGTTAGAAGTTAAAGGTGTGAACTCAAAATATTATGTGAAAATGAATACAGTATTTGATTTTTAGGTTTGTCCTTTGATAATTAGATGATGTCCAGATAGAAAGGATTATGGAAATTTAATCAGTGGCTGAGTAATTCTGGCCATTATTGAAAGTTTTGTATATAAGAAGTAAATGCAACGTAGAGCAAATTACTAAACATCAAGAGAAACAGAATCTTGTTTCTGACGAGACGGTGAGTATAACTTCTGTTGGGCAAAATTCATGTTTGAATTATTGGACTCATTTTCCCTATAATGCAACTCTTGCATTTATTAAAAGCTTGGGTGTTTATCGAGTATTCATCTATATTAATGTGTCTATTTAAGTTAGGGCTCACTCTTCTAAGATCTCATTTCTTTTTTCTTTGATTTTTTATTTATATGTGAAACTATTAATTACTAGCTGGCAGATTTGTTTATTAATTCAGGATTTTTATGGCGAGGGCCTAGCGTGTAGTCTCTCTTATGCTTCCTTTTGAGAAGCAAAAATCAGTCCTCTAGTATCATATGAACTAGCTGTATTAACATGCTATATCGAATAATTTCATCCAGGTTCTGTTGAATCAACCTGTATTAACACCATTGCTAAATTTCAGAGGCTACTAGTGGGGAACATAATCTTTGGAGACAGACTACCCAGTCTCAACCTTGGGGTCAATTGCTTTCAACACACCCGTTGGGAAAGCCCTTGTTTAGTCTTGCCTTCCTCTTCCACAGAGTGGGGACTAAAATGCTATCTACTCCCTAGGGTTATCATGGGAGTCAAATGGGATGACAGTAATACTAACTGTATTTATTCCATGTTAACTACACGCCTAACACGTTATGAAGAGCTTTCCTTTCATTATCTTAATGAATTTTGGTAATAGCTTTGGGACATACACTATTGCCAGTTCTGTTTTCTAGAAGAGGAAACCATCCCAGAGAAGGTAACTGACTTGCACATGCGATATGTTGGACACACTGCCCGGCACATAGTGAGCCCTCTGCAAATGTTAGCTACTGCTTTTACCCTACAACTTGTCGACGAGCACACTTATTCTACCCCTGAACATCTTTGAGCCCATGTGTATGACTGGGTGGTAGGGATATCCTATAACTTAAACCATAGGTTAACTGTCCTCACTGTGCAGTGGCAAATTACTTACTGAGGCAATAGATGGTAAAAAAAAAATTGTGGGTTCTTGAAATAGCTGATCAAACCCTTCTGGTTTGAATGTTAAAACACTGCTGGTTGTTCTTTATGTACGAGTTTGTCCCTTTCTAAAATACCATCATAAAGGCACAGTTAAAAATCCATTTTTAAGAGGCACTATTATATCTAATCCTACGCTAAATAAGTGGTCAAACTTGTAGACCAGAGGCTCAGATTTAGGTCTTGAGAGTTCCTGTCTGGCTTTAGTGGTAAGTCGAAAACTATGGTAAGTGTTGTACATGAATTACGACAAATGGTTATACTGCCTGTGTTGAAATATCAGCAAATATCAGTGATAAAACACCACTTTTCAAAGAATCCCACTTGAATCCAGTCATCCAAATCACACAAAGCTCTTCACTATATGGAATTAAAACCTTGTAAGTGTGACTTCCAAATATTGCTCCTAGCACACAGTGCTTTCTTCTTCTTTTTTTAAGTTGAGAGAGAGAGAGCATGAGAGCAGGGGAGAGGGGCAGAAGGAGAGAGAGAGAAAGAGAGAGAGAGAATCCTAAGCAGGCTCCACACTCAGTGCAGAACCCAAGGCAGGGCTCAATCCCACGACCCTGGGATCATGACTTGAGCCAAAATCAAGAGTCAGACACCCAATCAACTGAGCCACCCAGATGCCCCGCACACAGTGGTTTCTTACAGCAATATTTATTGCGTGATTTATATCTGGCACACTACCAATGAATTGATTTAAAACTGTCCTCCACATGGCATCTCTTCAAATATTTGAGAACAAATATCTCTTCTCCCTTGAGACTTTTTCACCAGCTTGATAGATTAGATCTGAGTTTAGATGTTCTACGTCTAATGTCAAATAGTTTATCTGTGCTGAGAAATAAGTGATAATTGCCATCACAAGATCAGAAAAGTAGGGGGCTATCACAAAGTGGTCATTTGGAAAAGTTTATAAATTGGATTTTCTTTTTTTTTTTATTTTTTTTTTTAACGTTTATTTATTTTTGAGACAGAGAGAGACAGAGCATGAACAGGGGAGGGGCAGAGAGAGAGAGAGACACAGAATCCGAAACAGGCTCCAGGCTCTGGGCTGTCAGCACAGAGCCCAACGGGGGGCTCAAACCCACGGACCGTGAGATCATGACCTGAGCTGAAGTCGGACGCTTAACCGACTGAGCCACCCAGGCGCCCCTTCATTGTGGTTTTGAATTGCATCTCACTTTTTTCTTTGAGCAATATGCATGACATTCTGTTTCTACAACAATTTATAAGATTATTATGTTCTCTACTGATAGGCATTTAGGTCATTCCCAATCTTCCCCATTATAAGCAGTGTTGTAGTGAACATTCTCGTCCATATGGTTTTAGACACATTCGTGATTACAGCTGAGTTAAAATCTAAATGTAGAATAGAAGGGTTAAATTTTCAGGAATATTGCCAGCTTCCTCTTGAAAGACCTCGCAAAAGACCTCGGAACCACCCAGGCGCCCCTAGAAGCTAGCTAGACATTAAAGGAATTAATCTTTTGTCGTAAAAGCTACAGCCGTATTATGGAGGTTAACGTATGCTTTTGGACTTTTTAAAATAGCTAATAAAAGCTCGCCAAATTTGTTAGAGCAATTATGTGAAAGACTGGTCACGTAAACAATCGTCCTAATTTGATCCACTTGAAATTATCGTTAACCTATCTGTGAGGTGGGTTGTTAGATCTTACCTGTAAAATATGAGGGGGTTGAATGAGACAGTCACTGGAATTCTTTTCAAATCATGATACTAATTTTCCTTTTTGTTGTTAAATCCTTGCAACCAAAGATATTGTACCCTCCAACACGTTGTTAATTTATCAAGACCTACCTAAGTCATTTCAATTAGGTAATATCTCAGCAAAAAAGCAAAAGCTTCCCTGAGATTATATATATATATATATATATATATACACATATATATATATATATATATATGTATATACACACACACACTACTTTAGTTATGGCAGCACTCTGAGTAGATGGTGGCAGCTTTTAAATCCACATAATTACCCCAAATCAATAAATATTTATGGAGTGGCTGTTATAAACACTATCCAAAACGCCACAATGAGTTCGAATGCATGCCACATTGAGGATGAATCTAGAAGAATCCGATGTGTACACAACACACACACAACCTTGGGCTCTCAAAATGAGTTGACAAAAGCCTTAAACATGTGGTATACTAAGAATGGGATCTTATGTCAGACCATTAGAAGACATTTTTATCAACTCAGGTTTACTCAACACGACTGGAAAACCGAGTGGGAAATGTTCTGAAAGGAATCAAGTCAAGCATTGCGACGCCGATATCCACGTGTCCCAGTTTATTGCCGAACAGAATATAATCCAACCCAAGCCTTTCTCTAGTTTGCGTGAAAGGAAAATTAGCACAAAATACAAGTATGAAGAAAGTGTAATAGTTTAACCATGCACGGGTCATTCTTCTGTTTCAGGCAAGACCAAAATGCTGTTGCTATTAACAGTGGCCAGTTTGATATCTGCGCTTGGAACCACACATGGTTTCTTGGGAAAATTACACCCGACAAACCCTGAAGTGACTATGAATATTGTAAGTCACTGGGGGGCGAGGGGTGGGGAACCTATAGAACGAGGAGCTACCACCGTGACTTAGAATCACGGTGAGGTGAAGCCTTGACATGACCGATCAAGAGTAACTAACCATATCTGCTTACCAGATGCGTTTAAAAAGTCAACTAAAACTTAAAGCTGTGTTTTTCCTCCCCAGAGTCAGATGATCTCCTTCTGGGGATACCCAAATGAAGAGTATGAAGTTGTGACTGAGGATGGTTACGTCCTTGGGATCAACAGAATCCCTTATGGAAGGAAAAATTCAGAGAATAAAGGTATAACCCTGCCTCCCTCCCTTTTTCTCCCTTCCTCTTTCCCTCACACTTTTCTTCCTTTCATTCTTTCCTCCCCTCCTTCCTCCTTTCATTTCCTCCTAAGGACTTAATGAGTCTTGCTTGTTCTGGAAATGTAACAGTGATGAAACTTTACCTCCCGTCTTCAAAGAGATCACCATCAAGTCAATGAGATAGATACATGGACAGATGGTTACAATAATATGTGACACGTGCTAGGCATGTACAGAGAATATTAAACTAGACTTTCTTTCTGGCAAAGGTGCCTAACTGGGCTAGCAGAAGTCAAGAAAAACTTGCTCTGGAAACAATAATTATGCTGAGTCCCGGAGATCAAGAAAAGTTAGCCAGAATGTGCGAGATGATTTGAGGCTCATTTCCTGAACAGATAAAGGTCATCTTTTGGGCTATTGCTGCCAAAAATTTATCTTTTTTCTCATTGCAAAAAAACGGTGAAGCACAAAAAAGAGTAAAATTCAGCAAGATCACCTATCACTTTACCACTCACAATCCACTTAAATTAACAACATGCTGAATTTCCTCAGAATATAAGTTTTTCAATGGCTTTTGAGATAGAATTGGCATCCAATAAACGGCACATATTTAAAGTGCACAATTCGATGTGGCTTGTCACTTGAGTAACTGTCACCGTGATTAAGATAATATATTCAAATGGTCAACTCAGTCAAGCAAACGTATTGCATTCTTGTCCTACGAAAGCCTAGTTCTGTCTTCGTGTTTATCTGAGAATAAGGGATGAGTTTATAAAGCTTGAATACACTTTTCTCCCTTAGGCCGGAGACCTGTTGTGTTTTTGCAGCACGGTTTGCTCGCGTCAGCCACAAACTGGATTTCCAACCTTCCCAACAACAGCCTGGCCTTCCTTCTGGCCGATGCTGGTTATGACGTGTGGCTGGGGAACAGCAGGGGGAACACCTGGGCCAGGAAAAACCTATACTACTCGCCAGACTCAGTTGAATTCTGGACTTTCAGGTAAAGAAAAGGGACAATTAAAAATAAATACTGAGTTTAGAAAGCATGGGTGGTCGCGTGCGTGTGTATTCCAACCCGGTCCTATTGTTTTTTAAATTTTTAAGTGTTTATTTATTTTTTGAGAGACAGAGGGAGGGAGAGAGAGACAGAGCATGAGTAGGGGAGGGGCAGAGAGGGAGAGGGAGACACAGAGTCCGAAGCAGGCTCCAGGCTCCGAGCCGTCAGCACAGAGTCCGACATGGGTCTTGAACCCACGAACCTCGAGATCATGACCCGAGCCAAAGTTGGACCCTGAGCCGACTGAGCCACCCAGGCGCCCCCAACCCAGTCCTATTTTAGCCTGTTATCCTCCAAGTGGGATAAAAGCAAGTCATTCATATCCTAATCCCTTTTTGGTTTCTTCCATGCACCTCCCTGCAAGGGTAGCTTTCCCCCCACACTTTCTATAGATCTCAGCACCATTATTCGCAGATTCCCTGAATACGCCTTTCCAAATGGAATGAGCAAAGCAACCTGAAACAAGAACATTCACTGCCCTCATCAGATTCCCAAAGGAGCATCCGCAGAGATTCGGGAGGATGTTAAAACTCAGTGGGAGATTCAAGAACCTGGGAGATTCAAGGCTGAGGCGGGGGAGGGAGAGAGTAAAGATCGGGGACACTGTGGAAAGATTTGCACAGGTTTCTGATCTCCGGCCCTCTAGGGCCTCGTCCCTGGAAATTGCAGATAAAAGGGGGAAACAGCAGAGATTTCTGTGATGATGCTGAGTTACAGAAGTGCTCTGAGGGTTCCAGGGCCTGAGAGGAAGCCCGTGACTCCTGAGTGATGAGGAAGAGAGACAGGACGGGAGATGACAGATGCTGAAGAGGGCCGGGTCAGGCCAGCTACAAGGGTCATGCTGAGGGCCTGGGAACTCGTCTGAGTGCAATGAGAAGCCACCAGAAAGTCTCCAACAACGGAGTGGCATAATCTCCGTTTGCATTTCCTTTTCTTTTTTATTTTATTTTATTTTATTTTTTAATTTTAACGTTTATTTATTTTTGAGACAGAGAGAGACAGAGCATGAACAGGGGAGGGGCAGAGAGAGAGGGAGACACAGAATCTGAAACAGGCTCCAGGCTCTGAGCGGTCAGCACAGAGCCTGACACGGGGCTCGAACTCATGGACCTTGAGATCATGACCTGAGCCGAAGTCGGACGCTTAACCAACCGAGCCACCCAGGCGCCCCTCCTTTTCTTTTTTAAATGTTTATTTTTGAGAGAGAGAGAGAGAGAGAGAGAGAGGATGAGCAGGGGCCGAGGGCAGAGAGAGAGGGAGACACAGAATCCCAAGCAGGCTCCAGGCTCCCAGCTGTCAGCACAGAGCCCTAAGTGGGGCTCAAACTCATGAACCACGAGATCATGACCTGAGCCGAAGTGGGACGCTTAACCGACTGAGCCACCCAGGCGCCCCTCCCCATCTGCACTTTCAAAAGCTCACTCTGGCTCATCGGTGGAGAGTAAAATAGAGGAAGATACGATTCACCTGATCAGGCACCGGAACACTGCATACAAAGGATTATTAAATCTGACTTTCACTTTTAGGTATAGGAATAATCCCCAACTGCAGATGCTACCTTGTTTGGATTAAACTGCAGCTGTAACGCTGTGCCTCAGAAATGATGCCATCTGTTTATAAGAAGCCGCCCTTCCAGAGCACCTAATGCTAATGGTCTATCAGCATTAGCTAATGGTCTATCAGCAGCAATGCTTAGAGAACCTAGTTTTCTGTTTCTCTAAGAGAGGCTTAGCTATAAATATGCTCGACTCTTAGAAATTATAGCAAGGAAACGCATGTCGTTTTATTTTTATTTTTTTTCTTGCAGTTTTGATGAAATGGCTAAATACGACCTTCCAGCCACAATTGACTTCATTTTAAAGAAAACTGGACAGGATCAGCTCCGCTACGTTGGCCATTCCCAGGGCACCACGATTGGTAGGTAAAAGGGTTCTTATAGACCTCCTTCCAGCGGTGGGGCAGGCATATTGGCCATTTGCTGATCGTTTTCCATTCATTCTGTGATGTAATGGCCACAACAACCCACCCAGTGACAAGGGGACAATTATTATTCCTATCGTATATATGGGGAAGCAAAACAGGAGGGTAAATCATTTGTGCACACGTAACACAGGTGCAGCACAGAGGGTGACTCAGATACTAGCTCGGGCCATCTGACGGCCAAGCCCACGCTCAGAGACATGGCTTCACACGGCCTCTGGACCGAACTTACTCCATCCATTCAACCGCATTTATGAAGCACCAGCCATGTGTCCTAAGAATACAGCAATAAATGAAGTACATTAAAATTTCCATCTTTGTACTGCATATACTCTAGTGGGGAGGCAGAGAAGGTAACAAGGATCAAAAAAGTAAAATAGGAGTGCTTGAGTGGCTCAGTACGTTCAGCATCAGACTCTTGACTTCCGCTCAGGTCATGATCTCCTGGTTTGTGAGTCTGAGCCCCCACGACGGGCTCCGTGATGACAGCGTGGAGCCTGCTTGGGATTCTCTCTCTCTCCCTCTCTCTTTGCCCCTCCCCTGCTCATGCTCTCTCTGAAAATAAATAAACTTAAAAAGAATTCTTTTTAAGAGAGTAGATAGGTAATAGTAATGTTACGGGAAACAAATAAATCGGGAAAACCTCTCAGGGAGCATTAGAGGGGATTCAGCGAGTTTAGAGAAAACCACCAGCACTCTCAGAGTAAAGGCACGAAGGAGGTCAGGGTCTGAGCCGTGTGTATACCTGAAAGACTGATGTTCCGGGAGGAAAGGAGGACAAGAGCAAAGGCTCTGAGGCTGCAGCGTGTTCAAGGAACGGCAACGAGGCAACGCATTGTGTAGCTGAACCAGATAGAGAGACAGCGAGAGACGAGATGGAGGGGTGGGATGTGGTTTGAGGAGGGCAGACTGTTCAGGGCTTTTTAATGTTTATTTATTTTTGAAGTGGGGAAGGGGCAGAGAGAGGGAGACACAGAATCCAAAGCAGGCTCCAGGCTCCAAGCTTTCAGAACAGAGCCTGACGCGGGGCTCGAACTCACGCACTGTGAGATCATGACCTGAGCAGAAGCTGGACTCCTAACCGACTGAGCCACCCAGGTGCCCCAGGGCTTTTTGACTGTTGCACGGATTTCAGCTTTTACTCTGAGTGAACAGGGAAACCACAGAGTTTTGAAGAGAGGAGTTCTAGCATCTGACCTCAGGATCCTCAACAGGATGGGAAGGTGCAGGGTCCTGTGAAAAGGATCCCTCCAGCTGCTGATGGAGAACTGGGTTAGGGAACCCAGCTAGAGGACCCTTAGAGAAACCCACCCGCCTGAGACTTGACAGTGACCTGGCTGAGGGTAGGGAGCTGTGGTGCACGGTTAGTTTCCAGATATTTTCTGGAGGGGCAACGTATAGGACTTGCCTCCACAGTGGATATGGGGTGTGAGAGAAAGAGAGGAGTCAAGAATGACACCGGGATTTGTGACCTGAGCACCTGGAGTCATGGTGACACCTAACCCCCAATGGCAAAGGCTGTGAGAAGGGCTGATATGGCACCAGGGAACAGGGGCTGCATCCTCTAGCTGCTGACTCTTAGATACCTGTCGGAGATTTCAGTGCAGGGCCAAGCAGTCGAGTAATGACACAAACCTGGGGTTCAGGGGAGAGGACTGGACTGAAAACACAAAATGTACATGAGACGGGATGCAAAGGAGTGAGGTCAGACAGGAAAGAGGAGGTGTCCCCCGACTAAGGCCTGGGCCGCTCTTAATCCGGAAGATGAGAGGGAACCAGAAAATGATCCTGGGAAGTGATGGTGACAATAGCCCGGAGGGAAGCCAGGAGTGCCTGGTGTTCTGGAAGTCAAGAGGAGAATGTGTTTTAAGGAGAAGGTGGTCAACCGTGGAAGAGGCTGTTGAGGAGTCAGGTGAAAGGAAGTCTGAGAAGGGACCATTGCACTTGGCAGCAGGAGAGGTGACCTTCCTAAGAGCAACCTCAGAGGAGTGGCTGGGATGTGAGCATCTAGTGAGTTCAAGAGCGCATGAGAGAAAGCCAGACAGGGAAGGGAAAGGGCGGAAGCGAAAGGGGGCGGAATAACAGTGTGTTTTTACGCTAGTCCCCACTCTTGGCTGATGGCCTGAGCCCGTGCCATGATTCGAAGCGATCGGAACGTCCGTGTCTAGACACAGATGCGAGGAAGTCGATGAAGTTGGCAGTGGGCGCTCATGGGAATCCTCTTTCGACCGCTTGCTCTCCTACAGCACGGATCTCCCTTAGAGAATTTGCGACAGAGAAAGAGGTCTGAAGAAGAGCTTCTGGGTGTCCTTTGTCATTGTTTCCAAGGAGATGAGGATTCGTATTCGGGACGTGTACATAAACACTGCTCGAGCGAAGGCCAGAAAGGCGGGCGTAGCAGGGGAAGAAGCTGGGACGTGATGCAGTCCCCAAAAAGTCCTCAGCGCACTCTGTCTGGGATGGCTTTTCAGAGTCTTTGAGCGAGACGAGGTGGCTGGGCCTTTTTACCCACCTGTTGGCCAGCCATTCAATGCAGGCTGCCCTGGGAAGAGATTCTGTTGAATTCTTTGCGAACCCTGGGTTGTCTTGAGCAAAAGCAAAATGAGAGAGGAGCCACTGGGGTTGAATAAATGCCTCAGACGTGTAAGGAATCCAGGCAGGGCAGCACAGCATCAGACCCACATGGCCCATAATCGACTCACACTCCTCTGCCAAAGAGTAGCAGGTGCTCTAGATTACCAAAACTTCACCCCTTTAGTCTCCAAAACTACACAAAAATCCCATCATTTTGAGGGAAATCTGCCTTTGACTCATGACACACTTCTGCCTTTTTTTTAATGTTTTATTTCTTTTTGGGGGGGAATGAGTGGGGAGGGGCAGAGAGAGAGGAGGACACAGGATGCAAAGCAGGTGCTGCACTGACAGCAAAAAGCCCGATGAGGGGCTCGAACTCACGAACCATGAGATCATGGCCTGAGCTGAAGTCAGATGCTCAACCAGCTGAGCCACCCAGGCACCCCTACACTGCTGCTTTTTTAAATAGTACACACCGAACAGAGTTTAACCTTTTCTCGATGATCTTGGGTCCTAAAATTATTGCCTTGAGATACACTGCAACAGTGTCCTTAGGATTTGTTGAGATAGGACTGACACTAAATAACTCCCAATGACCACTCTTTGGAGTCAACTGAATTAAATGGGATCATTCTTCTTTCTTACGAATGGATATCTTATCATTGCTGTCACCCCACTCCTGTTCTTCTGGAAGGTGTTTCTAATCTTCTGTGTACTGGGAAGTTAGATAAGCACCCTTGTTAGAATTGCGCATAAAATAGGATTGTTCATTCCGAGCCAGCAAGTGTATTCTGAGAAGTCACCTGTCTTGACAGTGTGGGGACCTACTGATACCCATGCGGGTTCTTCACGTGTGATTCTTGCTTTCTCTGGGTGATATGCTGGTTGTAATCTGCAGAGTTAGGCAATCAAGTAAAGAATCCCGTAATAAATGTAGTCTTCTTGAAAGACCATTCTTCCTCAAGTAAAATTAGGCTGTATATTACATAGGTGACGTAAGTGTCTACATTTGAAACTTTTTTTTTCTCAGGCTATTCTTGTGTCTAAAAAAAACCCGTTATCAACTGTGGGGAGAGGTTATCCTATGCAGTTTGACTGTATAGAATTTAGCTCAATAACTATTTGGTCACATCCTAGTCTACCAATATGCTACTGTTCATAAAATCAGTTAATTACAGACAGGAGCTGAGTATATTTACCGTGTGTAGACGTTTGAATTATGTTGGCTACTCACTTGTCCAGCATTTACGATATGCCTCGTGTCCTGGTAAATACCTTCTATAATTCACCTCACTTGGTTCCTAAAAAACCTAATGAAGTACTCATTATTATCCCCATATTTCAGATGAGAAAACTGGGGCTCTTAGTTTTAGGTGACTCCTCCAAGGTCACAAAGCCAGTAAACCACAGAACTGGGATTCAAATCCTGTTTGGTCAGATTTCAAACCTGTGCTTTTAATCTTCCCACTTACATACCCTACTCATCTGCAATGCTAATGATCTCCCTGAGATGACATGAATTTGAACTTATCAAAATCCTTACATTGTATACATCGCTTTTGTCACCATTTGATTAACCTAAAGTTAGCCTATTTTCGAAAGTCAGATAAAAGAATTTATTATGACTTTTGAAAAGTTCTAGCCTCATGTTCCCAGACAGTCTATGAGAAGAAAACAAATCTATGAAAATCTGATCGCTCTGAGCAAGCAGAGATGGTCAGTGTCTCAGGTTGTCGCTCTTAGTAAATGGCACTTGGAGTAAATCCAAAATAATGTCACGCTTGTAACACACGCGTGCACACACGCGTGGACCTTCTTCGCCAATTCCTTGTTCTATTTCAGGTTTTATTGCCTTCTCTACCAATCCCAAGCTGGCTAAGAAAATAAAAACTTTTTATGCGCTGGCTCCTGTGGCCACTGTCAAGTACACCAAGACCCTGTTAAACAAGCTCATGCTTCTTCCGTCATTCCTCTTCAAGGTATGTGATTCTCTTTAATTGAATCTAAGGTAACAAATCGCCCCCTGGGTTTCAGAGTGATGCAGACAGAACAAAATCCCCTGGGGTGGTTTCCAATCACGTTTTCACCCAGGAGTGGGGAGGGACGCATGCGCGTTTTATTCCTTGTGCGCAGACGTGGTTTATTCCTTGTGCGCGCGTGTGTATTATTTCTCGGCTAGCACCGACCGCAGTTGAGTCTCCGTTGAGCCGCTGAGATCCCCGTTTGTTTCCGCGTGTTCCTTTACTCTCCGAGGGTTAGCAACTCCGGGAGTGTGGGTGCTCCCTCACAGACGTTCGGTTTCCTTCAACCTGTGTGAAAGCCGCGATTCCACACCAGGGCGGGGAAGGGGAAATAAGAACAAAACCACACAGTCAAAAGAAGAAGCGTAAACTACCCATCGCGGAGAAAACCAGGAAGAGGAAGGGTAGAAAACAAAGGGAAGGGGAGGGAAAAGGAAGAAGAGCGGAAGAAGGCAACGCTTGGCGAGGCCAGGACCTTGAGGCCCTTCATCAAATGCCCTTGGCTTTCCAACGCTTTTCCTAAGAGTTTCCTCCTTTAGTGGGGTTCCAGAGGACTGGAGCATGGGTCGCAATAAACCAGAAGTGCCTTGTATAGGCGCCTACAGGGGAGGGAATTCGTAATCTTGTTCTTCCTACACTTAATCCCCTCCTTCTCCCCCCTGCAGGAACCAACGCTCACATACGCAGACACAACATCCTTTAGAACAGTTTTACATCAGGCTGTAAAAAGTCATGATGCTATTTCCTCCTGCAGTTTTGTACTATTCATTTCTTTTCACTCTGAACGAACATGTGTGTGTATGTCGCAAGCCTAAGCGACTTTACCTCCAAACTACATCTGTAAAGCTTCTATTCAGAATGTGCAAAATCGTAATGACCTTGAGTATAATTACTGGCTGCGTTGATGCAGACATTTATTACCTCCTTGTGCTCTGAGGCTCTGATAGGCGATGTGGACAGATGGTTTTAAAATAATAATAAAAAGCACTAGACCTTAAGTCAGGGGCTTGAGGCTTGGGTCAGGATTCTAGCTATAATCCGGTTCTACTTAGCACAAGCCCCTGACTCTTTATTAGCCTCCTGTTTCCTCATGCAGCCTTCTTCTTTCCTCAAGAAGACTTGAAGCAAATCTTTCAATTGTCTTTCAACCCATGCAGCCCTGGCTTCGTTGTCTTTCCAAAGGCTTTGCTGAAAATATGGCTGAGTCACCATTTCCGCTCCTGATCTTTTCATGTTTTATTGCTGAAATCACGTATCTCGGCACTTAATTATGACATTCTGCCACATTGTTTTATGATCTTATTTCACAACGCTTAGTAGCCCAACTAGACTATAATTCTTTGTGTCTTATACTTCTCAGCAGCCGGTACATTTCTCGGTGGAACCATAAATACTCAGTATGGAGCATCGGCCCTATCCCCTCCACAACTGTGTTGTGGGAATAAAGTGAGAAAAAGTTTTCAAGATTCCTAAAACAACATAAGATGAAAATCCCATCAGCCTAGTCACACCTATACCAGGAAACAAGACAAATTAATGCGTCTTTTCTGCAGCTTAATTTTTGGAAACTTCTAACGATGCTTTTGTCTTTCAGATGATATTCGGGAACAAAATATTCTACCCACACCACTTTTTCGATCAATTTCTTGCCACTGAAGTGTGCTCCCGCGAGATGGTGGACCTCCTCTGTAGCAACACCTTATTTATCATTTGTGGATTTGACACTAGTAACTTGAATATGGTTTGTATGCATTGACATTTCTTTTTTTTTTTTTTTTTTTTGCATTGACATTTCTATTCTGAAGATTTTGAGCAACACTTTGATGACTTGTCCTACCATCACTTAGAAATGATCATTCAGGGGCGCCTGGGGGGCTCAGTCGGTTATGCGTCCGACTTTGGCTCAGGTCATGATCTCGTGGTCCGTGGGTTCCAGCCTCGTGTCGGGCTCTGTGCTGACAGCTCAGAACCTGAAGCCTGCTTTGGATTCTGTGTCTCCTTCTCTCTCTCTGCCCCTCCCCTGCTTGCGCTCTGTCTCTCTCGCTCTCTTCTAAATAAACATTACACAAAAAAAATTTTTTTTAAAGAAACGATCATTGAAACAGCCAGGAATAGCTTCAGAACTGTGTCCCGGCCATGTAGCTCAGCCCAAGGGAAGTCACACCGTTGCTCCCAGTTTTGTTCCCTTCAGCTCCCTGCTGTCACCCAAGGGCCCCCTAAAGTAAACAGCAGGTAGAAAAAATAGTAGATGGTGAGCACTACTCACTTTTGACCGCCTGAATAATTGGCATCATATTTAAATTCTGTGAGGGGAGGCATTGAGCCATGTTTTGGCAGGCTTCTCTGTAGGAAAACAATGCCTAGGCATTGAATAAATGTTCTTTATAAATATTCTTAATGCTAGGGCACCTGGGTGGCTCAGGGGGTTGAGCGTCTGACTCTTGATACAACAGTTCATGGGATTGAGCCCCATGTTGGGGCTCAATAAATAAACTTTAACAACAACAACAAAAAACTCATTTCAGAGAAATTATGTTAGCGCTCGTCCACACTCTTTATCTGCTATTTCACTTGCTTTGCCTTGGGTAGGGGTTTTAAAGTTTATTTATTTTGAGAGAGAGAGAGAGAGCATGAGTGGCGAAAGGGCAGAGAGAGAGGGAGAGAGAGAATCCAATGCGGGCTCGAACTCATGAACCGTGAGATCATGACCTGACTGAAATCAACAGTCCAACGCTTAACTGACTGAGCCAACCATGTGCCCCAGATTGGGGTTTTAAGACTGCAAAATGCAGAATCAAAAGTAGTTAAGAGTATGGAGTCAAGCTAAGAGGCTAAATTCAAATCCTGTTTTTGGAGCTGACTTACACTCATCTTCTTGGTTTGCTTTTCCACAAAATGTACCATTGTGGAGATTAAATGAACTAATATGTGGAAGACATACAGAACATAGTTCAAAGCACATCACTCATAGCAATAGCACGTTTTGCTAGTGATACTATTATATGTCGACAATTCTCCTCACTCAAAATTGTCAGTTTAGTTACATACCCTTGAGCACCTAAAAAAAAAAACAAACAAAAACACCAAGTACACTGATAAGACGATATAATTCTACCTACAGGTACCTACTCACTAAACAACGTTTATTGGAGGCACTACTAAGGGTTGTAGCTACTGGGAACACAATGGTGAAAAGACAGATATGTTCCCTCCGTCATGGAAATCAAGGACATTCAGGTCTTTTTCTCAGTGTTAGTCAGAATCTGTAGATATTTTAAAATATATGCGAACAAAGGGAACGTTCCTTAGTTCCTATTTTTGATGGTAAATACAAGTCTCATCCTTCTCCCTTGAAAGGGAGTCACTCTCTTTGGCTCTGGGAATGTCTGCCATTTTGTAGGTGGAGCTCAACAGAGTAGTCTACCTTTACCACACCAAGAAAAGGCAGACCAAATTACTGGGTTCCATCCATAAAAGCCTTATGAGAAAAAAAATAATAAAATAGATACATGAGGAGGCAATTAGAGAGTTCATCCTCTGCATGAAAATTATGTGAAGAGATACTTCGTTCCCCTATGAAGATGGTCAATTTGTTTGATCCTATCCATGGTCTTGGATACAGTGGAATTAAGACCCACTATGAACTAATCTATGCAAGATGAGATGGGGATTTCAGTTTGTTGTCCGGGGTCTGACCAAGGACACTGATAAGACAGCAGGATGGCATAGAGATTATAAATGTACCATATATGTATACTGACTATCACATATATGGCGTATACATACATACGTCTAGATATATATACATATATAGGTCTGTAGAGCAAGAGGCTTGTGTATGGACGTTACATTTACTGCACTCCGGCACCGGGTAGGGAAGAACGAAGAGCTGAGACGTTAGAGAGCTAGATTAAAGTCCCTGGCTCCACCCTGATACAAACCATGTGACATTGGCCATTTCTCGAAACTTCTTGGGAAGTCTTCTCACGGAGTAGCCACTGACCAAACAAACTGGCTCCTGCAATTGCCCCTTGCAAACTCTAAACTGGCATACAGCTGTGTTGCTCCTATCTTTCGGGTAAACCCTGCCCTTATACACCTGACCTGGATCAGAGCAATTTCAGTCTTAGGCTATTTTTAAGAAACCAAATATACATCGGGGTCTGTGGGTCTGTGTTTGCTTTCTAGAGTCGCTTGGATGTGTATCTGTCACATAATCCAGCAGGAACGTCGGTTCAAAACGTCCTCCACTGGTCCCAGGTATCATTTCTCAAATACTATTAAAACTTCTGTTGTGTGCCCGAACCCCTGGCACTTTACCCAAAGCACATTCATTTTTTTTTTTAGTGTTTATTTTTATTTTTGAGACAGAGAGACAGAGCATGGGCAAAGGAGGGGCAGAGAGAAGGAGAGACACAGAATCCAAAGCAGGCTCCAGGCTCTGATCTGTCCGCACAGAGCCTGATGGGTGTCAAACCCACGAGCCACGAGATCATGACCTGAGCCGAAGTCGGACGCTTAACCGACTGAGCCACTCAGACGCCCCCCTAAAGCACACTCTTAAGATAGTCTGTCATATGCTCCTGGAAGAGAATTTTTCTGCCATGTGGCTAGTTGCTGATAATAGCTATCAATCCTTGTGAACGGAAATCCTCTGAAAACAATCACTTTTGGGAGCAAAGAAATGAATGATTTTTAGGACGTGGCATGCAAGAAAAAAATATTTCAGGCAAAGCTACATTTAAATTTGCATAGATATCTTGTCCTAGATGATGAACGGTCTTGGTTTTTTGGAAGGAGAAGAAGGTTTTTCAATAACTATTTACATTGGAAGTAAACTTCCTAGAAAGCTTTGATTTTCACACAGTGAGGAGAGTTTTTATTTCTTTGTATTCTTAATTTCTCTCCATTAGGCTGTCAAGTCTGGGAAATTCCAAGCTTTTGACTGGGGAAGTCCGGTTCAGAACATGATTCACTTTCGTCAGGTAAGCTTCTTGAAGTTAGAATTATTCACATTTTGAAAGACAAAGATATAAAAGGTTTGAGATGACATTACAATAATCATGCATACACTTTCCAAAGGAGTGTTAGTGCCCAGACTCATCCTTAAGGAAATTAGAAAGTGGACGATAATTTCCTTAGAATCGTGTCATCAGACCAGACATCGCGCCGTGAACTCCTGCTCCAGTGGCTGCGCTCAGGGTACCGCACCACCACGTGCGAGGAACGTTCTAGAACGCGTCACCCCTCACCCTCTTGCACAGACTTGCCCTGGATCCTACACCCCAGCACACAGTTCCCTCCTTCCGGAAATGCAATTCTCTGATACGACAAGCCAATAGTTGGAGCGGCTTGCGAGATAAAGCTGAAATTTCTGGTCTTCTTACACAACACCCTTTCCCTTGTCGAAAGCCAGAGAAGTGATTCCACCATATTCCAGATGGAAGATGTTAGGGTGGCATGTTGGCAGGTCAAGGCTGAGATACCTGTCAGCAGGCAGGGGCTTTGTCTAAAGGCAGGCACACTGGCCACCCCTTGCACTCGCTGCAGCACAAAGAAGCCAAGCTTTGGAGTCCATCCTATCTGGGGCCCATAAGCGTTCAGATAGAAATTTCTTCGTCTCTCCACCCAGATGTGGAATGAGACAATGTCTTCCAGCCCTCAGCGCAGGGTGCACCCTCAGACCATCACTGGCCAAATTTGAACAGGAGAGCCACCCTGCAGTTTTGGTAATCCTCTCCCCTTCCTTCTGACCCCACCCCAAATTTTCTACCCAAGTATTGGCGGGGAGCCTCCTGATTTCCATCTGCTTCCATGACTCAATGTTTAGAAGGGATTTCTATCTCTTCACCACAATATCGTATGTGTAGAGAAGATGCCTCCTGCTTTTGTGCCATTTTCAATGTCTTTAAAGAGGGTTTTCTCACAACACCATCAGATCAAGCATTGTTGAGATGCCTTTTCCCCGACCATCACCTCCACAAGGCCCCACAACACAGACTTGCTTTGCATCTACCTTTCTACTGGGCTGTACCTACCAGCAGTCCCAGGCACCCATCTGGGAGGACCTGGAACACCAAGTCCCAAGCGCACCCTCCCCCCCCAGCCAAGCCCAAAATAGCACAGGATGGTCTTCCTCTTCCACTGAGGCAGTGACACTAATTTAAGAGCCAGAAGCCAGCATCTAATAAACCCTTTGAACAGTGGAACATGAATAAAGGAAAGTAGGTTTATTATTACGGATATTCTCTATACTACTCTTTTCTTCACTATAATAAAGTGTTAAAATACTGTGAACAATTCTATATGATTCATTATTTTGCCATGACAAGTTGGCTATTCTGTAAGGTGAGAATATAGAAAAATTTAGTATATTGGATAGTATTCTTGAGAACATGATCGGAAAAAACCAACAAAATTCTCTGTTGATAGTGGTGAAATTGGTAATGGTTTGCTTATTTCCTTGTCCTGCTTTATTAACCTTTTTAAAATGTGTGTGTAAATGGTGATTTTCTAGAAATGCAAATGGGGCTGATGATAGCTTTTATCACAATTTGATCCAATATTTAGTAAAATCAGGTAAGTATTCAACAAATACAACCCCTTCACTGAACTGACTGACCTACCCACTGACCCTACTGATACATCAATACGAAGCCAAAATAAACGACTCAAGACATTTCAAGATCATATTTTAGAGGGTCTGGGTAGAAACAGTCAATTACAGTTAGAATCCAGTCAAATCCACTTCCTTTCGCTTGGGTAGAAATCTAAATTTTTAATTTGTAAGAATTGTTATCTACAGCCTTGCTATTCAAGGCCATGGTCCAGGACCAACAGTGTCAGCATCACCTAGGAATGCAGAATCCTGGCCCTTCCCCCAGATCAGAATCTTCATATTAACAAGATCCACAGGTGATTTACAGGCCTGTTAGAGTTTAAGAAGCACTGACCCAAAACATATTGCATCTACTTTGCGCTGTGGATAAGGGTGACTTTCTCTGAGCAATGACTGTTAAGAATTCTTCTTAAAAAACTAGGTCATGCCATTTGCAAAACATGGATGAAACCTGAGGGCTTGATACTAAGTCAACTAAGTCAGACAGAGGAGGATACGTAGTGTATAATCTCACTTCCATGTGGGATCTAAAAACAAAAACAGCAGCTGAGTTCATAGATACCGAGAACAGTTGGTAGTTGGCAGAGGTGAGGGGTACAGGGTTGGTAAAATGGCTGACGGTGGTCAAAAGGTACAAACTCCCAGTTCATACAACAAGTAAGTCCTGAGGGTGTCACGTACAGCATGGTGACTGTAATGAACAATACCGTATTGCGTGTTTGAAAGTTGCCAAGAAAGTAGATCTTGAAAGTTCTCATCACAAGAAAATAAATGGCGACTGTGTGTGGTGGTGGACGTTAACTACACTTATTGTGGCAATCATTTCATGATATGTGCATATTTTAAATCATTATGTTGTACACCTGAAGTTAATATAATGTTCTAAGTCAATTATACTTCAATAAAATATCTAGGTCGGCTAATGTTACATATATATATGTGTGTGTGTATATATATATATACGTATATATATATGTGTATATATATGTATATATATGTATGTATATATATATATATATGTCTGTGTGTGTGTATACACATATATACACACACATACGTATATTATATATTAAATAATATATAAATATATTATTATATATTAAATATGTAAATATATATTAATCTAGCCAAGGAATAAGTATTTAAAGTGCAGCTACCTACAAAACTGAGATTCTTTCTGTCTTGCATTTTAGCCCACACCCCCCTACTACAACCTGACGGACATGCACGTCCCGATTGCGGTGTGGAATGGTGGCAATGACTTGTTGGCAGACCCTGAAGATGTGGACCTTCTGCTTTCCAAACTCCCCAATCTCATTTACCACAGGAAGATTCCTCCTTACAATCACTTGGACTTTATCTGGGCCATGGATGCCCCTCAAGTAATTTACAACGAAATCATTTCTATGATGGGAGAAGATAATAAGTAGTTCTAGATTAAAAGAATTATCTATTTTTCCAAAATTAATTTCTTCTCTCACACATGGTTCTCTATAATGCTTTGGGATACGGTGATTCTCCCCGTAATTTTGATTTTAGAAATATATTTGCATCAATAATCTTTCCGTTTATTGTTTTGGATTTAAAATAATTTTAAGGGGCACCTGGGTGGCTCAGTCGGTTAATCGTCTGACTCTTGATTTCAGCTTGAGGTCACGATCTCACCGTTCATTAGTTCAAGCCCTGCATCGGGCTCTATGCTGACAGTGCAGAGCCTGCTTGGGATGTTCTCTCTCTCCCTCTCTCTCTGCCTCTCCCCTCCTCTCTCTCTCTCTCTCTCAAAATAAATAAAGGAAAAAATAAACGAATAAAATAATTTAAAAAATTTTTTGTGCTTAACATGGGGTGCAGAAACTCTTGAAAGAACAGATTCCTGGAGAGGCGAAACGTCTCTTCCGGCCTTCCCATTCCATGCATCTGCTAGACCCAACCTAGAGCATGAGACACGAGTGGTGAGTGTTGCCAAGAGATGGTCCAGGGATGGAACACTGATGCCCCCCATGCGTGCATGAGATTGAGTACCCGTGTGCATCGCCTTCTATGGCCTACGACCGCTGCAGCCCGTTCTCTCCCTCTCCGCTGCATATCACGTGCTGTTTTGCGTATTTACCTCCATGAAATGGCAAAGCAAGCTATAAGCTCAATCAAAGTCAGCTCACTCTCACTTCCTAGAGGGAAGAGACCAACGGGTAGCCCTGGTTCTGGAAGTTGGGGACGAAATGTGTTGTCTATCCCTTCTGCTCTTCTATCCCACATCCCTGGACCTTGACCACAAAACGTGCAACAACTAACCACAAGATTTTTCACGTCACTGCCGCCATCCTGGCAAACACGGGATCCAGAAGCACGCCCACCCACCCACCCCCCCAATAAAATGTCTCCTCCAAACGTCCAAGATCTCCAGTAAGCACGGTCTCACCTGGGAAATTCTACCAATCCGGTGATATTGTGACCTCGTATTTTATACAATGAAGCTTTTTGGGTCACGCCTAGCATGCTACGGTCGGGCTTAATGGGCAGAAAATACATATGAGATCAAGACTATCTGGTACCCACGTCGTGTATAGAACATAGTGGGTATTCACAAAACGCTGTTAATGTTTCGTTACACCGCGAGGTCCCTCAACCTTTGCTAGAAAGCCCGAAGCTTTCTTGTTCATTTTATCCCCTGTATTTTTAAAGTGGAAACAAGAAATTGGCCAAAGAAGATCACATAAAAGCCTTGATTTCAATATTTCAGTGAACTTTGTTGGCGGCCTTCAATAAACTGAACGAGCGTCTCAGTGCCTACTGACTAATGTTCATGGTGGCGTCGCTGGTTAAGGAGTCAGATGCTTCATCAACTCTGCCTTCTCAAGAGAAGAACGATCATTAAAGCGAACTCTGTTTCTTTTAGTCCGCATTTAGCAAACGCGGACAGCTTTGGTTTTAGTTGTTGAACCCAAGTAGGTATATAGTTTATAGAAATAAAATATATTTCTGCTAATATCTCTCATTCCTAAATCTGAACGGTCAACATCCCAGCTGACCTTCAAGGATTTATTTCACTAGTTACTACCTAGTTCCCACAGTAGTTTGAAGCAAATTTGAGACATTATATATTTCACCAATGAGTATTTCAGGATGTATTTCTGGAAGATAAGGTCTCTTTTTATTTCTTAATTTTTTAAATGTTTGTTTATTTTTGAGAGACAGAGAGAGAGAGAGCATGGGGGAGGGGCAGAAAGAGGGAGACAGAATTCGAAGCAGGCTCTGTGCTGATAGCAGAGAGCGGGATACGGAGTTCGAACTCTCCAACTGTGAGACCATGACCTGAGCCGAAGTCAGATGCTTAACGCACTGAGCCACCCAGGCGCCCCTGACAAGGTCTCTTTTTAAACATAACGATACTATTACCACATCCAAAAATTCCTTAGTATCGTTAAACATCCAGCGTCTCTTCAAATTTCCAATTGTGTCAAAAATGTCAAATTTTTTTATGGTTTGCTTGAATCAGGATCCAAATAAGCTCCTCGCCTTTTTATTGGTTGATCTGTCTCTTATCTCATTAGGTCTACAGGTCATCTGTCCCATTTCTTTTTATTTCTTTACATTTTTTGGTTGTTGTTGTCAGAGAAACTGTCTTTTGCTTGTAGTTTCATACCAATGAGATTTTTGCTGGTCATATTTAGTAGTATTATTTAACATGTTCCTCTCCCCTTCTCGTGTCCCGTAAGTCAGGAATTCTTAACCCCAACACGACCGACATTCTATTTGCCAGATAATTTTGCCCAGATAAGCCTGGGCTTTATAGGTTTTTGCGGCATCCCTGGTCTTTACCCACCAGATGTCAGTAAAACACACGCCCGAAGTGGTGACAGTTACCAAGTCTCCAGATGTTGTCAAATACCCCCTTAAGGGAAAAACTGTCCCCCCTCCCTGCCAAGAACCATTCTTGTGGGGGGCGCGTGGGTGGCTCATTCGGTTAAGCATCTGACTCTTGTTTCCGGCTCAGGTCATGACCTCGCGCTTCCTGGGTTCGAGACCCCATCGGGCTCTGTGCTGGCGGGATGGAGCCTACTTGGGATTCTGTCTCTCTCTCTCTCTCTGCCCTTCCCTTGCTCGCTCTCTCTCTTTCTCTCTCTCAAAAATAAACATTTAAAAATTCTTTTAAAAAAGAACCATTCTTGTAAATTATAACCTTGGTCACATTAAGATCTGTTTTAGAAAAACTATTTCAGAGACCGAGGATCATAATGCAAAACTGCTCATCTTTTAGGAGGTCAGGAACCATTTCTCTTCAGTCCCCAGATTCAACTGTTCACTAGGGGCTAGGGAGTGGTGATGGTCTAAGTGAATCAATTTTTTTTTTTCATTTATTAGCTTGGATACTTCCACAGGAGAGAATTTTCTTCCTGTATTACTTGGCTACCACAAAATATATGCTTCTTTCCCTTTTTCAATTTCCAAAATTAATTTTCCTTCTTTTAGTATCATAATAAATTCATGGTCCTTTGCATATTCGATGTGTTTCAATTCAATGCAATTTTTATCCTTAGTGATATTAAAATCATTCCCTTTTATTGCTTGTGAGAGCCTCTATGAATGGCTCCATCGTCCTTTTGACCTAACCCCTCATCTTGTGTATTTGCCTCCCCTGCTCTGGAATCAATTATTTCCCTAAGAAGTCCTGGCTCCTTTGAAGACGTCATATTCTAGGGGCACCTGAGTGGCTCCATGGGTTGAGCGTCCAACTTTTGATTTCAGCTCAGCTCATGAGCCCAGGGTTCTGGAATTGAGCCCCACATTGGGCTCCGCACTGAGTGTGGGGCCTGCATGGGATTTTGTCTCTCTCCTTCTCCCTGGCTCATGCTCACTCTCTCTCTAAAATAAAAAAAGATATATTTTTTTAAATTTAAAAAATCATATTCTACGGGTGCCTGGGTGGCTCAGTCGGTTAAGCGGTCGACTTCGGCTCGGGTCATGATCTCATGGTCCGTGATTTCGAGCCCCGCGTCGGGCTCTGTGCTGACAGCTCAGAGCCTGGAGCCTGTTTCAGATTCTGTGTCTCCCTCTCTCTCTACCCCTCCCCCGATCATGCTCTCTCTCTCTCTCTCTCTCTCTGTGTCAAAAATAATAAACATAAAAAAAATTTTTTTTAAATCATATTCTAGTAGTGAGGGTGATCATTGCTATTGGGTTGGTCATTGTCTTTGGGCCTTTAAGACAAAATACATCAGGCGTTCATATTCATTTTTCTGTCAATTTTTTAAAACTATCAGCTCTTCATCTCCTTCTCCACCATGATATCTGTGAACACACAGTGCTCGAACGGTTGCAGTAGTATCTCAAATGGCCTTCCTTTCTCTAGTCTCCACGCTTAATATTCCAAACTGATCCCTAACATCCTCTCCATCTTCAACTTCCTAAATTCAAATTCCTCAATTTACCATCCCAACTCCTCCTAGATCTAAAGTTCCTTATCTATTCTAGCTCTTCGGCAACTACTTTATCCAGTAGCCTCCCTTCCAGTCCAATCATCTCTTCCTCATGTCGCAAATACACCTCTTAACTTGCACCTTCACATTGTTGTTCACAGCCCCCTCCAGAATTCTTTCTAATTTATTTTGGGGTTGCCAGTAGGTTTCCATGTTCTGTGCATAACTCGCATTGAAGACCGATACCTATGAACATAGAAGTGTGTTGTAATTTAAAACTCACCAGAAATAACACGACTCGAAATTTTGAACATCATGGTGCTTCGAAATTAAAAGAGATCTGAAGCAACTACCGGCTTTAATCCCAGCATTTTCCCAGGGAGGATATTAAAGTTCACAGAAGTTGAGTCCCAGGACTGGAATTCACATATCCTAGTGCAAGTAATCTTCTCTGTTTGCCTCACAAAGCTGACATAGCTAGCTCTGTCATGTTGCCCAGATTAAATGTGTCTAGAGTTATCTGAGGGAAGAAATGCTGAGGATTTTGTGACGCATTATTCAGGGTCGTCCCGCACGTCTGAGTGCCTAGGCTCCAGACACATTTCTGGTGAGAAAATCGCCGGGTGAATGTAAGATATCTCTGAAAACGTGCAAGAAGGCAAAACTAGCTGGATAGATGATAGATTGAAAACGAAGAAGTGGAGGCAAGAAAAAAGTCAAGAGAGCAAGATATTGCAGGGATGACACGGGATCTGCACCTCCCGATGTGCACCTCCTCTGTTTCAGTTGGGCATTGTCCTAGCCCAACTCGGAGGTTATAAAAGCCACATACACTCTAAGCTAACAGGAGAAAGCGTTCAAGGCATACACATCAGAGGCCACTCTAGAATTTTCTTTTGAAAGCAGCACTCAAAAAAACAAAGCGAGATGTGGACAAGATGAGCTACTTAAATAACCCACCCTGAGAAGTTGGTTTTCAGATAGGTTGCTGGTGATAGCAGTGAGTGCAAAACATCATCGAGGACATTCAATTAAAGCTAAATAAACTGTAAAACATTTCAAGGCCTCGTAAGAAGGCGATGTCAT
Source organism: Lynx canadensis (assembly GCF_007474595.2). NCBI lineage: Eukaryota > Metazoa > Chordata > Mammalia > Carnivora > Felidae > Lynx > Lynx canadensis. Next base: position 79,013,622 of record NC_044313.2, on the reverse strand, counting down.
AACAAGGTCTACAGTGAGTGAGGATACATGGGAACCTAAAACTGAATGGATTGTAGTCAATTTGCAGGTAAAGAAGAATATACACGTTGTCAAGAAAGCAGCAGAACAAAACTGTCGTAAACATGAACGAGGAAGTCAACGCGACCTGGGACCAGGTCAACGCGACCAGCAAGTGCAGATCGCTGATTCATTTTGCGGAAAAAGGAGTTATCTTTCCGAGACTCGGTTTTCTCCAGTGGAAAAAATGAAAGCATTGACTTCACAGAGCTGCTGTGAGGTTTTCCATATTCACCCATTGAACAAATAAATATCCATTGCGTGGTTTCTCTATGCCAGACTTTTAATATAAGTAGTAACACCCAATCAGTATCACCCATTATTATTTTTATACCTCCACGACACTCTCTGTTAAGGTCATCTTTCTTTGCTCTTATATTCCAGATAATCTTCTCACAGTAACTTAGCTTCAGGACAGAATAACTACTAAGTGAGAAGTTGCGAGAGCAGCCAACGTAAGTGTCTGCTCTACTCCGCAGCAGGTCATTTCTCTGCACGTAAAGCAATTGATATTCTGGTTCTTCGGGTCTTTTCTGTGATTTTGGTTAGCATAAATCAGTTCCTCAAAGCCTCATTATCTTTAACTAATGAAGTCACAGTAATAAAAGCAGGAAGCCCAAGTTTATACACAGTTATGGAGACCAGTTAGACACAATCTTAGGAACAAGCTGGCCCCCGTCTGATTATTTCATTTTAATAATTATACAGTTTACATTCCTTACTGAATGATACCTCTCTGAATTTTAACCATCTGGTATAATTATTTCAAGATGGATTTCCAAGACTGAAAAGCATTGGGAAAATGTTTTCCTCTTCCTGTGTTCATTTGGTTGGCCTGCTCATTCTTCCCAGCTTCTCGTCTATCGTATATCCCTATATTGTTCAATTTGTGTCACTGTAGCAAGGTCAGTCCCTATGAAGTGCCGAGGTACAATATGCCTGTGGAGAATCAAGTGACTCTGTTTGTGAATCCTTATCTCCTTATCGTAAATGTATTGGCTCAACTTATGAAACACGGAAGACTATATACTCATTGTATGTGTGTCTAAAAATATATCTCTAAGCGTAAATATATATATTTACAAATACCTGAGCTCTTGTATTTACAAACACATGTTATAAATATACTTGTGTATATAATAATCTTTGTATAATATACATATACTTATAAAATTATATATATATATTCATACACACATATACTACTTAGAATGTGTGTGCACCGACACAGGCACACCGTCAGAAAAAGAATCACTTGGGTGCACCTGAGCGCCTCAGTCGGTTGAGTGGCCGACTTCAGCTCGGGTCATGATCTCACGGCTCACGAGTTCGAGCCCCACGTTGGTCTCTCCTCTGTCAGCATGGAGCCTGTTCTGGATCCTCTGTCCCCCTCTCTCTGCCCCTCCCCTGCTTGAGCTGTCTCAAAAATAAATAAACATTTTTTAAAAAGCTGTAAAAAAGAAAAAGAATTACTTTCCCTTGAATAAATATTCTGCCAAAAAATTTTAATTGTCTAAGCATTAATATATCCTTTCTAGTGACCTAAAGATTCTGTTTTGCATCTTCATTTTGAAGCATCTCATCGCAAAATGTGGCTGAACTTATCAAAACAAGCCAGAATGGGTCTACTAGATTCAATTTTTTAAAAGGTTTCTGGTTCAGGGCACCTGGGTGGCTCAGTCAGTTAAGTATCCGACTCTTGGTTTCAGCTCAGGTCATGACCTTGTAGTGAGTTTGAGTCCCGAGTCAGGCTCTGTGCTCACAGCACAGAATCTGCTTGGGATTCTCTCTCTCTCTTTCTCCTTCTCTCTCTCTGCCACTCGCCCCATCTCAAAATAAATAAACTTAAAAAAAAAGTTTTAAAAATTCAAAAAAATCTACTTCTTGTTCTATTAAACCTGTTCTGCTTGTAGAAAATACTTATATTCATTTAATAAGCTTAAATTACATATAATATGTTGATATTCATTTAATAAATATTGACATTCAATAAATAATTACAGAGCTTGGAACGCCTGGGTGGCTCAGTCAGTTAAGCATTGGACTCTTGATTTCAACTCAGGTCATGATCTATTGGTTCCCGAGATCGAGCCCTGAGTCGGGCTTTGCACTGACAGAGTGGAGCCTGCTTAGGATTCTCTCTCTCTCTCTCTCTCTCTCTCTCTCTCACTCTGCCGCTCCTCTCAAAATAAATATATAAAACATTAAAAAATGTTTAAAAAATTATTACAAAACTTGACATGACACTATTCTAAGTGCAGGAACAAAGGACAAACCTGTTGGCCTCACAGAACTTACATTTTAGTGGTAAAGATTGATAATAAGATATAAACAGACATAGATTATGGTATCGGGTAATACTAATCACTGATAATAAAGATAGAGCAGGTAGGGGAGTGGGAAGGACACAAGGCACTATGTGAAATGGAGTGATCAGGACAAGTCCCCTTGGGAAGTGACATCTGAGCAGAGAATGGACCAGAGTGGGAGAGATGCCATTTATCTGAGTGACTGGCCCAGTAGCTCTACACCGTCTTGCAAGTCATCAAGGGATGCTGCCACAATGTTATCAACGCTGGCAAAGGACAGGAAACTCCCAGGTCAGAGACAAAGGAGTCTCTTACAGCACAGCGGACCTCATGACCTCCATCTGGCCCTTGTTGCCTGAGTCCCATAGGGATGATGTGAAAGCTGACCCAGAGGGACATTGCACAAGTGGCTCTATACCACAGTGAAGAACCCTAAACTTGGAGAACCCCCACTCGGATTAAGGGGGCGTCTAGCAAACCTATCCAATCTCTGTCCCAGGGAGGGACGCTGTCTTCATTATACTGGTCGGGAACAAACCAGCCCTCTCTCCTGAAAAGAGAGATACTACCTCTGTTTTCTAAGGCAGAGGGTTTGGGTCGCTATGCAAACAACTTTGAAAAAACCTGAAAGGAAAATTGACCTGAGATGTGCAGAAATACCCTGGAGAATAGTATCCTAATGTCAACTTTTAGCATACATCAGAGTCACCTGGAAGGCTTGTTCAAACACATATTTCTAGGGCTAACTCCCAGTGTTCCAAATTTTACTTTTTAATGTTTGAGAGACAGAGAGAGACAGAGAGCAGGGGAGGGGCAGAGAGAGGAAGACAGAGGGTCCCAAGCAGGCTCCATACTGACAGCAGAGAGCCCGATGCAGGGTTCGAACTCAGAAACCGTGAGATCATGACCTGAGCCAAAGTCGGATGCTTAACATACCCAGGCACCCACGCGCCCAACAATGTTCCTGATTTAATTGGTCTGCAGTGAGTCTAAGAATTTGCGTTTCTAACAAGTTCCCACATGATGTGATACTGCTGGTCAGGAATCTGTACTTTGAGAATCACTGTTTTAAGTCTATCGAACAGACCACGTTTGGCTGTGTTGTTACTAATTCGCCTTCATTTCCCTATGCTTTATGATCAGAAAATCACAATTCTAATTGCTTATGTCTATGGTGATCTTTTATTGCATTAAATCTGGTAAGTAACGGATCTCTTCTTTTTAATGTTTACTTTTCAGGGAGGGAGAGGGAGAGAACATGAGCAGGGGAGGGCCAGAAAGAGAGGGAGACCCAGAATCTGAAGTGGGCTCTGTGCTGACAGCAGAGAGCCCAACGCGGGGCTTGAACCCACGAACCGTGAGATCGTGACCTGAGCCAAAGTCAGACGCTTACCAACTGAGCCACCCAGGTGCCCCGGTAACTTATCTCCTATTAGAAACAATTCTCATAGCTTATAATGTGGTTCAGCTTATTGGCTTTTATACTTCCATTCCAGACATGAAACAAAGGAGACAGCTGAAATAGGGAAAATAATAGAAAAAAAAAAAAAGAGAGAAAATAATAGAAAAAAATAAAGAAAATTATAGAAAAAAAATAGAGAAAAAAAATCCTGCTTATGGCATTATCTTAATAATCTTAATGGTAACTTGTGTCTAACGTTGATATTAAGGACATACCAGTTTATAGCCCCAGGATGCACTGACTGAGGTGCAAATATCGGCTTGTTTAAAAAGCTTTGGGGGCGCCTGGGTGGCTCAGTCTGCTGAGCTGAGCATCTGACTCTTGATTTCAGCTCAGTTCATGATCTCGCAGTTCATGAGTTCCAGCACTCTGTGGCTTGGGATTCTCCCTCTCTCCCTCTTTCTCTGCTCCTTTCCTGCTCATGCTCTCTCTCTCTCTCTCTCTCTCTCTCTGTCTCAAAATAAATAAACAAGAAAGAAAGAAAGAAAGAAAGAAAGAAAGAAAGAAAGAAAGAAAGAAAGAAAGAAAGAGGCACCTGGGTGGCTCCATTGGTTCAGCGTCAGATTTCGGCTCAGGTCATGATCTCGCAGTTTGTGAGTTCGAGCCCCGCGTGGGGCTCTGTGCTGACAGCTCAGAGCCTGAAGCCCGCTTTGGATTCTGTGTCTCCCTCTCTCTCTGCCCCTCCCCCACTCACACTCTGTCCCTCTTTCTCTCTCAAAAATAAATAAACATAAAAAGAAAAGAAAAGAAAAAAAGAAATAAAAAGGAAAAGCATTGATAATTTTCCATCTACCGTAACATACTGTTCAGCTCTAAAAGATTTTGGAAGTCAAAATTGAGTTTTAAATGAACTAATAGTAATAGATATTTCAGATTGCACACAGATCCATAAATCTATACCATTAATACATAGCTATGCTTTCTGGCTATCTCAGAATTGTCGTGAATCTGGCAGTGTTTTGTTTTTACAGCTCTAAAATTGAACTGTTCCATGAAATTAATTCCATAAGCGCACAGACATGCAGCTTATTCTTATGAGAAAACACTTACTGTTATTTGAAACGTTTTTGTATTCACAATCTATTTGAACAAAGAAATTTTGCGGGAACTATACTGTTACCCAAATTTGCCACTAAAATATAAATTTAGAGGTTTGCTTCCGTTCTCCCTCTTATCCAAGGCACTTACTCTATTGAATCAATAGGTGGCGCTTGTGCCCGTTATACTTAGCGTGGTAAGGCCCCAAATTAAAAATTGTGAAAATTTATCTTAAAAAAAAATTAGGAATTAAGTCGTAAAGTAATTCACAAAGAGAAGGTAATATATCAGTTGTACAATGCAAGCACGCAGAGAGTAATTGTGTGTGCAGGGGCGTCTGGGTGGCACCGTCCATTCAACATCCGACTCTTGATTTGGCTCAGGTCATGATCTCACCGTTTGTTAGTTCGAGCCCTGCCTGGAGCCCCGCCTCCAACCTCAGGTGGGGCTTTGTGCTGACAGCATTCTCTTTCTCTCCTCTCTCTGCCCCTCCCTCGTGCACATGTTCTCTCTCTCCTCTCTCTCTCTCTCTCTCTCTCATAAATAAATAAATTTAATTTTTTTAATATTTATTTTATTTTGAGGAAAAAGAGAGCATGAGCAGGGGAGGGGCAGACAGAGAGGGAGAGAGAGAGAGAGAGAGGGAGAGACAGAGAGAGAGAGAAAATCCCAAGCAGGCTCCATGCCATCAAATGAAGAGCCAGACGCGGGGCTCGAACTCACAAACCGTGAGATCATGACCTGAGCCAAAATCAAGTGTCAGACGCTTAACCAACTGAACCACCCGGGGTCCTCGAACAAATCAATACATTAGAAAAAATAATCGTATGTGCAAAAATCTTGTGGCAAATAGTGGAAGCAGGATTTGAATTCCGATCTGCCTGACCAAGTTCGTCACAATGGCATACCAACATATCAAGTCCTAATCCAAATAAATCTTTCCCATGATGCTATGCTACAAAGTACATTCTTGCCTTTGTTAACACTCTTCCCACTTTGTTTTATACAGCAGGTATGTGTAACAGTTACTATCACCGCTTCTTTGTTGGTAAACTCTATTATCTCTGGGAAACTGAATTGCTGCTCATTATTTCTTCCCTGCTGCATGGCTCAGGCAGACGCATTAAGACCTCTTGTTTCATCGCTGAAACTTATCATTATGCGCCTTTCTGGTACCTTTACTGTTTATTGACAAATAATTAATTTTTTCCACGTAGCTAACCTGTCCACTTCTTTAACGTGCCAAGCTCTCTTAAAAATCACATGTAAACAGCAAACACACTCGGGACTGGCTTACCTCCCAGAAGAGTTTCTAAACTTGATACAAAACTTAAAATTTCCTGAGTTCCACCTACTTTGTCATCTTATTATTTATTTCTTTTCAAACTGTTATTTCTGAAGTTTTCCAGCACAAAACTTGAGAAAGTAGTAGATCCCCCAAATATCTCTCAGCCAAAAAAAATATCTATATTTCAGCCTAAATTATACGGCCAACTTTATTTCATCTCTACCCCAACACAGCCAGCAACAGAATGTTTTCAAGCAAACTTCCAGACATCATATCATTTCATCTGGAAATGTTTTATGATACAGCTTTATAACATTAAAAAATTTAAAACCATAGCTACAGTATCACCTGGAAACCGAGCAAATAAAAAATTGCTTAATATGATCAAATATCCAGGCCATGTTCACATTTCATTGACTGTCTCATAAATGTGTTTTTTATAGTTTGTTCAAATCAGGACAAAAACACTCCTGTACATTGTACTTGGTTTACAGTTATCTGAAGACTCCACCTGGGGCAACTGGCTGGCTCAGTTGGTAGAGCATGTGACTCTTGAACTCGGGATTGTGAGTTCAAGCCCCATGTTGGGTGTAGAGATTACTTTAAAAAAATAAAATAAAATAAAATAAAATAAAATAAAATAAAATAAAATAACAAGACTCCATCTATACGAGTTCTTCCTTCTTGTTTTCTTATTTCTTCTGCCCATAGGTTTATTGACGGTATTCTCTAATCCGGCAGTGCAATCCATCCTTGAGAAAACTTTATATTGATTCTTTTCCTGCCAAGTGCAATCCATTTCCTCTAAGACCATAAAGTATATCCAAATTATATGCAGGAGTGGGGGAGTGACAGAGAGAGAGGGAGACACAGAATCTGAAGCAGGCTCCAGGCTCTGAGCTGTCAGCACAGAGCCCGACATGGGGCTTGAACTCATGAACCGTGACATCATGACCTGAGCCGAAATCGGACGCTCAACTGACTGAGCCACCCAGGTGCCCCTTTAAGTGAATAGTCTTCAATAAATATTCTCAAATAGTTTTGTCCTTTTTTTCTTAGTAAAACTTAAACTTTCAGCAAGTTTGAAAAAAAAATCACTGGGATTTTTATTAAAATTGCACTAACCTTTCCAATAATTCTTAAAGAATTGATCATTTTTCAAGCAGAATCTTCAAAATTGTGTCTGGACTTTTACTCAAGTTGTCTTCGATGTCTTTTAGTAAAAGTGTGAAGTTTCCTATATATGGGTCTCTCTAATTTCTTTTTTAATTTTTTAAATTTAAAATTTTTTTTATTTGAGAGAGAGAGAGAGAAAGAAAGCATGAGTGTGGGGGAGGAGCAGAGGAAGAGAGAGAGAGAAAATCTTAAGCAGGCTCGACACTCAGCACAGAGCCTGACTCGGGGCTTGATCTCACGACTGTGGGATCATGACGTGAGCTGAAATCAAGAGTAGGATGCCCAACCAACTGAGCCACACAGGTGTCCCTCTCTCATTTCTTATTCAAAACATTCCTAGGAATTTTATGGTTCTGTGGGTAGCATGAATTACGTCACCCTCGGGGATTCCGATGCATCTTCTAGAACATAGTCCCCCACCCCACTCCCTCACCGCCTTACTTATAAGTATACATATCACCCATCATGAACGGCGGCAAGGAGCAACGTTAAGTGAACTGAAGTAAAACAAAGCTATTGGGTTCATTGTTTTTGCTTTTTTTTTTTTTTTCATGGAGTCACTTGATTATTTTTCTTATTACTTCTAAGAGTTTTTCTTTTGCATTGAGCAATTTGCTCTCTAATATAAAACTCAAGCATTTCCTCTACGAATCAATAACCAGTGAATGTTAGTATGTGCAAAAGCCCCTGCTGAATGCTTCAAGAACACACAGACCCAAAGATCTGAATTTGCCCTTGGTCAATCAGGTTTGGGCAGAAAGTGGCACTTAATAGTCGGGGTAATTGAGCTAAGCCAAAAAACCGAGCAACAACAGAAATAAGCATGCGCCTTTTCATTAACACTACTGTCCTCAACTTATATTAACTGCCCTTCTGAATATAAGCATCACTTCAGTGAAAATGATTGCTGAGGTAGGTTGTTGAGGCGAGAACAAACCTAAATTTGGAAAAAGCCAAAGTTCAACATTTCTGCACCTCCCATAGCTTTCTCCGACCTCACAAATCAGATGCACACGGAAACTTTATGTTGTCCAAGTACGTTCAGCTCAATCATTGTCTTGAGGTTCGAAAAGGTGGAGGTGGAGGTGGAGGAGAGGCTCTACTATCTGGCCCTCGGAGACAGCGTCAGTAGCCTTCTGCCTTAAAGAAGGGGTTGCCTCTTCTCTTTGTAAAGCCAACACCACCTCCACTAATAACGGGCTGTCTCTGAATGCTAATTTCTAAATGATTCATTTGGACCTTGCAACACATTTTCCCCTGAAAATGATGCTTCTCAGACTTTGGTCTACATCACACTCTCCCAGACAGCGTGGTGATATCACAGAGACCCAAGCCCAGGATGCTGATGCTGTACATCTGGAGAGGGCCCCAAGGCAGCTGCATTTTTAACAAGCTCCCAGGGACACCGGGGCTCCTTGGTCCATAGGAGCAGTCCCAGTTTTGATCATCCCCAACAAGTAAAACACACGCATGCTCGTATACTGCCGTGTGGAGCCTCTCTTCCCTCCACACAGCTTCAGGATACCAGGAAGGGGGGTGCAGAGACTCTGACACTGGTGTTGCTGCTAGTTGGGGGGAAAAAAAGGTTTGGGCAGGAGGAGAGGGTTAGGAAATGCAGACTGGACAGAGGTGGTGTCAGCAGTCGCCCTACTGAAGGATTAGGTAGGAGATAGACAGGTAGCTGGATTGGACTCCTTTTGGTAACTACTCTCCGCAGGTCCACGGGCCCTGGACGGTAAGAGGATATGTCCACCAATCACAGTGAGTTCTGGGCAAATGGAGTGGGTCTCGTGGGAAGGAAAAATACGGGATTTCCAGAATGCGCCATCTCCCAGCTCTTGTCAACGCATGATGCCATCTTTCCCAATCACAGTTACACATGGCACCCACAACCCCCCCAAAGACGAAAGGGGACAGACCATTATTTAACCCCTGGTAAACATCAAGCACAGTCCTAGGCACATCGCGCACATCGTCACCCTTACTTTCCGCCCTCATTTTACAAAAAAGAGTCTTACTGCGCACGGAGCAAGAGCCCAGCTCCCACGCCTGCCTGGTGAGCGGCTTTAAGGAAATGACTTAACCTCTTCAAGCACAGTTTGTTTCTTTGCTAATCTGTAAATGAGAGCAATCATTCATACTCTGCAGGATTGTGGTGAGGATTAAAATATATAGGTCAAAAACATAGCACAGTGCCCAGCCCAGCGCTGATGTTCAATAAATGGTAGCTGGATCATCATAATTGCCATAATTGTCCTCGTTCTCCAAAAAAACAAGAGCAGAAACAAAACAAAACAAGACACTGAAACACCAGTGGATTTTTGCGAAAGCAACAGAGTCAAAATTCAAATCAAAGCACTTTTTTTTTCCAAACCTCATCGCCTCCACCCTAGCCTTGCCACTCAAAGTCTGGTCCAAGTTCTTAGTAGCTTATCCGAAATAGAGAATATCAGATTCCACCCAGACTACCTGAATCAGAATCTGCATTTTAACAAGATCCCCGGGTGATCTGTAGCGCATTAAATTTGAGAAGCTCGATTCTACGATGCTTGTGGTTGTATTCACTGGTAGAGCGTTATGCTTAGTTAAATTGAGGCTGAGAATTAGCTTTGTGCCCTTGGCTATGTCTAGAATGTAAGTTCAACAAGGGTAAAGATTTTACTTTTTTCGTGGCTGGGTCACTGTTGCCTCAAAAGTACCCAGTATATATCACAGAAACTCAGTAAATAAGTCTAAGACAAAATTGGGGGAGGGGATATATTTTTAGAAGTGTTTTAAATACTAAAGCAGAAGGAAACACTATTCCATACTGCATAATATATTGCCAGTCAAGGTCCAGATAAAATGATGCTCCCCATTCTATTTGCCAAATACTGGAAAAGAGGAGGAAAGAACTGGTTATTCATGTTGCCCCAGCAAGTTGCCTTTGGGAGGACTAACGTGTACATCATCCCAGAAGCCTAGAGTTGCCAGCATACTGCTCTGTTCAGAACCCTTCTTTCAGAGCACTGGGTTTCCATTATTAAACCCTGACGCGTCCCTTGTGCGAAAGGGTCTTCAGGCTTGGACGCCACGATCACTTTTGAAATGAAAACCTTCGTCGTGAAGATGCCTGAATTTAACTAACACGACTAATACATACCCAATGGTCACTAGATGAATTTCTGCTTCAGAGGGTGGTTTTTCACTGTCTGGGGCACCCAGTGTTTTCAACGGACTCACTTCTGTCGGGCAACCAGAGCACTTCTCGAAACAACAACAAAAATGACTTTATCAGTTTTGTTATAGTTACTTGTGTGCATTTCAAACTTCTAGCACTAAATTATAAGTCCCTAAATGAGTAAGTCCCTTTCAAAAAAATATTTTTGTCCAGTAATATGTGATATATTCAAAAGAACGTATGCAACACTTGTGAGCTATAAAACACGACAAATTTGACACTCCACATCCAGACCCGACATGAGAAGAAAAGACGATCCATTCTATTGAGCCCACATGCATGCTTGTGGTTGGCTGGGGAAAAAATGGTCCTTCAAAGATATATTTACCTCACAATCTCCAGGATCTGTGGGTGGTCTGTAAATAATCTGTGTGTGTGTGTGTGTGTGTGTGTGCACGCATGCACAGTGACGTATACGTGTATATACATGCATGTACTATTCCTTGTGATTTTCAGTTAAGGAAGATACTAAATTAATACTGAACACAAAATCAGGTGTAGCCTTAGCTCTGACACAAGCTATCAGTTAATCAAAGCTTGTCAGAATTGCAAGTTTTCTTGAAACAAAGAAATAAGAATACATAATCTCTGAGGATCCCATGATTCTATGAAGCAATCTCATGAAGCACCCAAACATAGACAGAGACGAGAGTAAGTTAAAGATTCATAAGACTGTCAGTTGAATTTGGAAACTAACCTCTTTTCTCTTTTGATGTAAAATTTACATGCAAACAATTAATGAAAAAAAATGATAAACCCAATTTTTTACTGATACTTCAAAAGACTGAAGTGATTGTTAATGCATCAGATACCTATGTAACCGCTTCCTCTAATAAATTCAAATTGGAAAAACTTTAACACCTAAACCTACTTGCTTTTCTTTTTTTAAAGAATTTATTAATTTTTTATTTTATTTTTGAGACAGAGAGAGAGAGAGAGAGAGAGAGTGCAAGCAGGGAAGAGGCAGAGAGAGAGGGAGACACAGAATCCGAAGCACGTTCCAGGCTCCGATCTGTCACCACAGAGCCCGATGCGGGGCTTGAACTCACAGACTGTGAGATCATGACCTGAGCTGAAGTCAGACGTTTAACCGACTGAGCCACCCAGGCGCCCCCCTACTTGCTTTTCTACTTTACTGCGCTTGAATGAAACAATACCCATATCCTTAAGCAGCTCAGAATCTAGTGGGAGAAACACACAAATATACAGATAACGTATTAGCTTCCCACTGCTGGACCCCACAAACATAGTGACTTCACATGTCACAAATTTACTATCTCACAGTTCTGAAGGTCAGATCTCCAAAATGGGTTTCAGTGGGCTAAAATTAATAAATTCTTAAACATGTAATAGCTCTTGGGAGCCTTAAGACAGAAATTTCTGTCGAGGCCTAATGCGGTAGAAACAATACTCCAGACTGAAAGGTTAGACTCCCAGGCAAGGCCTACGCTAAAGACAGGAGAAATCATTTTTCCTCTTAGATTGTTGTTTTATGAACTGGCCCCCTCCCCAGAGGAAAAGGGGAGCCCGCTACAGATTGACGGGCTGCAGGCGTTTATTTGTGGGTTGTTTCGTTTTTGTTTTGGGGTTTGGGATGTCATAGTTTATCATAAGAGAGAGACATGGCGATTTTCACATGATGACAGAATTCAGAATTGTCTAGAAGGGGCAGCTTCATGTGATACCATGTCAATAGTGACTTACTTCAGTCTACATACTTTGCAAGAATGCCAACATCTCTAAATGAGAAATAATCCTGGTCATCTAGAACTACGTGCCTCCCTTTTCTGGAGAACTACCCCCAACTTCCATGCTGACTGGTGAAATCAGTCCACACTTTACTTTAGACCCGATCCAACAGCGACTACTGTTGCCTGCAATGTGTTTTCCTTAAGATTTTTCTGGAAGCACAGTGCCTCCTCTGTTTACAGTTTCGGCTGCACTCCTTTCAACTAAAACCCAGTCCGGGAGGGGAAGAAAGTTCCTGAACGCCCGTCCTGCCGGCAGTTTGTAGCCCGCTCTGGGGCACCGAGGACAGTAGGTGGCAGGTATAATAAGGCAACAAACCTACTTTTCAAGTTTGACTCAACAGCCGCAAGGTGAGTAGGTCTCCACACCCGCTCACAAGAATCTTAAAAGTTTCCTTTAAAAAAAACCTTTTTTTTAAAGTGTATCTATTTATTTTGAGAGAGTGAGGGAAAGAGAGCAGGGGAGAGGGGAAAAGGGACACAGAGAGAGAGAGAGAGAGAGAGAGAATCCCAAGCAGGCTCTGCATCCCATACAGGGCTCAAACCCCCGAACCGTGAGATCATGGCCTGAGCTGAAACCAAGAGTCAGAGGCTTAACCGACTGAGCCACCCAGATGCCCCAAGAAATCCTCAAAGTTTCTATAGAGAACTTACCTGGATTCAGTTAATGTACGCAGTCCCGGGGACTCAACGACACATTGCTCCGCAGGCTGTTCTCCCGGGCAGCCTCCACTGTGAGAAGGCAAGCAAAGTGCACGATCGGAGGACCGGGAAGGAGGTGAGAAGCCTCCGGGCGCTGGGTCCAGCCTGCGAGTCAACCAGAGGTCATGTCCTCTGGGTGACTGCCTCCAACACACATCTCAAGGCTCTAAAAGGTCAGAGATTGTGCATTTCAGGGACGGACTTTTGGAGAAATGTATTACTGTGCCATGAATCTCCCTCTTCCTCTCCTCCCCCATTCTCCCTCTCCCCAGGGGCACAGATGCACCTGCTTGCCCCCCAGTTCACGCCACCAGGGTGGCTTGGAGAGCATAACGCATATACCCTGCACTTTGGGAATCAGCAAGCTGGTTTCTGAGACCACCTGCAGAGCTAAAGATCCACGGATGCCCTGCACGGCTGCTTTCTAAGCTAAGAAAGAAGTGGGCTATGGGGGCCCGTGAGCCACAGTTGCTCGTCTTTCATCTGGAGGACTGCCTGGAAGAACGGAAGAGACCGGAGGCATCACCAAATAGCTTAGAGCTGCAGAGGTAAGTGAGCATCTGGAACAGGGACCGTGTGCGTCGTCCAAGGAGCCACAGATAGGCTCCTCCAAAGAATCCCACACGAGAGTCAGTTTTCAATGTAATCAAGTCCAGAAAACGCTGGCAATACGACAGAACAAGTAGTAAGCACTTGCTTCCCTTTGGTCCGCCGTGTCCCAGCTCAAGTGGAATAGAAACCAGAGTTCCAGAGCTCGGGGAGAAAGGGTAGGAGAGAGAGAGGGTGAGCCAACACTCCCTTTCCGAATGCAGGCTTCTGCTCTCAGGCTGCTTGGACGCAGGCTCACGTGGGGAAGGTGCAGAGACTTTCATTGCAAGTCAAGATGGAATCGCAGTAATTTCTCGGAGAAGTGGCGGGATTTTCCGGAGTGTTCTTCCGGACAGGGGAATAATTAGCTCCATGTGGCAGATTAACGAAAGCAGTAAGAAACAAAAATGGAGTTGTTTCAGCGACACCTTGCTTGTTCAATGCAATGGTTTTAGATAGGCTTAGGGCCGGAAGGAATGAGATGCCGGGTCACCCACTCCCTGCTCTTGGCCCACACTGTACGTGTAAATCCCCGGGGCAGGCCACACACATAGGGCATGTGCCTGCTGGGCTCTCTCAGCCTCCCCAGGCCACCAACCCTCTGCTCTGCCAAGGCCACTGACACCCATTGGGCACAATGCTTTATACTGGCTAATTTTATAGGAATCGGGTGATTTCTTAATGTGTGATTCTGTCCTTCTATGATTCATAACAAATTAAACAGTCATTCATACACACTCTCTTTATATTTAACCTCTGTGTAACTTTTCCTCTCTGAACTTCTCCCGTTGTGTCAAGTTGGGTGCTTTTATTTGCTGGTTCCTAAAGACTCCTCATATACAAAGATTATTAACTCTATTATGTAAGTTGTAAATATTTTCCTAAATTCACTGCTTTTGATGATTCTTTAGGCTGCATTTAAGAATGTAGAAGTGCTGAGATTTTACGTGGCTTCATTAATGATTCATTGCCACAATTTATGCCTTTGGTATCATATTTAGAAAGCCTTTCCCCACTGAAATATCATAAAAAATATTTATCTACATTTCCTTCAGATTTTATATTATTGTGTAGTACATCTAAATTCTTTTGTAATTTTTTAACATTTTTATTCATTTTTGAGAGCCAGAGAGAGGCAGAGTGTGATTGGGGCAGGGGCAGAGAGAGAGGGAGACACAGAATCCGAAGCAGGCTCCAGGCTCCAGGCTCCAAGCTGTCAGCACAGAGCCCCGTGTGGACCTCGAACTCACAAATTGCGAGATCATGACCTGAGGCCCCAGTCAGAGGCGTAGCCGACTGAGCCACCCAGGCGCCCCTGTCCACACATCTGAAACAAGCCTTTATTGTGTTCTTCCAAAGTCTTGGTATTAAGATGCATTTTCATATGGAAATTTTTTTGTTATATACTTTCGCCTAGCTAGAATGAACCCTGCTTGGTATATCAGATTCACTAAGGTTTCATTTAGCATTGATGTACCACAGTGTATAAGTAAGTATGGTCAATAGCTGCCTTTTACTTTTTTTTTGGGGGGGGGTTGTTTGTTTGTCTTTAATGAGGGTAATTCTAGCCCATCCGATGCATTAGAAAAAATATCCTTGATACTCTGTATCAGATTAGATAGCCTAAGAATTGTCTATTCTTTAATGATTTGATAGAACTATAATCTGTGACTCCTTTAAGTGTGATACCTTTTTCACAAAGGGATCTATTCAGGTTTTCTAGTGCTTCTAGAGTTAATGTTAACCATTTATATTTCACAATGAAGTTTTCCATTTCATCCAGAAGTGTCCATAAAGCTAATGTGCATTATGAATCTCTCTGAGTACAACATAAAAGGGGTTTTAAATGGTTTTGATCAGGAACCCAGGAACCTTTTGTTGCTTAACTGATCTTTTTGTGAGACTATGGTTCTAAGTTTCACACTTTGGAAAATGCTAAGGCCATGTCTTAGAACATCCCCTTAAATTTGGCTTTAAATCCTTTCTTTACAAAGAATTGTATTACCTTTCTTATTCTAAATCTTGTATATTGCTTTTCCTCTATTTTATACAATTATTTTTACTCAGATGATTAGCTTTTGAATACGTGTGTTTGTTTTTGCTTTTCGAGCACCTTTAAGTTTTTTTTCTTTTTCTCCCCAATTAGTGGAAAAGAAATTGAAATCAGGAAGTCACTAGGAATTTGTTTCCAAAAATCCAATAGGCTCTAGCTTTAAGTATTTAAACTGAGTGAAAGAAAAGGAAAGGATGCTAGGAGAATGAACGGAAAGAATACGTAATGGTCAACGTCAAAAGGAGAGAGAAAGGAAAAAGCCAAAACTTGCAACAGGCAATGGGTGCAAACAACTTTTCAAAACGTTTTTCTAGTTTTATTGAGATATAACTGACATTCATCACTTTATGAGTCTCAGGAGTCCAGCATAAAGGTTTGACTTACATATGTGAAATGATCATCACAATAAGTATAGTTAATGTCCATCATCTTATACAGATAGAATACAAATAAATGGAAACAGGGGGGGAAAATGCTTTTCCTTGTAATGAGAACTCTTGGGATTTATTAACAACTTTCCTATATGTAATACAGTAAGGGTAATTATAGTCATCATGTTGTACATTACATCCCTAGTGTTTATTTACCTTTTACCTGGAAGTTATCATCGGGCCACCTTCTCTCCATTCCCTCTGCCTCTATTTCCCAGCCTCCGGTAACCACAAATCC
The DNA here is from genome assembly GCF_007474595.2 of Lynx canadensis. Classification (NCBI taxonomy): domain Eukaryota; kingdom Metazoa; phylum Chordata; class Mammalia; order Carnivora; family Felidae; genus Lynx; species Lynx canadensis. The sequence continues at coordinate 78,997,312 of NC_044313.2, read as the reverse complement.
GATCTCTTTTTCTATAAAGCTTTTTCTTCCTCTTAGATTTCCACGTATAACTGAGATCATGTAGTATTGTCTTTCTCTGTCCAAATTATTTCATTGAGCATAATGCCCTCAAGGTCCTCCAATCTTGTTGCAAATGGCATGATTTCCTCAGTGTTTATGGGTGAATAATATTATATTTAATATATATATATATGTATCTGATAAATCATATAAATCAGGACTCCTTTATTCATTCATCCATTGATGGACATTTAGGTTGTTTCCATGCCTTAACTATTGTAAATAATGCTGCTATGACCATGAGGGTGTAGGTATCTGTTTGAGTTAGTGTTTTTGTTTCCCTTGGTTACATTCCCAGAAGTGGAATTACTGGATCATACGATAGTTCTAGTTTTAAATTTTTGAAGATCATCCATACTGTTTTCCATAGTGGTTATACCAGTTTACCGTCCCAACAGCACACAAGGGCTCCTTTTTCTCTCCATCTACACCAACACTTGTTATCTCTTTTTGACAACAGCCATTGTAACAGGTGTGAGGTGATACCACACTGTGGTTTTGATTTGCATTTCCCTGATGACTGCTGAGCCTCTTTTCATGTACCTATTGGCCATTCATGAATCTTCTTTGGAAAAAGTTTATTCGGGTCGTTTGCCCATTTTTAAATAAGATTGTTTGTTTTGCTATTGAGTTGTGTGAGTTCTTTTTATATGTTATATATTAACCCCTTATCAGATATATAGTTTGCAAATATTTTCCCATTCTATAGGTTGTCTTTTAGCTTTGTTGGTAGTTGTTGTTGTTGTTGTTGTTGTTGTTGTTGTTGTTGTGTGTGTGTATGTGTGTGCAGAAGCTGTTTAGTTTGATGTGGTCCACCTGTTTTATTTTGTTGCTTGTGCTTTAAGTGTCAGATCAAAAAATCATTGCCAAGACCCACATCAAGGAAATTTTTCCCATATTTTCTTTTAGCAATTTCATGGTTTCAGGTATTACATTCAAGTCTTTAATCTATTGTGAGTTAATTTTTGTGAATGTGTAAGATAGAGATCTAGTTTTATTCTTCTACATATAAATATCCAATTTTCCCAGCATCATTTATTGAAGAAACTGCCTTTTCTCCATTGAATATTCTTGGTTCCTTTGTCAAATGTCAGTTGGCTGTATATACTTGCGTTTATTTCTGAGCTCTCATCTGTTCCATTGCTCTATTCTTCTGTTTCTATCCAGTATCACATTATTTTGATGACTATAGCTTTACAGTAGAGTTTGAAATAGAGAAGTGTGATGCCTCCTGCTTTGTCTTTCTTTCTTAGGATTTTTTTAGCTACTTGGTGTCTTTTGTGGCTCCATATAAATTTCAGGATTGTTATTTCTACTTCTATAAAAAATGCCATTGGAGTCTTCATAGGGATTGCATTGACTCTATAGATGGCTTATGCTGGTATTGATCTTTTAACAATATTATTTCTTCCAATCCATGAACATTGGGTACTTTTCCATTTATTTGTGCCTTCTTTGATTTCTTTTATCATTGTCTTATGGTTTTCAGAATAGAGATCTTTTACCTACTTGGTTAGATTAATTCCTAGTCTATTGTTTTTGATGTTATTGTAAATGGGATTGATTTTACTTTTATTTATTTATTTTTTGGATAATTCATTGTTAATGAATAGAATTTTTGTATGTTAATTTTGTATCCTGCAACTTTACTGAATTTGTTGGTTACATCTAACAGTTTTTTGGTTGAGTCTTTAGGATTTTCTATATAAAAAGCATGTTATCTGTAGATAGAGACAGCCGTATTTCTTCTTCAATACTAATGCCTTTGTAAATGTTTTTACTATGAAAGGATGTTGAATCTTGTCAGATTTTTTCTACATCTATTGAGATGATCATAGGTTAGTGTGGTATTATCACATTGATGAATTTGTGTATGTTGAATCATCCTTGCATTCCAGGCATAAATACCACTTGATCATGGTGAATGATCCTTTTAATGTGCTGCTGAATTCAGTCTGCAAATATTTAGTTGAGAATATTTGCATCTAACATCTGGAATATTGGCCTATAGGGTTTTGGTTTTGGTTTTTTTTTTGTTGTTTTTTTGTTTTGTTTTGTTTCGTTTTGTAGTAATGTCCTTTTCTGGCTTTGGTTTCCAAGTAATGTTGGCCTCCTTTACAAATATTAATTCCTGGGGTGCCTGGGTGGCTCGGTTGGTTAAGCGTCCAACTTCAGCTCAGGTCATGATCTCATGGTTCATGGGTTTGAGCCCCGCGTAGGGCTCTGTGAAGACAGCTCAGAGCCTGGAGCCTGCTTCCTATTCTGTGTCTCTCCCTCTCTCTGCCCCTCCCCTGCTTGCACTCTGTCTCTCAAAAATAAATAAACATTAAAAAATATTAATTCCCAAGTTGTCTGTAAAGACAGGTGCCATAGACAACTAGTTGGTAGATAAAATATTTTGAGTAGAAGAGGAATTCTTTTGTTCTTGTTGCCTCTTTCCATTTTATAAAATGGAAAGACTTGGTCCCATCTGTACATCTAGCTTGTTGGATAATAACACAAACAGGGATAAACATTGACTTAGAAACTCCATTTGGACTGAATTATAATTTTTTTCCATATTCCAAAGCATATGGACTGTGTGTACAAATGGCCCTTTGGGCTATGAGACCTATAACGAAATATCAAATATCTACATAGTAGGACCATTCAGGCATTTGGGACTCCAGGAATTAAATGTCCCAGTGAGGGGTTAATGTCGTGTTATTTGTCCTCCATCAGCTAGTTCTCCAAGCACATTATAGCGTCTCTGAATTTCAGTTTCCTCACCTCTAAAATGGACATTATAATATCTACTGAGCAGGGTTTGGGTGACAATTTGAATTAACAGGTTGGCCTCAGGACTCCTTTTCCCAGTAGTTATGGCCTTTTAAGACCCCTACAAAATTTTAAAAAGAGATCTTTGGGGCTTGCAGAATCCCAGGGGACCTCACCTCATGACATATCAAAGTACGCGAGTGTTTTAACCTGTAGTTACCTCTGAATCATGAAGCAAATCCTTGCAAAGATCTTGTGGTTTAAATCTTTCACTTTAACTCAGTGTGGCTGTATTATAACAAATGATACTTCATTGATTCCAAAATGGTTTGTTTTGCTCTGTTTTGTTTACATTTTCACATCTCTGTACTCAGAATGCTTCTTACTTAGATGTCTTACAAGTACGTCTGGAGTTGTTTTTCTTTCCCAGGAGTACAGAATTTAATGAAAGGTATGTTTTATAGACGAGGGCATCTTAGATTCAACAAAATACCGTAAGGTCTTCAGGCCTTTCAAATGAAACACCCCTCCCTGGGAAAATCCGCATGCCTTAATGAATGACTACAGTCATCAAAGAGGGAGGGAGTTTTGGTGATTGTCTTGTCCATAGGCCTCGCTGCCCTGTGACTCATCATCTCCAGTATACTCCAGCCATTCAAGATACTAGGTGCATATACACACAAGCGCATACAAAAGGTTTCAGTGCACAACTTTGGAAGATTACATACCCTAAAATAGAAATCTCGAACCTCACAGATAGCCTAGGTCCCTAGCAATGGGCCCATAAAAATGCAAAGCCCAGGGGACAGAACACTAAAGCAACAAATCAAAACAATACCAGTCATTATGCAAACACCAAGGCACATAATCTCATTGAGGAAACGATGCCAAATTCCTGGCTCAGAATTAAAAGCATAGAGTTTTTTGTTTTTGTTTTTGTTTTTAAGACAATGTTTTTAGAGCAGTTTTAGGTACACAGCAAAATTGAGAGGAACGTGAGGAGATTTCCCATATATCACCTGTCTCCACCAGTGCATAGTCTCCACTCTTTATTGTGCCCTCACCAGAGTGGTCCGTTTGTCACAACTGATGAGCCTACTTTGACGCATCATTATCACCATGAGTCCATAGGTTATATTAGGGTTGACTCTTGGTGTTGTGCATTGTAGCCGTTCAAACAAATGTATAATGGCATGTAACCAGTATACTACCAGTATACTGTAATAGAGTCTTGTCATTGTCCCCCAAACCCTCTGAAGGCACAGGTTTTCAAATGTGTCCAGACTGGGGACCCAGCTCCACTCCACGGTGAAGATGCATTCCCTTTAAGACCTCTCTAACACCCAGAACACGGTTGCTGGATAAACACACTCACTACCAGTAAGAGCTTACGGCATGAGTCAAGCAGGGATTAATTCTTCTGTTCTTTCCCGTGCTCTGCGCTGACACCCTGGAGCTTTTAGAAACCTTGATGAAAGAGGGAGGATGTGTTCCTGGAACACCACCTACCTTCCAGCCTAAGTCAGGAAGGAGAAGCCAGAGAGCAAGAAGGGCCCCACCCCCTCTGCCAAGGGAAAGCATCTTTGCCCTGTTATTTTGTGACCTAGGGATTGGGGAAGAAGTTTAAAGAAGATCCCCAAAGCACAGATGTTAACATAAAAGTAGACACGCAAACAGAGTTGGATTTCTGCTCATTGAGTCAAATCATCGACGAGACGAATAAAGAAATGACAGATTGACAGAGATGTTTACAACGGCACAACTAGCAAAATAGGTAGAGAAACGGGTACTTTCCGCACTGTTGATGGGAGTACACAGCCTATTCTAGAACAATCTGGCAGCGTGTAGTAAAGTGGGGCAACTTCATGGCCTGTGACCAACAGATCTCATTCCTAGAAATATATCTCAAAGAAATTCTCACACAATTCCACAATGGGGAGTATAAAGGCTAATGGGTTTAACAATGGGGGAGTTGAGGAAATGACTCGAAGGCGGGGGGGGGGGGGGGGGTGGGGTGGGGACAAGATACTTAAAAAGTGGATATTGTGAGATTTTGTAGGACAGTAAGAAAGACAACACTACAGGTACAGACTGCAACATGCTATGTTCTCACAAGCAGGGCTGACTTGACAGGTGTATCACAGATGCAACGCACAGGATCTAGAAGGTTCTCACACTGTTTACTGCTCTTCTGTCTGTGTCTTGAAATCCTCAATCATTTAAAAAAATTTTTTTAAGTTTTTTATTTATTTTTGAGAGAGAGAGAGGGAGTGAGCAGGGGAGGGATAGAGAGAGGGGGAGACACAGAATCCAAAGCAGCTTCCCGGCTCTGAGCTGTCAGCACAGAGCCCAAAGTGGGGCTCGAACCCATGAACTGTGAAATCATGACCTGAACCGAAGTTGGCGCTTAACCGACTGAGCCACCCGGGCACCCCAAAATCCTCAATCATTTAAAAAAAATTTTTTTTCAACGTTTATTTATTTTTGGGACAGAGAGAGACAGAGCATGAATGGGGGAGGGGCAGAGAGAGAGGGAGACACAGAATCGGAAACAGGCTCCAGGCTCTGAGCCATCAGCCCAGAGCCTGATGCGGGGCTCGAACTCACGCACCGCAAGATCGTGACCTGGCTGAAGTCGGACGCTTAACCGACTGCGCCACCCAGGCGCCCCAATCCTCAATCATTTTTAAACAAGGGGTCCTACGTTGTCATTCTGTACCTGTTCTCACATTCTAAGCAGCCAGTTCCGTTCATGAGTATAATGTAGAGAAAAGTGGGAAAAAGGATGAGCTTTATTGCAAAACACCATATGGAAAGGTTGTATGCTATCTACTTTACAACAGGGTGTTAAAAACCCTACAAGGTTAAAGTAGAAAGGAGGTCAAATGTGTGGGAGTGGGGATCCGAGACAAAGGTTAAAGTTAAACAAGAATAAACAAAACCACAAAAGGCCCTTATAGGGATGAATAACTTATTCCCTGTAAGTCTCCAAATGACAATGATTTGGTTTTCCTTGCATGAAGGAGACCCTGCAGAAAACCTTTAGTAAAATAGTTCGAGATCAACCAAGCTTGAACACTTCACCTTTCCACTTCTTCTTGCCTAAGAATATCTGATTTTCTAGCATAGAATAGATTCCAGTTGTTTATATATTGCCAACACATGAACCATCTTCCCAGTCGGTTTTGTTTTTCCGGACTCAAAATGGCATACTAGTAGAAAAAATTACTTTGTAAGTGGCATTGCCTATTACAACCATAGGGATATAAGAATGCCTGGGTGGCTCAGTCAGTTGAGTGTCTGACTCTTGATTTTGGCTCAGGTCATGATCCCAGGGTTGCAGAATCGAGCCCCACGTCGGGTTCTGTGCTGACAGCCGTGAAGCTTGCTTGGGATTCCCTCTCTCCCTCTCTATCTGCCCCTCCCCCATTCTCTCTCTCTCTGTCTCTCTCAAAATAAAGAAATAAAACTTTAGAAAAATAAAATAAAAACATAGGGCTATAAAACTTTTCTAATAAAGCAAATCAAAATACAAAACACTTTAATTAATATTTGTAATTTTATAATTTATAAATTTATAATTATATAATTATATAATTATAATTTAATTAATATTAATAATTAATTATAGTAACAGAAGCAAAACCAATCCCAACTACAATTTTAAATCAAATTGAGTCAAAAACTAATTATTAAAATTTTTTTTAACGTTTATTTATTTTTGAGAGAGAGAAAGAGACAGAGCATGAGCAGGGGAGGGCTGGAGAGAGAAGGGGGCCACAGAATCTGAAGCGGGCTCTAGGCTCCGAGCTGTCAGCACAGAGCCCAACACAGGGCTCGAACTCATGAACCGTGAGATCAAGACCTGAGCCAAAGTCAGATGCTTGACCAACTGAACCACCCAGGGGCCCCTGAGTCCAAGCCAGTTATTAATGGAAACAACCCAAAGAGACTTGAAGGTATTTAAATCATGCCACTAAGCCCTGACTGCCGAACTAAAATGCAAGTTCCGTTGCTGGTGCATTTGCAACTATCTCCCGTGCTCTGAGTGGCCAAGAACATGCCCGAACCAATGGTGAAAATTTAGGAGCTAACCCAGGAATACTCTCCCTCCTCTTCAGATGACTTTTAAGCTGCAAAATGTTAGTGTTTGCATCACTTGAAAGGTTTACTTGGTTTAATGTCATCAAATTAGATCTGCACCCCCATAATTGTGAAAACAGAAAGCAGGAGCCCGCGCAGGTCGAATATTCTGAAAATTCCCTGCAGGTTCCGTACCACCAACCCTCCACCCAGTGTGGACACAGGAGCTCTTCACTGGAAAAGAGGACTGTTCACTAGGAAGGAGACTGGTTGGAGGGAAGGAAGGCCCCTGGCTTTGCCTTTGGCTGACTGGAGATCTTGAATGAGACGCTGTGTTTCTAGGCTTCAGTTGAAAGAAGTACATACGTTTTCTGTGTTTCCAGCCAGTTCGGATATTCAGTTTACATAAGAAGGTAGAGCGAATTTAGGAAAACCAAAGCAGGAATTGGGAATGAACGGCACCACAAGCATCACAATTAATGATGCAGGGGGATTAGGCATGTTATGGAGATGTTTGTATGACTGGGTCACGGCAACCATCCTGGGGTGGAATTATTTCCCGGGTGGAGAATCCATGTTCTGCTGGGGAGCTTCCAATCGATCTGAGTCTTGAGGTGCAGAACCTAGGGACGGGCTTGGAGGAGTGGGGTTTTAATCCATTCACACTTTTTTTTTTCATCTCAGGCGAAGAACTCACCTAACGAGGTTGCCTGGGCGGCATCTGTCATATCTGAAGCCATGATTAATCTGCCTCGAGTTGAGAAATTTCTGGTTGCAACACCTTGTGGGCTGGCTGGGACAGAGCATGCTGTCCTGACAGCAGCCTCTAAGAGCTAGAATTAATCTGAAGCTCCCAGGACTTGAAGACAGCAGACACCCCCACACCCTCAGGGACTTCAGAGACCAGGTAATGACGAGTGATCTATTCGCGGGGACTGGTCACGGTATTTCAACGAGACACGGGAAATATTTGGAGGCACAGGAACTTTACACGTTGGTGAGGAATGTTGTATTTTGGTTCTACCACGTTGAGCAAGAGATAGAGAGAGTCTAATGTGACTATTCTGGACGGAGAAGATAGAATGCAGAGTTTTCTAAGACGTGTCATAGTGCGTTTCAGAAAGCTGTGGCACTGAGAGAGCAGACATTGCCCTATTTGAGTCTCCTCCAGGGGAAGTATCCTAAATCCACACCCAGGAAATGCAAATGGCAGGTTTTGTGGATTTAGGAGACCATTCTCTTGGATTGTGCATCTAAGGGGTTTGAGAAATGATGTTTGGATCACGTTTTAAGAACTTTTTGGAATTTTCAAAAGGCCCCCTATTATCGCGTTCCGTCGGCCTTGAGTATCTCTTCATCTGTGGGAAAATTTGGGCCAAGTGATTGGTTGGTGTTACTGTACCAAGTGACATTCCTGCTTATGGAACATTCTTCCAGTAGTTTGCAAGGACATGCCATTCTCCTTTTCTGCGGCTTTGTAATGAAGGGCTCTACTGGTGAGGTGTGAAAAAGTGGTTCCTACTAATGTGGCTACTATTGAAGAGTGACATGTTCCTCTAGCCCCATAAAGGAAGACCTGTGTGAAGGCCAGGGACGTGAGGATGGGCCAGCCTGGTGGACTCCTACCTCCCTGGGCGTTGGAAGATGGAATGATTGTCCTTTCCTTCTACGCGTCAAAGCCAAATGGTTATTTCCTTGCTTTTACAATGTACTTACCTTTTATCTTCTGTTTTCAGAAACACAAAAGTTGGTAGCAGACTTTCTTCACGTTTGGAAAAAAAGACACCTGTTTAAATATATAATCCCTTTAGCACACTAAAGACTTCAGAAATGTGATACCGTGTGGAACTCACTGCGAGTGGGGATAAGAATAGAGTGTCCAGGGGTCATTTTATTCTAATAGAACTGGTTTTAATGTTCCTTCACCTACCTATTTATTCTATGTCTCCTTTACTTCATACAAGAAACTGAGGGATCAATTATCTCCTCCACAGCTCCTCCTTTGTTATCTGATTGATTGATTTTTTATTTTTTATTTTTTATTTTGAAGCAACAGTCTTCCAGAGTTCAAGGGCTTGGCCCTCCACTTTGCAGAAGAGCCGTGAAAATATGGTGCCCTCTAGTGTTGGCCAATTTTTTTTCTTTTCTCCCTTGAGCATTTAATTCCCCATTTATCCTAAAAGTCTCCCCTGCTAGGGTTCCCCTGGGCTTGAAGCACAGAGCTACTGGCCTCTCAACCCTATTTGAAGATCCTTCCCAAGCTGCCAGAGTCCTTCTTCCTTTGGTACAAAGTGCTAAACCTCCAGATCTGAGATTTGCAGGCCTGAAAATCCTATTGTGTAATGACTTCATCCGTTCACTTGTTAATAGTCTCCTCCCCCTTCCAGATTTCTTCTCTCACTCTGTGGGTGGTGGAATTTAGAAAACAGAGAACCAAATTAGATCCCAATTCTGATTAACTTGGCTGCTAACAGTTGTGCAACCTTGTGAGTCAGGCTTCTTTGGTGAGAGAGGAGAATATCAGAGCTTTGTGAAGGACGCTGAGGTGAGGACAAGACAGAATTTGAATTTTCGTAAACAGCCCAATTGGTTTTTGATGGATTATGTTGGATAAAAAGGGAAAAAGTGGCAAACACCAAAGCGTCTTAATCGACAGGCGAGAGTCTTACGGCCAGCAAAGTCCCTGATGCCACTGCCCCAGAGCCTGTGATCAGCAAAAAGTGAGGTGGGGTCTGGGGGCTGCTGAGATGGTTATTACAAAATTGAAATACTCAAACTTGTGGATTTGCCCCATAAGAAGATTTCTAGGGCGTTTACTCAATAGTCATTAGGTTTAAAAGTTTATTTACTTATTTTTTGAGAGAGAGATAGAGCACAAGCAGGGGAGGGGCACAGAGAGGGAGAGAGAGGATCCCAAGCAGGCTCCACACTGTCAGTGCAGAGCCCAATGCAGGGCTCGAACTCACAAACCGTGAGATCGCGACTGAGCCGTAATCAAGAGTTGGATGTTCAACCGACTGAGCCATCCAGGTACCCCAGTAGTCATTGGGCTTAAATTTACACCTAATCATTATTTAAATATTTAAGTTTACACCTAATTATTTCTAAAAGTCTTAAGTGCATTTTCATTACAAGAGTAATTCAAGCTGATAAAGTCATTAAGGAAAATATACAACCAATGCATAGCAAAAGAGAGAAAATTTTCATTTCTAGTGTCCAAATATAATCATTAGCATTTTAGAGTAATCCTTCCAGTCTTTTTGAAGATCATACTTTTTTGGCTTATTTATTTAAGATATTTTACAAGTAGAATTGTAGTTAGATCTTTAAGTTGCTTAAAATAGTTTTTGACTCCATGGTCCCAGACAAACTGTGCAAAACTCCATAAATATGAACAAACTTTTAGGCCAACATATAATTTTTTTATCGTAATTTTAAACAACTGCAAGGGAGGCACTTGAAATTTAAATCGTTTTCATTTTGCGATGATCAAGTTGCATTTTCTTTTAAATTTCTATTTATGTTTTATTTATTTTTGAGAGAGAGAGAGCACAAGCCGGGGAGAGGGAGACACAGAATCCAAAGACAGGTTCCAGGCTCTGAGCTAGCTGTCAGCACAGAGCCCGATGCAGGACTCAAAGTTACAAACAGTAAGATCATGACCTGAGCCAAAGTCAGACACTCAATCGACTGAGCCACCCAGGTGCCCCAAGTTTCATTTTCTTATAATTTTTCAGGGATTTCATTGTAATTTTTATTAGTATATAATTGGTCAAAGGATTGTAAATAGATTAAAACTTTAATGAATAATTGTTAAGCATTAAAACCAAATTTTATTAGCAATGAATCTCTTAATGACATGAATGGAATTTTCTAATTCATACACCCAGTGATGATTATTCATTGACAGATGAAACAAAACTCAGCATCAGTTATTTTCCATTTATTATTCAACCGTGTCGAAAAAACCATGTTTATACAACGCATTGAAAAACTGTGTTTATATAATGCTATTCAATTCTTTTAATTCTTTCTGCAGCTGTGTGTCAAAAATCACATAGTGATAGATCCAGAAAAGTTATTTTTAATCATCTACCCCCTAACAACTCAAGTAGATTCTTTCCTAGTTTTTTGAAAGCAAAGAAGTAAAACCTAACACATTTGCAGAGGTGAATTGCCCTTGGGAAAGGAACTGCTTCTTTATCAACAATATCTTTGCCAACACCAATGTCAATGTGATCAAGTGTTCCTGCATACCCTACATCCTACTAAGATTTAGAAGAGGGGAGAGGCAGACCTGCCTTTTGTAGAGTTAGAACAGGAGAACCAGATTGAAGCTAGAAACTCTCAGGTCATATCAATGTTAGGAGAAATCTAGAATCTGATTTCTTAAAAACTACTTATGTGTCTGTGTATTTCTTGGAAAATCATTGCCTATTCTGGAATGAAGACCACTGGCATATATGATTCTTCCTCCCGACAATTTTTCCCCACTTGATGTGATATCCTAAGTGTGCCTATATGTTATGATATAGTTTTCAGAAACATTTTAAGGGCTTTGATATGGAAATTGGGGTTCAGAGACAGCCAGGAAAGAATTCTTGAGACGTCTTTGGTGCAACAAGGTGGGTTTATGAAAGCACAGGGACAGGACCCGTGGGCAGAAGGAGCTGCACGGGGGTCGTGAGGAGTGAATGATTATATGCCTTTAAGTTGGCAGGGGGTCAGGGACAGCATAAGTCTCTAAGGAACTTGGAAGCAAGGTTTCCAGGACCTTGGGGGACTAGCTGTTGTTAGGGGTCATTTAGTGCTGTCTAGTAAAACCTTAGTCATGAGACCCTTCAGATGTGTATCAGGGGGCCATACGCTTGGAGGATGATTGCTAACATGTATTTGGAGAGTAGAGATAAAGGAAGTTTCCAAAGGAATTTTCATATGTTACAGTAGACTTACAGGATCCTGGGGCATCGGGCTAAGACTGCCTTTTGACCGTAGCAAAGTGTCAACATCAAGGCAGCTGAGCTCCTTAGTGGACAGTCACTCTCCCTTGTCTCAAAGACTTGTCAGTGGGCTGTAAGTTGTAAGGAAATTTATTTGTTTTCTTTTGCCTTTGTTTCCCACATTAGCTCTATCTACGGTCATTAAATAATTATCTAGTATATTTAATAAACGCATTATATTTTATTTGAGCACCTCTTTACGATTGAACATGTTTTTAAGTTTTATTTCAAATGAGGAGTGAAAGCAGCTTTGTACAAAAAGATTCCCCCCACCCCATCTTAAAAGTGAAAAATGTATTTCCTCTTTTTTTTTTTTTTTTTGAGAGAGAGAGAGAGCGCACGCATGCGTGTGCATAAGCAGGGGAGGGGCAGAGAGAAGGGGAGAGAGAGAAACTTAAGCAGGCTCCACGCCCAGCACCAGGGCTCAATCTCACGACCCTTGAGTTCAGACACTGAGCCAAAATCAAGAAAAGAACGCTAATCCACTGAGCCTCCCAGGCATCCTGCAAAATGTATTCTATTAGTATCCATCTATTGAGTAGAACCTCTGGGACATAAGACATGAATAGTCTTAAGAGGGTGTTGTAAAGATAGCAATGTTGTTTACCAAATGAGTTGCACTAATTTATGCTGAAACCAGTAATCATTGAGAACACCTGCTTTGCAACATAGTTTCCAGTTTCTTTTCACTCGAGTTATAATTATGCTCAATAAAAATGCACAAATCTTCAGGATGCAGTTTGGTGAGCCTTGACAAGATACAGAGCACTGCTATCACCCAGAAATTTTCTCTTGTACCTTTCCAGCCAATGCCACCGCCAGACGCTGCCGTTTTTTCGGTTCCAATACATTCATTTTACCTGTTTCTTTTCTTTTCTTTTTCCCTAAGATTTTACTTTTGCGTGCTCTCTACACCCAGCACCGGGCTCGAACTCACCACCTCGAGATCAAGAGTCGCACACGCCACCCGACTGAGCCAGCCAGGCACTCCTCATTTTACCTGCTCTTGATCTTCGTAGAAAAAGAATTATCAAGTAAGCATTCCTTCCCGTTTCGCTTCTTTCACTGAGCAACATGTTTGTGAGGTTTACCTCTGTTACATGTGCCCGTGAGTTCCACTGTGTTCATAGAACACAATTGCGTATCCCTTCTATTAATTGATGGACGTTTGGGCTACCTTCAGTAATTTGCTATTCTGAATAAAGTTTCAAGGAACAAGACGAAGACAAGTCTTTGCATAGACCTATATTTTCTTTTATTTTGAGCAACTACCTAAAAATAGGACGGTAGTCCTATAGGGTTTTAGGAAATTGCCTGAGTTTTAAGTTTGTTTATTTATTTATTTATTTATTTATTTATTTATTTATTTATTTAGAGCAGGAGAGGGACAGAGAGAGATGGAGAGAGAGTCCCAAGTGGAGACATTGCCTAAGTTTTTGACAGTTGTAATGTTATAAACTCCCAACGACAATGTATGAAAGATCTGATGGCTCCTCCTCTCCAACATTTGCTTTTGTTGGTCTCTTTAATGTTAACCAATCTAACAGGTGTTTAGCAGTCGATCACGAGGGTTTTATTCTGCATTTTTCTGATGATAAACAATGTTGAGCATCTTTTCACCGGTTTATTGGCCCTTCCTGTGCCCTCTGTTGTGAAGTGACTCTCCAAGTGTTTGGCTCATTTTAAATTTAATTGTATGTCTTAACACACTCCAGTTCCATCCACGCTGAGGGGAAAGGGGGTGACGGCCATTGAGGAGGGCACCTGTTGGGATGAGCACTGGGTGTTGTATGGAAACCAATTCGATAATAAATTTCATATAAAAAAAAGAAGTTATTTTAAAAAATGTATGTCTTATTATTACTTATATGTTGAAAGCTCCTAGTCATACGTACTTTACTAGATATTGGTTGAAATATTTTCATATCTGTGATTTGCCTTTTTATTTTCTTAATGGCGTTGTTGACGACCACAAGTTTTTTTTTTTTATTTTATAAAGCCTCTTTTATACCTTTATACCTTTATAAAGGTATAAAGATATAAATATTGTATAAATATATTTTTTCTATACCTTTATAAAGATATAAAGATATAAATATTGTATAAATATATTTTTTCTTTTATAGTTGTCGATCCCAAATTTGTAAAAATATTATCTTCTATCTTCTTCTAAGAGCTTTTACAGTTTAGTTTTTGCTTTTAGATTTGCAACACACCTCAAGTGTGCTTTTATGCCTTGTTGAAGAAGTACATCAAGTTTTTTCTTTTTTCAAAATTGATATCCAGTTGTGCCAGCGAAATTGCTAGTGATTTCCCAGTAATTAGCCAGTAACTACTGAAAAAAATGTTTCTTTTCTCATTGTTTGGCACTAGAACCTATGTCAAAAGTGATTAGATTACATACAGTTTGGTCTATTTCTGTACTTTATTCTTGTGATGCATCATTTCCAATCCTTATGCCAATACCACATTGTCTTGATTACAGTAGCTCTGTTGAAATCTGAAAATTGTGTAATGTCAGCCCTCCAGCCTCACTATTCTTTTTAAATACCTTAGGCTACTGTAGGGACTTTGTATTTCTATAGGAATTTTAAAATCAACCTGTCATTTTTTAATAAAGAGTCTGCTGGGATTTTCCTTGGAACTTAATCAATATAGAGTTCAATTTGGGAACTTCCAGCTTAACAATATGGTGTCTTTTATGTATAAAGTAGACAATACCTCTCGTTTGTTTACGTTTCCTTAAGTTTTGTGATTTTCTTTCTTTTTTTTTTAATTTTTTTTTAACATTTATTTATTTTTGAGACAGAGAGAGACAGAGCATGAACGGGGGAGGGGCAGAGAGAGAGGGAGACACAGAATCGGAAGCAGGCTCCAGGCTCCGAGCCATCAGCCCAGAGCCCGACACGGGGCTCGAACTCACGGACCGCGACGCGAGATCGTGACCCGGGCTGAAGTCAGACGCTTAACCCACTGAGCCACCCAGGCGCCCCAAGTTTTGTGATTTTCAACGTGAAGATCCTGCTGGTCTCTTGTTCAGATTGTCTCGTATTACTTTTGTGTTTTATACCAATCATCTCATATTTTAAAACTTCTGTTTCCTAAGCATCTTTGGTTAGCATAAGGTAAACAATTGCTTGTTTTTATACTACCTGACGTCCCGATGCTTTTCTGCTTTTCCTCATTAGATCTAGCAATTTTTGTTCAGATTAGTTAAGATTTTCTAAATGTGCTCTTATGTCACCTGCAGCTGAATACGGTTTCACTTCTACTTTCCCAGTTTTATGCTTTCGTGTTTCGTTTTCCCTTTTTCTTTTTGCTTTATTTTATTCCATACCACCTGCAGCTCCCTGCTGAATAGAAGGGAGAGGAGCAGGTATCCTGTCTTTTGTCCCATTTTTAAAGGGCAAGTATTCAGTATTTTACTGTTGATCATAATTACAGCTGGAGAATCTTTCGCACGACTCCTTCGACTTACTGAGGAATTTCTATTTATACTTCACTGGGAACTTTCGGTTAGGAAGAGGAATTGAGTTTTGTCAAATATATTTTCTAGTTTTGAAACTCATCTTTCATTTGCTAATTTGATTAATTTCTGTAGTCTTCTAACAGTCCTGGCTACCAGAAGATTCAGAACAATGTATCAGGAAGGAAAGTATCCCAACCGAGCTCCCTCAGTTAAAGTCACATCTTCTTTTGCCACTTTTTCAACATAAGAAATGGACCATACAGTTCAGTAGTATTTTCAGCTAAAAGAGCTAGAACCAGCAATGACAATAACAACTAAGGAAGCAAGTAATTTGCAGCTACCTGCTTCCGTTCTCACGTTTGGTCGGCAAATCCAGGCTGTGGACCTACCATGTGCCACAGATTAATGGCCCGAGTTCCCATAAATGGTGGACAGCTAAAGTGCTTGCCATAAACACATTACCGCTTCCTCAGAATAATTCCTGATTTTTCCAGACTCCGCTCTGTGAGTCATTTGAGCCGAAGTTTGCATTCTTCTATGAACCACAGCACCTGTTCGGTCTAATGACGGCCTCTGTGGGGATCTAAACCTGATTTATCTGGGCAGTTTCCACTTTCACTTCTGTTCATTTGCCTCAGAGAGCATGATCCTCTGTAGAAGCCCTTTGACACCAAAAAGCGAATGCTATTCTTCCCGCTACAGAGGGAAGGACGGCGGAAGGGACAAAGAATGATGTAGAAGGAAAAAGGAGGAAGAGAGGGAAGGAGGGAGAGATTGAGAGACAGAGGGAAACCTTCGAATGGTGCACAACAAACATCAGTAATTTCTCCTTGTCTTGAATAAAGTAGTTTATCCCAGTTTTTACCAAAGGGTCAGAAATGAGGAAGCGGCCAGATGAACAGCCGCTTTTTTTTTTTTTTTTACCAACTTCTTTTGAATGAGATTTTTAGCTTATGACTTTGTATATTGAATTACTGAAAAGTCCATGAACATGATCATGCTGGTGGTCATGAAAAGACGTGAAATGATTGAAGGAACGCTCGAGCACACACAAGAGAGTGAGTGTAGAGGAGGGATTGACTGTAGTATCTTGAATCAGATGACCTCCACGTAAATCTCAGTGCCAGCAATTACGGCCTGTGTGAATTTAGCGAACGAACCAGCCTCTCTGTGCCTCAGTTTCTCCTTCTGCCAAACAAATGAAAAGGAGATAATAATACTAGGACCTACGAATAAAGTTGTTCCGTGGCTGAAATACGTTAATTCCTATCAACCACTTTCTAAAAGCTCCTGGCTCAAGGTTATTTTCAAAAATTATTGTTATACAGGACACATACTGAAAATGGTAGCTATTATTGTTATATATATATATATATGTATATATATATGTATATATATACATATATATATACATATATATGTATATATATATATATATATATGTATATATATGTATATATATACATATATATATACATATATATGTATATATATATATAATTTATATATATACATATATATACATACATGTATATATATACATACATGTATGTATACATATATATACATACATACATGTATGTACATATATATATATACATACATACATGTATACATATATATATACATATATATATATATAATTTAAGTTAAATTTTAGTTAGGTGACCTATAGTGTAGTAATGAGTTCAGGAGTAGAATTCAGTGATTCATCACTTACATACAACACCCAGTGCTCATCCCAAGTGTCCTCTTTTTTTTTTTTATTAATTTTTTAATGTTTATTTATTTTTGAGAAAGAGAGACAGAGACAGAGACAGAGCATGAATGGGGGAAAAACTGAGAGAGAGGGAGACACAGAATCGGAAGCAGGCTCCAGGCTCTGAGCTGTCAGCACAGAGGTCGGAGGGAGGCTTGAACTCACGAGCCTTGAGATCACGACCTGAGCTGAAGTCAGACACTTACTGACTGAGCCACCCAGGTGTCCCAATTGTTTAAATGTCTGGTAGAATTACCCTAGAAAGCCATCTGGCCCAGGACTCTTGTTTTTGCGAGATTTTTGATTGCTGATTCAATTTCTTTGCTGGCTATGGGCCTGTTCAAATTTTCCATTTCTTCCCGTTTAAGTTTTGGTAGTTTGTGAGTTTCTAGGAATTTGTCCATTTCTTCCAGATTGTCCAGTTTGTTGACATATAATTTTTCATAGTATTTTCTTATAATTGTTTGTATTTCTGTGATGTTGGTTGTGATCTCTTTCTTTCACTCATGATTTTATCTGTTTGGGTCCTTTCTCTTTTCTTTTTGATAAATCTGGCTAGGGGTTTATGATTTTTCTTTATTCTTTGAAAGAACCAGCTATTAGTTTGTTGATCTATTCTACTGTGTTTTTGGTTTCTATATCATTTATTTCAGCTCTGATCTTTATTCTATCCCTGCTTCTGTTGGTTTCAGGCTTTATTTGCTGTTACTTTTCTAGTTCCTTTAGGTTGTGTATTTGGGACCTTTCTTGCTTCTTGAGGTAGGCCAGAATTGCAATGCACTCTTCTCTTAGGACTGCCTTTG
This sequence comes from Lynx canadensis, assembly GCF_007474595.2. NCBI lineage: Eukaryota > Metazoa > Chordata > Mammalia > Carnivora > Felidae > Lynx > Lynx canadensis. Next base: position 78,979,381 of record NC_044313.2, on the reverse strand, counting down.
TTGCTGCATCCCAAAGGGTTCGGACCATCATATTTTCATTTGCTTCCATGTATTTTTTTTATATTTATTTTTTAATTTCCCGGTTAACCCATTCATTCTTCAGTAGGATGTTCTTTAACCTCCATGTATTTGAGGGCTTTCCAAATTTTTTTCGTAGGGTTGACTTCAAGTTTCATGGTGTTGTGATCTGAAAATATGTATGGTATGATCTCAATCTTTTTGTACTTGTTGAGGGTTGATTCATGATCCAGTATGTGGTCTATTCTGGAGGAAGTTCCATGTACACTTGAAAAGAATGTGTATTCTGCTGCTTTAGGATGAAATTTGCCGAATAGATCTGTTCAGTCCATCCAGTCAAAGCCATTTTTCAGCGCATCATTCAAAGCCATTGTTTCCTTGTTGATTTTCTGCTTAGATGATCTGTCCATTGTTGTAAGTGGGCTGTTAAAGTCCCCTACAATTGTATTATTAACAATGAGTTTCTTTATATTTGTTATTAATTGATTTCTATATTTGGGTGTTTCAAGTTGGGGGCATAAATATTTACAACTGTTAGACCTCAATGGATGGACCCCTTAATTATGATATAATGCCCTTCTTCATCTCATATTACAGTCTTTGTTTAAAATCTAATTTGTGTGTTACAAGTATGGCTATTCTGGCTTTCTTTTGATGCCAATTAGCATGATAGATTGTTCTCTATCTTTCAATCTGAAGGTGTCTTTAGGTGGAAAATGAGTCTCTTGTAGGCAGCATATAGGTGGATCTTGGGTTGTTGTTGTTGTTGTTGCTGTTTTTATCCATTCTGATACCCTGTGTCTTTTGACTGGAGCATTTATTCTATTTACATTCATAGTGATTACTGAAAGATATGAATTTAGTGCCATTGCATTACCTGTAGAGTTGGTGTTTCTGGTGATGTTCTCTGGTCCTTTCTAGTCTTCGTTGCTTTTGGTATTTTTTTTTTTCTCCACTTACAGAGTCCCCCTTAAAATTTCTCACAGGGCTGGCTTAGTGGTCATGAACTTTCATTTTTGCCTGGGAAACTCTTTATCTCTCCTTCTATTCCGAATGACAGCCTTACTGGATTTAAAAAAAAAAAAAAATGGGCTGAATATTTTTCCTATTCAGCATGTTGAATATATCCTGCCACTCACTTCTGGCCTGCCAAGTTTCTGTGGATAGGTCTGCTGTGAACCTGATCTGTCCTCCCTTGGAGGTTAAGGACTTTTTTCCCTTGCTGCTTTCAGGATTCTCTCCTTGTCTTTGTGTTTTGTGAATTTGACTGTGATATGTCTTGGCAATGGTTGACTTTTGTTGAATCCTGAATTTTGTTGAATTTCATGGGAGTTCTCTGTGCTTTTTGAATTTTGATGTCTTTGTCCTTCCCCACATTAGGAAAGTTTTCAGCTATAATGTGTTCACATAACCTTCTGCCCCTTTTTCTCTCTTTTCATCTTCTGGGACTCTTATGATACAAATGTTATTATGTTTTAATAAGTTTCTGAGTTCCCTATGTCTGCCTTCATGATCCATAATTTTTGTTTTTCTCTTCTTTTCACCTTCATTATTTTCCATAATTTTATCTGCTCTGTCATTCATTCGCTCCTCTGCCTCATCCATTCTTGCTGTCATTGCACTCATTCAGGTTTGCATCTTGGCCATAGCATTTCTAATTTTGGCCTGACTAGATTTTAGTTCTATTATCTCTGAAGAAACAGATTCTCTGATATTTTCTATGCTTTTTTCAAGCCCAGCTAGAATCCTTATAATCATTTTTTTTTAATTCGACTTCAGACATCTCACTTATATTTGCACTGATTAAACCCCTAACCATGAGTTCTACTTCCTGTTCTTTCTTTTAGGGCGAATTTTTCCATCTTGTTATTCTTTCCAGAAAAGAAAAAGAAGAAAGAAAAAACAAAAAGCAAAGAAAGACAAAAAAAAAAAAAAGGCAAAAAATCCTAGGTGTGTTTTGGTTTGCTTGTTAAAAAAAAAAAATCTAGTTCCAAAAATTAAAATAAAATAAAAATAAGAAAACAAAAAAATAATAAATAATATAAAATATATACAAATAAAAATAGTAGAAAAATAAGAAAATAAAACAATAAAACAATAAAGAATAAAAGTAAACAGGAAGCTAGATCTTATTTCCCTTAGAGGTGTAGCTTGGTAGCAGTCTGTCCTCAGTAGACTTGGTGGGACCAAGGGGTTTGTGCTGGTTTTCTGGGGGAAGTGCTTGCTGTGCTGATTCTGAGGCTGATTTATTTCAGCGGAAATGCGATTCCAGGCTTCAGCGGGTTGGGGCTTGGTGTAAACATCTCTGGCCTGCACTAGGTGGCGCTGTTTGGCTCCCTGACGGCTGTCAGCTCTGATGAGCAGAATAAATATGATGGCGCCCAGCTGCCTAGCCCTAGAGCTGAAAGATGGGGTTCCCCATTCTTCAGGGAACCCTCATAGAAGAACAATCAATCACCCCCTTGCGTCCCTGGTTTCTGTCAGAATCCTGCAGTCACACGGCCTGTCTCCAAGCTTTTTTTTTTTTATTTCAGGCGTGCAACTGAATTACAAAACTCCAAATTGTAGGGGCTCACTTCCCCTGGGGGAACCTGCTCTGTTCTCCTGGAGGAGGGTCTTGCCAGGCTTTTGCCCGCCTGTGCAAGGAAAGTGGTGGCACACCTTTAGAAGTGGTTCAGAGTTTATGTCAAAACAGAGCCGAAGGCTGGAATCCTTGCTTGCTGCCCTCAGCCCTAGTAACCTGCTCCTGTGCCTGGAAATAGCATAGCACGCGGGCGTCACCCATCCTTCTTTCCACCCCGGGGGTCTTCAGACCACGCTGTCACTCCTGAGATTCCTCCCTGCTTTGCCATCTGAGCACCCTCAAGCCAGGCACATCCCCACTGTAGCGGACTTCTAGAAGGTCAGATTTTGTGCTCCACTGCTTATAATACTCTGTGGTAGCCTCCCTAAACAGGCTCCCTCCACGCCGTACCCACAGCTATATCTCTCTCAAGACGACTCTACGCTTCTCCTACCTTCCAGAAGGTGGTCGCTTTTCTACTAGTAGACTTGCATTTTTTGTTCTCTCAGACCTCCAGTTGGTTTCTTGGGCATTCAGAATGACTTGATAACTGCCTACCTTTGTTTGAGGGATGAGACAAGCCTAAGGTGTCCCTAATCCTCTGCCATCTCAACCTCCCCCCCCCCACCTCCCCATAGCTGCTATTATTATCATTGTATTTTATTTTTTCATTATAAATGTCACTAATAATACCACTTTTATCGCTGATGACTGGAAAAGAGAGAGAGATGAGTATTCAAAGCAAAAAATATATGTATTCCTGAAAGAGACATGATTTTATGGACTGGATTTTCTGGCATAGCCACGGGTCTGCTCCCTCACTGCCAGGGCATGACTAATTGTGTCCTGCCAGAATCATTTACAAAGGAAAGACTAGTACCATTTCTCTGCAAGACTTATAACCGAAAAAGAAATCAGTTTGAATAACGTAGCAGCACGTGGAGACTGAATGAGTTTGGCTCTGTGACCTGTCAGTTGAGTTAGAATCGAACAATATTATCGAGTATCTCACGTGTGCCAAGTATTGTAAGTTCTCTTTCAGGAACTAAGCCTGTAAAACTGCCCTTAAAATGAAGACTGAGAGGTGAAATACAAAGCAGAATGCCAAGATATTTTCTTATTGAATAATTAAATGAAATGTCAGCCAGGAAGCAAAACAAAAGAGCAAACCCGGCTGCTGATCTGGAAGGGATTTGGGGGTTATTTCTACAGACGTCGTAATTCAGACCTCCTTGGAAAAGGCTAAGAATTCAAGCTTACCCAATTGTTACCAAAATACGTACTACTCGTCTTTGAAATGTTTATGAAGAAAGGGTGTGACAAGCAGCTTTCTACGTAATTTAAGAGACAACACTTAGAATTGGAACAATTTCCACTTAGAAGTACCAACAATTGGAAAATGGTTTGATGTTGCGTGGTATCACCTTCAAGCTCATTAGAGGCACATTTCAGAGCAAAGGGCAGGGATTAACTCAAAAGAGTTGAACCAGGCAGGAGAGAGAGAATCTGGAGGGATGAAGGCAGGGAGATCACAGGTGTGGGAAACAGGGACAAAGGCCGAGAAACAAGAATCCCATCTGTCTGGTGACATGCTTCTCCAAGTGTGAATTTGGAGCCACCTAGATCCAGAACCACCTGGAGGTACTAATTAAAAATGCAGCCCTTGGGCGCCTGGGTGATTCAGTCGGTTAAGCCTCCAACTCTTGATTTTGGCTCACGTCATGATCTCGCAGTTCTTGAGATCGAGCCCTGTGTCAGGCTCTGTGCTGACAGTGTGGGGCCTGCTTGGGATTCGCGTACGCTCTCTCTCTCTGCCCCTCCCCTTGTCACTTTCTCTCTCTCAGAAATAAATAAACTTTTTTTAAATGCAGCTCTTAAAATAATAAGATAATAAAATAATAAAATGCAGCTGAGTCTATACTTCACCTTAGAATCAGAATCTCTGAGAGACAGGGTTGAAGATCCCAGTATTTTTAACATATACAAACAAAGACTCTGAGGTTTGAGAAAGAGTGGATGGACCTCACATGGCAAGGATATTGGGCCACTGTGGCTGCGTCTTCTTTCTGTTTTCGACGCTTTCTTAAGGTATAACTTGCATATCGTGATGTCATTAGCTGCTATAAGAGTGCAAGTCAGGGGGCGCCTGGGTGGCGCAGTCGGTTAAGCGTCCGACTTCAGCCAGGTCACGATCTCGCGGTCCGTGAGTTCGAGCCCCTCGTCGGGCTCTGGGCTGATGGCTCGGAGCCTGGAGCCTGTTTCCGATTCTGTGTCTCCCTCTCTCTCTGCCCCTCCCCCGTTCATGCTCTGCCTCTCTCTGTCCCAAAAATAAATAAACGTTGAAAAAAAAATTTAAAAAAAAAAAAAAAAAAAAAAGAGTGCAAGTCAGGACCTTTGACAAATATACCCATGTAATTGCTGTAAGATCAGTCTTGATATTAAATATCCCTCACCTTAGACAATCCCTCTATGTTTCTTTGCTGCCTAGCCCCAAATCACCCTCGATCTGATTTCTCTCACCACATATTAATATTGATTTTTGTCTAGATATCTGTATATATCTGTATGTATATATATATTTGTATCTGACTGTCTTCTTTGGCTCAAGATAATGCTTTTAAGTTTTACCCATGTGGTTATATGTATCAGTCATTTGTTCCCTTTTTATTCCTAAGTAGCATTTCATTGGACAGATAACCCATATCTGTTCATCCATTCCATAATTGACAGCTATTTGGGTTATGACTAGTTGAAGCCTATTGTGAATAAACGTGGTATGAATATTTGTTTATAAATCCTTTAGAAAACATAGATTCTCATTTCTCTTCATAAATACCCAAGGGTGGAAATATGTGGTAATTGTATACTGTATATTTAACCCTATAAGACTGTGGACTTAGTCCATAAATACTGTATATTTAACCCTATAAGACTATGGACTATAGTACTTATTAGTCACTTATATACCTTCTTTTGTTCAAAGTCTTTGTCCATTTTATTAGCAGCTCTTCGACCTCTTATTGAATTGCAAGAGATCTTTACATATTCTGGATAAAATTTCTTTGTCAGATTTTTGTTTTACAAATATTTTCTCAGGGCGTCCGAGTGGCTCAGTCAGTTGAGCACCTGACTTTGGCTCAGGTCATGATCTCACAGTTCGTGGGTTCAAGCCGCACGTTGGGCTCTTGTGCTGACAGCTCAGAGCCTGGAGCCTGCTTCGGATTCTGTGTCTCCCTCTCTCTCTGCCCCTCCCCTGTTCACGCTCTGTGTCTCTTTCTCTCTCAAAAATAAGTAAATATTAAAAACAAGTATTTTCTCAAAGTCTATGGCTTGACTTTTGGATTTCTTAGTGTTGTCTTTTCAGCAGTACGGTTTTCAATTTTGATGAGATCCAATCCATCATTTTTGTGTTTCATGCTTTTTATGTCCTAAGATATCTTTGCCTACCCTGAGGTCATGAAGATTTCCTTTGTGTTTGTTTCAGCTTGACAGTTTTTGCTTTTATGGTCAGGCTAATAATTTACTTTTAACTTTTGCCAACGGTGTGAGTTAGGGACTGAGATTTTTTTCTCTCTCTCTTATGTACCCTCCTAGCACTGTTTTTGCAAATATGATTTTCTTCCATTGGATTACCTTCGAGGCTTTGTCCAAAATCAGTTGACTCTGTGTGTCTATATTTGTGCAACAATTGTCGTGTCCCATTGCACTAGACATTTATCATATGACACTGCCCCATGGTGCTGATTGCCGCAGCTCGTACACCTTGAAATCAAGTCGTGTCAGTCATCCAACTTCACGTCTTTTGCCAATACATTTTGGCTATCTAGATCACTTTAAAATGTGATGTAAATTTATTTTAGCCTCATAAAATGATTTGGGAAGTGTTTCTTCCTTTTCTATTTTTTTTTGGGGGGGGGCCTAATTGTCATAATTTTTTCCTTAAATTTTAAATAGGATATTCACTAAGGAAACAATGAGGGTTTCCTTTGTTTATTATTCATAAATCTTTTTTTTTTTTTTTTACTTTTTTCATGCTTATTTATTTTTTAGAGAGAGAGACAGGGTGTGAACGAGGGAGGGGCAGAGAGAGAGGGAGACACAGAATCGGAAGCAGGCTCCAGGCTCTGAGCCGTCAGCACAGAACCCGATGCAGGGGCTCGAAGCCACAAACCGTGAGATCATGATCTGAGCAGAAGTCAGATGCTTAACCGACTGAGCCACCCAGGCACCCCATATTATTCATAAGTCTTTTTAAGGACTGAAGTATAACCTGCCCCAACTCAAACAAAAATCATTTTTAACAAATAAGACTAATATTTACTAGTCATGATACTCAGAAGTGAGATTTTTGTTTGTATTTATTTTTGAGAGAGTAGGCACAAGCATGAGCGGGGAAGGGGCAGAGAGAGAGGGAAAGAAAGGATCTCAAGTAGGCCCTGCACTGTTAGCACAGAGCCCAGTGCGGGGCTTGAACCCATGAACTGTGAGATCATGACCTGAGCTGAAACCAAGAGTCAGATGTTTACTGACTGATACACCCAGGGCCCCCAAATTTAATTTCTTTAATAGAATACAGCTCATCAAGTCTTCTACTTCTTCTTGAAACAGAAATTGTTAAAGTTGTGTTTCTCAAAGAATTCGTCCAGTTAATCCAATTTATCAAATTTATTAGCTTGTAGTTTTCATCGTATTCCCTTATTATAATTTTATTATTTGTAATATCATTCATGATATTCATTCTTTAATTTCTTATTCTGCTGCTTTATATAACTCTATTTTTTCCCAGTGCTTATCAATTTTATAAATCTTTTCAAACAACCAACTTTGGGATTTGTTACTTTTCTCTAATCTTATGTTTTTTACTTTGTTGATTATTTCCTCTTATCTTTATTACTTTTTTTCTTCTATTTACTACGGGCTTAATTTTCCTTCAATAAGGTAGAAGTTTGTGTCATTGATTGTTAACTTTCTTCTTTCCTAATATAAGTGAATATACATTATTATATGCTACATTATAAATTAACATAATTATATTACATATTACTAATTTTGACATGTAATATTTTTTATTCACCCAATTGCAAATATTTCCTAAGCAAGCTTTGAAAACCCAGGAAGTCCGGTTTCTGTGTATGGCTCTGATGAATCCCAGTCTGCTCAATGAATAAAGCTAACGATGGAGTCTCTGTACCTTCATATTCTGGCCATTTCTCACCCCATTTTTGCAACAGCGTGAAAAATTGGGGTGTGGATTCACTGAGAGTGCTGTCCAAGCATCGACATCAGCCCTGGTTGAACGTCTGCTTAATAAGCCTGACAGCAACTATTCTGAAGCAATGAGAAAAGTAGAATGAAAGTTTCTATTTATTTCTATCACTTTTGGGGTGAGAAATTGGTATCCTTGATGCGATCGTCAATGTATCTTGTCAGTGCAAAATGCATCGTGAGAGCTGCCTCCCGATGATCCACATGAATGTGATATAAAATAGTGAAACTCAATGTGAGACAAAAAAGGCAGCAGGACAATGTTCTCTAGGAAGTTAACAGCCTGCGTCTCCCTGGCTGCACTAGCTGGAGGGGGAGACAGAAAACAACCAGGAGAGAAAGAGTTTTGAGTAGCGGAGGACAGTCCTTCAAGCAGTCCCGTTCCTGATCGCCTTTCTCCAAGCGAACTTGGGTAAGTGCATAGCAGGGTCTCAGCACCGTGGAGGACATCTGCCTGCAGAAAACCTTCACAGATGACGTTCCAATTTTTGGCTACTTGTGTCCTTTTAGTCTTCACTTAATTACACAGATTTTTTTTTTTTTTTGGTGTAGAGAATAGAAAAAAAGAATATATATACATGTATATATATGTAATAAAGCAGCATTTCCCAAGAGCGTTCCTTAAAAAATTTGGGCCACAGTATGTTTAACGGGTGTTAGTCAATGAATAAAATTTCACAAGCAAATGGATCTGCAGAAAAGTAGATTATAGTCAAACAGGATCAGAATTGCAGAACTACACTGATCCTTAATTATAATATTGTCAACCAAGACTCTCTGAGCACATCATCATATAGCATTTGGATATATATGTGTTTATAACGACAGCAATATTTTTCACTCCAGGGGACATTTATAAAGATGAGGAGGCGTATTTGCATGATCTACTGCATGGCTTTTGTCGTTTCATGGGCAAGAACCAGGGATGATAAACATATGATCATATGTAATTTATATATGATATAAGCTATATATGTGCATACCTGTGTGTGTATAATATATACAGTCTAACACATGCTTTCCCCTGAGCTCTTACAAGTAGCATCTTTCGGGAATCATGTTTACTAGAAAAAGCAGTGTGAAATGCTGATTTAGAGTGATAACTCAATATAATCTACATAGATTATATATATAGAGATTATATATATAGATTGTATATATAGATTATATATATAGATTATATATAGATAGTTTATATATATAGATAGATTATATAGATTATATATAGATAATATATATGTATATAGATTTTATATATAGAGATTATATATAGATAGATTATATATAGATTATAGATAGACAGATTATATATATAGATTATATATAGATAGTTTATATATATAGATAGATTATATAGATTATATATATAGATTATATATAGATAATATATATGTATATAGATTATATAGAGAGAGATTATATATAGAGATTATATAGCTCGTTCTCTATGCTTCTGCTAGACAGATTCTCTCTCGATCTATATCTAGCATAGTTTCCTTCTAGTGTTCTATTATTGTCGCTTCTTTGTTATCGGTTCTGCTCGCTTGTTATCTACTCGATTCATTATATCTAGATTACAATCCCTAGATATCTCTATCTAGCTTCTCTCTCGCTCGCTTCTCTCTATGTCGCTTCTCTAGCTGCTTTTCTATCGCTTATCTCTGTCTTCGCTTGTCTATATCATAGCTTATGGCTCACTTACTCTCTCGATCGCTTCTATAGCTAGATTCTACTCTGGATCGCATATCTTTATATGATAGATTATATACTAGAGTATAGATAAATTCGATTAATACTATATATGTCTAATATATAATCTCTCTATATAAATAAATCTAAAATACGCATAACCTGTGTTGACCAAGTCTGGTGACTTGAGGCCCCAGGATCTCACCTTTAAGGACTGAGCACCCCTGGCACTTATCGTGTCTGCGCTCTGAGTCCTAACATCTCTGGGCACCGCTGTGAATCAGGAGGATGTCAACGTGAGATGCTGTCATGGAAACACGTCAGAGAAATACGAGGACTCTTGGAGTGTCGCGAAGGAGAGGTGTCTAAGTCGGGCAGACTCACCCGACAGTGATAGCTAATACTACGAGGCTCAGATAGGGCCGAGCAGGGCAGCCCTGGAAAGGCCACGTAAGCAGAGGCCTGGGGAGGGGTGCCTGAAGAAAGGCTGTTGGGTTAGAACCTGCCACAGGATGGAACACGCAGGCTCCTCTTGTCGGGACACGTCGCCCTTCCAAACCCAGACCCATTGCACAGAGGTATGAAACAAAGCGGCCAAAGGGGCTCTCTGTCACGGCTGCAAAGCACAGCCTGTCATGACCGGTACATTCTTGCGCCATCCCTTGGGAAGACTCCAGCTCTTTCTACCAGCTGCACCCCGGCGAAGCCACCTAGCGCTCCTCCTCTGCACAGGCCCCCTCCCCCGCTCCCTCCTCCCCCCCCCCCCAACCCCACCTCGGCTCTCCAGCGTGGCCATCAGATTCACTTGCAAGGATTGTAACTCGGAGGCCTCAAATGCCAACCACTCTGCAGACACCGGGGCATCTAAATTGTAAATGCTTTGAGACAAAAGACCGTTAAAGACAAAAAACTCCCTGATGATTTCCCATAAGATAAATCCTGAGTTAAGGGTGTAATCAACTCTCAAAGCCTACCTGTCAGAGAGGACCCATGAAGGGATGGGGGGTGGGGGCGGGTAGGAATTGTTACTGATCCGTGATCACAGCAGCCGACTCGGGGAACAAGCAGGTAAGCCCTGGAGCTCCTAAGGCCAGCTTCCCTCTGGGGGCGCGGGCCCAGGGGTCCCGATGAATAGAGAACAGCATTCTGGGCTGGCCTGCCAGCACTGTTGCCCAACAAACTCAGATAAACTCGGCTCAAGAGAAGCCAGACAAGGGTTTGGAAGAGAGAATAGGATTAATTGGGGGTGGGGGGGAGACGGCAGTTGGGGGAGGTGACAGGCTCCTGTCTTAACAACCCACCTCTCTGTGGCAAGGACACCTAGGGTTTCATGGGAGAGTTTGGGGACAGGGGGAGGGGTACGTGCAGGAGAGGAGGCAGGGTGCTCCGTCTTGGATGGGGGTGCGTGGCCACAGGCAGGGAAGGGCACCTGTGGGGGTGGTCTTCTAGGCCTTTCGCTATTGCCATCAGGGCTTTTCTGGTCTGCTGGTTGGAATGTTCTTGCAAAACATGCCTCAGGGAAGTGCGATAAAGAGTAAGTACAACGGGTTCTAGTTAGAGCGTGTGTGGAGCTCCGTTTCTGGTTCTCCCTGTTGTGTCTACACCTGAGCAAGAGGGCTCGCTGGCGGACGAAATAGTGAGTCAGCATGGGGTCATCTTTAAGATTAAGTCGTGCACTCATTCAGTCTTTCACCCATTTATTTATTTGACAAGCCTTCATAAGAACCTCCATGCTGTAATCTCACGGTTTGTGAGACCCTCCGTGCTAGCTCCACAGAGACAGAGATGAGAAGGAAAACACTTCTGTTCGCAAGGAACCCAGCCACCTAGCTGTTTCGCACTCGCTGGAAGACACATGAATCACTTGGAATCTGAAAATGCAGATCCCTGGACACCCCCACGGAGTCTCATTCACTTTGGCTGGGGTGGATTCTAAGAGTTATCACTGTGGGGTTTGGGGCGGGTTTTTTTTAATGGTAATCATGATGCCTATACTAATCAGACACTGAGTAGCCAGAGGGCCCTGTAAACCTTTTCCGCATCCACCAGTTGGTCAAGGGCACAAAATGGTCGGCAAATTTCCTTCACGGTCTGGCAACAAGAGTCAGTTCTGCCGCCATCACTCTGTTTGAGCTCAGGCACATGACTTGACCTCTCTGAGACGCAATTTCATTTGAAATAAAATGGAGATGATATTTCTTATCCCTCGGGATACTTTTGAGAATGAAATGAGATCGTGTATGTCTGACACCTAACTTGGCACATGATCGGCTCTCAGTAGTTGCGATAGTGATCATTGTTACTGTTGGTGGTGTTAACACTACCATTGTGATCAACCAGAGTTAAGTTCTATTAATCAATATTAGTTACATACAAATGTGCTATGTTGATATAAAAGTACGTATTTACTACATTAATCGTATTAATTATACTATACATTAATTATGTTCATACATATACTCAACAGAGATTATGATCTTGATGAATCCAAGAGAGAGATTTATGGAATTTTCTATGACAATACTGAAGGCACCTTCTGAAAAATGCTTCCATTTCCTACCGGCTGCGACTTACCATCTGTCTTCATTTTGTTGCTTTTAAACTTAAGTGGTTTCAGGGCAGCTGGGTGGATTAGTCAGTTAAGCGTCAGAGTCTTGATTTCAGCTCAGGCGATGATCTCGTCGTGGGATCCGGCCCCACGTCAGGCTCTGTGCTGCGTGTGGAGCCCGCTTAAGATTCTCTTTCTCTCCCTCTGCCCCTCTCCTCTGCTCATGTGCTCTCTCTCTCTCTCTAAAATAAAAAAAAAAAATTTTTTTTAGTTAAAAAAATAAACTTAGGTGGTTTCAAAGCCAAATGAGGAATATAATCATCTTTCTCCCCATAGTTTCCAGAATTTCCATCCAGCCTGGATGGCTCAGTTGACTGAGCATCCAACTCTTGATTTCAGCTCAGGTCATGATCTTAGGGTCGTGAGATTGAGCCCCGTGTTGGGCTCCAGCTGAGCGGGGAGCCTGCTTGAGATGCTCTCTCTTCCTCCCTCTCTGCCCCTCCCCTGCTCACGCACAGATGTGTGCGTGCACGTGCTCTCTCTCTCTCTCAAAAAACAAAAATAAAATAAAAAAATTACAAAGCATGGAAAGTCCTAGGAAATGAGAAAGTGATCACCCAAATAGTCACCATCTAAATATAACCGTAATTACAATTTGGTGCTTATGTAACTGAACTCACATGACTTCACTCCTTGGTGACTCATAGGTAGAGACTGGTCTATGTGGTCGCACAAAATAAACTTTATGGGCAGCAAATAAGGAGATCACGGGGAATAACTTCCAAAGCCAGAATCCCCAATGGGATGGGCTCCTTTCACGTAGGGTTAGGATGAATATTTAGAGAGAGGAGCCTCATCATCCAATATGGAGGTAGGCATAAGGTCGTACCTGCACCTTAAGGAAACATGCTTATACACAGGTTGTATGTTATGTAAATGAGGCTTCTCCTCCTCCTTGGGTGGAGATTTTAGTATTAAAATGAGGTAGAGGTTAACAGCTGGTCACAGCAGGGTCCTCTGTGCAGGTGTGAGTCAGGGGTTGAGTTCACACTGGTCTGGGTGGTCTGGGCCACCACAGCTCTCCCTCCGGCAGTCATTATTGCTTGAGGGGTCGTTTCTGTTTCCATCATGGGATGCTGTGCCCATCATGGGTCTTTCCTGAGTTAAGATATAAGCTTAGAAGTAAGTTCTTAAACAAGAACTTTAGGAAAGTGTGGACAAATATAGACAGGTACATGCAGGTGGGCAGTAAAGGTCAGGTCTTGGGGTCAATCATGAGGGGTTTCTCTTTTTCTTTCTTTCTTTTTTTCCTCTTTATAATTTGTTTTATCACTGGGCTTCAAAATATATGCACAATTCACATCGCTTTTCTCTCAATATTATATAATAGAAATTTCACATAACACTTATAAACATACTTGGTGGCTGAACAATTCCATTCTTTCTCACCCATAATTTATTTTATCGATCTCTTATGTGGTAAATTTCACTATATTAAGATATATAATCAGGAACGATTTTATAATATATTTTTTTATGATTACACATACATTGTTTCTCCTTTGGCTAGACTGCTGGAGATAGAATTACTGAGTGAAAGATACGAATTTTTTTTTTGTTCCCCCGAGGGGGTGCACCGTTCCTGGACTTACAGCAATACCAGGGTGATGCACCGAGGGAACGGAGCAAGCTCCTATTCCCTCTTCTAGTTCCGAAAACCTATTTAATATATTGTCCTCAGATAAAAGATGCATCAGATATTACACCGAAAAGAACAGATCTTAGCCAAAAGGCCAAGAAGCAATAAGACGTGAATATTTTTAAGTTTTTTTTTTAACGTTTATTTATTTCCGAGACAGAGAGAGACAGAGCATGAACAGGGGAGGGGCAGAGAGAGAGGGAGACACAGAATCCGAAACAGGCTCCAGGCTCTGAGCTGTCAGCACAGAGCCCGACGCGGGGCTCGAACTCACGGACCGTGAGATCAGGACCTGAGCCGAAGTCGGCCCCTTAACCGACCGAGCCACTCAGGCGCCCCGATGAATATTTTTAAATTTGCAAGACATGCTAATAAATTTCTCTCCATAAAGGTTATGCCAGCACTCACTCCCCTGATCAGAAGAAAAGGAATTACGTTATCTGATAACTAGAGATATTAATATATTGGCCATTATATTTCTCTTTCTGCAAATTCTACATTCCCTTCTTTTGTTCAGCTGTCTATTGGAGACTTCCTTGAAGTTGACTTCCTTCCTTTCTTTTTTTCCTTCTTTCCTTCCTTCTTTCTTGGTAAAAATTTATACTTTCTGATTTTTCATGGAATGAGTCTTGAAGATTAAGTTTATTGCCTGGTAAAGTGTAACCTAGAAGCATGTTGCCATGCTCTCCCGCAGTACTATTATAGAAGGATTCTAGCAAATTTCACTTTCAGAATTCTGTTTGATGACACATATGTTAATATTTTCTTTCCCAGGAAGACCCCCCCCAATGTGGCAGCTTTTAGCAGCAGCCTACTGGATGCTTCTTCTTGGACCTATACATGGTTATCACAAGAAAGGAGGCATCACAAATCCTGAGGCTACTATGAATATTGTAAGTCATTCATTAAGAAGAAAACATTAAGATAAAGAAGTATTAATTTATCATCATTTTATGTACAATAATTTAGATATAATCGATGTGCTTGTCTACAACCAGTTCTACATCGACTAAATCTGTGCTTCCTCCCCTTTCCCTGGTGTGGTTAGCCAGTAGCTGAAAGTTGCTAATCTAAGCTTTGAAAGACCCAAGCCAAGTTGGGCCAGTAATATTCCCTTTCCTGGTGGCTTGAGCTACCATCTGATGGTGGTTTCCTGAAGAGCAGTCTCAAGAGTTCATACTGATGACCTTTATATCAAAATGTATTTATATCAGAAATTTATATTAAATTTATATCAAAAGTGGAATGGAATAGTGTGCTAGTCAAAGAATATAAGAAAGAAAGAAAGAAAGAAAGAAAGAAAGAAAGAAAGAAAGAAAGAAAGGAGGGAAAGAAAGGAAAGAAGGAAGGAAGGAAGAGAGGGAGGGAGGAAGAGAGGAAAGAAGGAAGGAAGGAAGAGAGGGAGGGAGACGAAATGAGGAAGGGAGGAAGGGCCGAGGGAAGGAGGGTCCGGAAATAGGAAGGAAGGCCGGACTCCTCTGAGGAAGGAAGGAAAGCCGGGAGTCAGTCCTGCCTTCCTTCCTTCCTGCCTTGGAAGGGAGAAAAAGAAAAAGAGGCAAATGACTGACAATGTCCACCATTAGGGCTTCATTCCAATGGGGTGCTCCAAAGCTTGTGTACCTTATGCACCATTGATGTCCTCACCAGTGCCAAGTTTGTGTTAGAACTTTAAGAAGAATGAAATTGTCAAAGTTTCTAATTTTTGTCTCCTGTGTGTTCCTCTCTCCACACTATCCAGCAGGTGCCCCTAACCTCCTACATGGCTGAACTCACAGTCCATGGCTATATGTCCTCGTATCGAAATTTCCCTCTTCCTGTCATATTTGCACACATTCTCTTCCTTCCTGGCCTGGGTGCTTTTTGGTTCTTAATTATTCTATAAAGATAACAAGAATTATAAACATCTATAGAGCACTTATGTCATGCCAGGCATTGTTCTAGATATTTTATGTATAACCCTCAGAACAAATCTGTGAAAAAACACTAGTATTATTTTCATTTCACAGTTGAGGGAAACGAGGGACAAAAAGGTTAAATAACTTGCCCAAGGTTGCCTGGCTAACAAGAGAAAGAGCGGGAATTCGATGCCGTACAGTTTGTCTCTAGAATCTAGGCTCATAACCACTGTTTTAAATAGTCCCATAATATATGCACACCTCTGGTGCACGTTGCATGGGCAAATGCAGAATCCTGTGGTAAAGGCGTGAGCTTTGGAGTTCAACTTACTCAGACTTTCCTTTTGTCCTTAGCTTTTCCTAGAGTACAGTTTCAGGTAGATGGCTCATCTTGCTGACACTTTTTTCAGCTGTAAAATGGGTATAATCCCATCTCAAAGACCTGTTGTAAGGATTAAAAAAGCAGGGGACATAAACTGCTCTGTGCGGAAGATGACCAGTAAATGGTACTTCCCCTCCTGCGTGTGTATCTCTGTGGGACGTTTCTTTTATCTGGGTCCGCTCTGTCTTCTTCACACCTTTCTCTCTGCCCAAGAAGCTGACCTGTAAGAACTGAGGCAACAAGTTCCCTTGACTTTGGTTTTCAGTTCAGTTCAGCCAACTGAGATCTTGAGCAGGAGATCAGAAGGCGGAAGGAGGGTGAGATCAGATGATTTATTGCCCTGGATTCCTCCATGAGGTCACCCTAAGCGGGCTGTGCCCTTCTGCTAAAGGCCATACTTCCTCCCCATGTGCCCTTTTCTCTCTATCTCACTCTGGGCCTGGTGACCACTTTCTCCCACCTCCCTTCATGGGTGGTTGGGAACAACTCACTCGTAACTAGCCACAGGGTACCACACAATCCCCCATGGTTTCCCTCATCAGATGACCATATAATTCGTTTGCAAACATTTTGAGAGTGAACCCTGGGTGCATTCATAATACCAAGCCAGGCAAACCAGGATGTACGGTCACCCTACCTCGCCTTCCCATGCTTCTGTATGCAACCTCTTCCTAAAACCCTCCTCAAGTTATCCTGATTTTCCTGCTGCATTCTGTCCCAGGACGTCATGGAACAGTAGTTGTATAACTTAAAGTACCACATTGCAGTTTATCAAGACATGACATCATGAATGTGTCTATTTTCCTCCCCTCTTTTCAGAGCCAGATTATTTCCTACTGGGGTTATCCTTATGAAGAGTATGACGTTGTGACCAAGGATGGTTATGTCCTCGGAATTTACAGGATTCCCCATGGAAGAGGATGTCCAAGAAAAAGTAGGATTTATTTTGTTTTGGAAGGAATCATGCCTAAAGCAGAGATTCCTAGGTCTGCTCACAGTACCAGGGTAGCCTTTGTTCTGAAATAGTCTGGCCTGTTCCAGAAGAAACTCATCACCTCCACCGCTAGACTCCATTTCACTTGTATAATCCTTGGGACTTTTGAAAGCAGTTAGATATACAGTTGGCTAAAACAACAGGGGGGTGAGGGACACTATTACCCCCATTTCAAGCAGCTGAAAGCTCACATATAACTTTTGACTCCCCCAAAACTTCACTACTAATAATCTAATGTTGACCGGAAGCCTTATCAAGAACATAGACAGTCAATTAACATATATTTTGTACGTTATACATATTATATATTGTATTATTATAATGAAGTAGGGTAGAGAGAGGAAAATGTTGTTACAAAAATCTTAGGGAATAGAAAATACATTTCTAGTATTGTACTGTATTTCTCAAAAAAACATCCACATATAAGGGGACCCAACAAGGTTCAAACCTATGGTGTTCAAAAGTCAATTGTATACTGTTTATGTAGTCTCTTTTTTTTCTCCACCATTTTGTCTTCCTTCCAAAACACACACATACACACACACACACACACACACACACACACACACACACACACAGGGTATTCTAGAGATACCCTCTCTTCGGGTTTAAAAACCAGAACCCTAAGAGTCACCTTGACACTTTTTTCTCCCTCGTTTCCTATATCCAGCCAATCACCAAGATCTGTCAATTTTGCGTCTAAATTTCTCTCTCTTCCAAAAACTCCTCTCAGCTTGGACATGATCATCATCTTTTGCTTCAGCTACTATGATAGCTTTTCAACTTACTTCATTTGTAATTAGTTCTCTTCCTAAGGCCTTGGGACTTCATTTTCGAAGTAAATCTGACCCGGGGCTCCTGGGTGGCTGAGTCAGTTAAGCGTCTGACTTCAACTCAGGTCATGATCTCACGGTCTGTGGGTTCAAGCCCCGCGTCGGGCTCTGTGCTGACAGCTCAGAGCCTGGAACCTGCTTCCGATTCTGTGTCTCCTTTTCTCTCTCTGCCCCTCCCCTGCTGCTCTGTGTCTCTCTCTCTCTCAAAAATAAATGAATATTAAAAAAATTTTTTTTTAATTTTTTTTTTTTTTGAGACAGAGAGAGACACAGCATGAACGGGGGAGGGGCAGAGAGAGAGGGGAACACAGAATCGGAAGCAGGCTCCAGGCTCTGAGCCATCAGCCCAGAGCCCGACGTGGGGCTCAAACTCGCGGACCACGAGATCGTGACCTGACCCGAAGTCGGACGCTTAACCGACTGAGCCACCCAGGCACCCCAATATTAAAAAATTTTTAAAGCAAGTCTGACC
Organism: Lynx canadensis; assembly: GCF_007474595.2. NCBI lineage: Eukaryota > Metazoa > Chordata > Mammalia > Carnivora > Felidae > Lynx > Lynx canadensis. The sequence goes on along the minus strand of NC_044313.2, from coordinate 78,961,023 downwards.
CTATTCGTACTATACTTAAACTTAATTAAACACCCATTTCTAGTTCCCTACAATCAAGATGGATCCCTGTAGAGGAAAGAGGAAGTCACTTGGCAAAGCCACTATTTGCTTTCTTCTCTCATTTCTTAGCTCCTTCGATACTTTGGGGTGTTGTATAACAAAACCTCCCGGTACCACAATCCTTAATCATGTGAAGAGAAAATCTAGATTTTCAAAACCAGAGGGAGATGTTGTTGACTTTATAGAACCAACCGCCAGCCCCCAGAAAACTCCATGACCTTTGTAAACACTCGTGAGAACTCTGTCTGCCCAAACTCGATTTCAGTTCTGCCAGGCAAGGTAGCTGCCAAGACGCGTGAGCTGGACGGCTGTCTGTACGATGAGAAGCTGTGGGGGCTCAGATCAGAGAGGGCCTACGGCCTCTGACTGCTCTTTGGCAATGATTTAGGAGAATTAGTAACACCTCTTCTTTCCATTCCCTGGAAAGTTCGATTGAATGGACATAGACTTTGGTTCCTTGGGTCGTGGTGGCCAGAGCCTCTTCCAGAGTATCTCCCAGTGTAGCCTGTCCGATCTTGGGAAGCTGGGCTAGCCCCACAGTGAGCTCAGGGGGTCGTGGGTACCAGCACAGGACCACAAACCATTTATAAAAGCCAGGGACATGGCAGTCCCTTCTCTCTCTATTGTCTGTGTCTCAACACCACCTCCCTACCTCCTCCTTTTCTTTTCTCCTCAGTCAAGCTGCTCCAATTCTACATTGTGAGCAGGACTTTTCTATCAAGTTAATAACTTTACGTCACATAACATTTCACTGAACATCTCTGCATTTTGCTTCCCGACGATGTAAATGAAACGATGCGGTTGTGTGTAAAATCTAGCCTAGTGCCTGGCATTCGTCAATATTCAAAATTGGCGTGTTTATTGTTTCTGTTATTATTTTGAGACAAATTTAGTTTTCTAATCAGAGACTCCTTGAGAAATAAAATGTTATTCGTAGAAATAATAATAATAATAATAATAATAATAATAATAGGGGAAATGATTTATTGTGTTGGACAGTCTCTTATGTATTTTTCTCCTAATTTAATTCCTGTGACTCTACTATGAGATAGCATTTGTTACTGTTGCCCATTATACAGATCAGTTAACTGAGGCACAAAGGGGTTAGTGCTGGGAGGAATAGATTCTAAGCGAGAACAGCCTGACTCCAGCACCTATGGAACAACACAATATATTATTTAAATCAAAATTTTACAAGGAGGAAAACAAGACACGAGAGGATAAATAACCTGCCCAAGTAAGTAGTTCATAAAAGACTAGAACCCAGGTTTACCCCGTGCCACATTTCATCCCTTAACCTCTGTCCTATATCAGAGGAAGTCAGGAACAGAATTTTCCGATAGATGCTCAGAGGGTTCAGACATGAAATTCTTGTCGCCTGTGTCTTGCAGCTCCAAAGCCTGTCGTGTATTTGCAACACGGGTTAATTGCGTCTGCCAGTAACTGGATTTGCAACCTTCCGAACAACAGCTTGGCCTTCCTTCTGGCAGATGTGGGTTATGACGTGTGGCTGGGGAACAGCCGGGGAAACACCTGGTCCAGAAAACACTTGAAATTTTCACCCAAATCACGAGAATTCTGGGCCTTCAGGTAAAGAGATACGTACTGGTGAAGTGCGTACTTTGTTCATTTATCTATTTTTTTAATGTGTATTTATTTTGAGAGAGACAGAGAGAGAGAGAGCACAAGCAGGGGAGGGGCAGAGAGAGGGAGGGAGAGAGAGAATCCCAAGCAGGCTCCGTGCTGTCAGCGCAGAGCCCAATGTGGGGCTTGATCTCACAAACCACAAGATCATGACCTGAGCTGAAACCAAGAGTCAGACGCTCAACCAAGCGAGCCACCCAGGTGCCCCTGCTTTGTTCATTTATATGGACCAACACCCTTTGATTTTTCCCTTACTGTGCAAATACACCCAGTGGAATACTCAAGAAAGAAACAAACGTATCTTCCTCTACCTGGGCTCTGAAGAAATTGTCCTTATTCATTGCACTGGTGTTTGTTTTAAAAATCCCACTTGTTGGGGCGCCTGGGTAGCTCAGTCATTTAAGCATCTGACTTCCGTTCAGGTCATGATCTCATGTCTCGTGAGTTCAAGCTCCGCGTTGGGCTCTGTGCTGACAGCTCAGAGCCTGGAGCCAGCTTCAATTTAAAGCCAGCTTTAAAATTTAAAAATTAAGGGGCGCCTGGGTGGCGCAGTCGGTTAAGCGTCCGACTTCAGCCAGGTCACGATCTCGCGGTCCGTGAGTTCGAGCCCCGCGTCGGGCTCTGGGCTGATGGCTCAGAGCCTGGAGCCTGTTTCCGATTCTGTGTCTCCCTCTCTCTCTGCCCCTCCCCCGTTCATGCTCTGTCTCTCTCTGTCCCAAAAATAAATAAACGTTGGAAAAAAAAAAAATTTAAAAAAAAAAAAAAAAATTTAAAAATTAAAAAAAATTTTAATAAGTAAAAGAAATAAAAAGCCCATGTGTTGGTGTCTGGAGGGCGTGTGTGTGCAAGGTATATATGCAAAAAAAAAATCAAAACGCAAAGGTCATCTTTAGAAAGGTTAACTCCAGGACTCTCACTTTGTCAGTGTGGACCCCAAAGGAAGGTTACAAGGTGTGCTTACTAAAGAGGAAAAAGGAAACCAATCGAGAAATGGGACCAGAAACAAGATACTGGGCGAAAATTCTGGGAGCCAGACATCCCTGATAAGCCAAGAGGGAGCCTAGAGTGAGTTTGAGCGGATGGTATTTTAAATGTTGATTCACTCCGTAGTGAACAAACCATAGGCTGGCGGGGCTGAAGCCGTCCCTGGAGCCAGGCCCCGGGGAAAGAAAGAGAAAGCCTGACCACAGAATGACTGAGGAGCAGTGCCCCTGGGGCACAGCTGCTTCATTACAGCAGGAAGTCCCGTGCTGACACAGGAGCTAAGAAGCCTGCCTTGAAGGTCCCTGAAGTCATTTGTTCCTTGGTTTCATTCTTAGAAGCCACATGGCATTTCCTGACTCCACACCCCAATGCTGTTGTGTCACGGGTGATGACAGACAGCATGAGGATATGCCCTGGGGGAGCGTTTTCCCAACTCTGCACAGGAAAAGAGGCCCTGTGAAAACGTGCAGATCACCAGGCCTCTTCCCCGGAAATTCCGAGGCAGTCTGTCCAGGCTGAGGTCTACAAATCTACTTGCTTTATTCTGTTTACAACGTAGGCATTCCAGGAATTGTTCTTTTCAAGGGAGTTTGGTAAATCTGCCGTAGAGTGAGGTGAAACATGACCAGCCTTACAGGAAGATCCTCTGTGGGCCTCTGCAAAGCAGATTTTTCTGACTCTGGTTTCTTAACCCTGTTACTCTTGCAATCAAGGTGACATCCTCAGAAGTTGCAGAGATGCCTAATGCTATATATTGACTCCAGTCTTAAATCGACAAGCGCCAAGTATCTGTGGCTGCAGGAAAGGTGTTCGAACACTGTAGGCCTGACAATGAGGTGCTTTTTCTCCAATTTTGTTGTTCTTTCTCTTTGGCAGTTTGGATGAGATGGCTAACTACGACCTTCCAGCCACAATCAATTTTATTGCAGAGAAAACGGGACAAGAGCGACTCTACTACGTGGGCCACTCCCAAGGCACCACCATCGGTGTGTTTGGGCAGGGGTGACCTGAGAGTGTCAGAGGACCTTCTGTGCTCACGGAAGGGTTCAGGGCTACCTCCCTCTGCGCAGTGTCTCTGGCTTGTGGACTCGACCTGGGAAACCCTCTGGCTGGTTTCTGAAGAGTAACTAACACAAGGATGACAACAGGGATACACACACACACACACACACACACACACACACAGGCTGCCCCCCCCCCCCGCCTTGAATTTGGAGATTGTTGGAGATTGATAGCTAAGCCCGAGGGAGAGAGAATTATTCATTTGTGTATACCACACACATTTGTCACACCGGTTTAGATGCTGGGGAGGCAGAGACAAAAATCGTATGCATCTTTCCCTTAAAGAGCTTGCAGTCTAATGAGGACACCAAAAAGAAAGCAGAGAATTACAGATCGTGGGGACGAAATGTCACCATCAGTGTTTTTTGCAGTTCCGAGAGGCACTGAGGCCGTGTGGGCAATGCCACGAGGCACCTCGCTCCCTTCCCTGATCCCCATTAGCTAGACGCCTCAACAATACCAACACCATTTCCACCAGGCTCTTTTCTGTATCTGGATCCTAACCAGGTTTCTGGCGTAAAGTAGGTCTTTCCACACCCGTGCTAGGCGATGCATCTTCCCCACACCTCTCATGCGACCTACAAACATTTGAGATCGCTATCATCCATGTATTACAAACGGCTGAATTTGGAAATCCTTTCTAATGGTGAGAATGCCAAATAATACCTTCAGTTTTATGCACACGTAATTTAACCTTCAAAAGATTCATCCGCGAAGGATCCTGTTTTCCACATTTGCAGATTGGGAAAGCGGAGACTTGCGTGGGGAGGCAACGTGCTCAAATCTCCACACAGCTACTGAATGGGAAGCCACAATCATAGCCCAATGTTGTCTAGTATTAAGGAGCGTGGCCAAAGGAGAATGGCCCTCGGGGTTTACCTAGGTATGCCCCACAGTGGGTGTTTGAACCCTTTCTGCAACACTCTCTACCAGTAGACTTAAATTCTCCAGGGACAGGAAAGTCACTGTATTTTGAATTAGTCAATTCCATCCTTGAGTAGTTTAGAGAATTCTTCCTACAGATGGTACTTACTCTAAGTTGTTGGGTTTTTTTTTTTCAGTTGCTGTTGTTGTTCTTTTTAATAGGACTACTTTTGCTATCATTTACGATGAATGAAGACTTGTTCGAAACCTACAAACTAGTGTCTTCTTCCCTTCCAGCTTTCATAGCATTCTCTACAAATCCAGAGCTGGCTAAAAGGATTAAGATATTTTTCGCATTGGCTCCAGTCATCACGGTGAAATACACCCAAAGTCCTATGAAAAAATTAACAACTCTTTCCAGAAAAGTAGTCAAGGTATGTGGCTCCTCCAAGTTTAAATCTGTAGTAACTAAAACGAGCTCTGTTTTCGCTGATTTCAAGAGAAGAGAACCTTAGACAAAATGGCATTTTATAAACTTCTGAGACGATAACAGATATAAGCTATCGATAGAGACGTACCGTGGTGTAATTTTACCAACAGGGTTCAGAGAGCTCACTCCGATGCCATTCTACGCTATTGTCTAAATCCACATCTACAGGCTTCTGTCCATGTCATTCCTCAATCACAGATAAAGCAAATGTTGATTCGATTAATTGATTTGTTTAATCTAGTAGGTTAAATTTCTCTCTGGCAGCCCTTGGTTTTTCAGGAGAAGTATGGAATAGTAGTTAAAATCACCACACGGAGCCAGATGGCATGGGGTTGGATCCTAGCTAGCTGGGTAAATTTGGTCAAGACCTGAAATGTTTGGGGAATCATTTTCTTCATCTGTAAAGGGGGGGATCATAATAGTTCCCACGCGTAGGGCTGCTTTAAGGATTGAGGTCAGACATGTGAATCCCTTAGAACCAGGACTTGCACGTTCTAAGCTTTTAATAAATATCAGCTACTTGTTGCTGTCATGATTTGCACAGACCGTACCTTCCCCCCATCACTGAAAGTCCAGCTTTTAGTGATTCTCAGTCTGTCAAGTCCTCAAAATCTGGACAATATCCTGAAGTCCAGATTCTCTGTGCTGGCTGACGGCTAACTAATCTGATCAGTTATTCAGCTGAAGTGAATTGGTCCATTTGGCTTAGTGTGTTTTTCTCTTCCATATTGATATGGGCTTCTCCCAGGGCTGACTAAGAGCGATCCTTGTGTTCAGTGATTTCAGTGAAAGCAGATAAAAGTAAGATAATCTTTACGGAAGCCAGAGATTTGGGTTTGTGAGAAGTAATTAAATTAGCCCATGGTGATTCAATTCTATACTGATACAACCCAGAAAGACACAGATAAATGAAAAGATAGCCTATGTTCACAAATTGGAAGGATTAATACCATTAATACGTCCATACAGCCCAAAGTGAATTGCAGATTCGGTGCAGTCCCTATCAAAATTCCAATGGTATTTTTCACAGAAATAGAAAAAAAAAAAAAAACCCTATCCTAAAATTTGTGTGGAAATACAAAGACCCCAAATAGCCCAACCAATCTTATGAAAGTAGAACTTAAGTGAAGGCATCATACTTCCTGAGTTCAAACTATATTGCAAAGCTATAGTAATAAAAACAGTATTGTACTAGCATAAAAACAGGTACATAGAGCAGTGTGTTAGGGATCCAGAAGGAAACCCACTCCTATCGTCAAATTTTGGCAAGGGTGCTATGGACACAGTGGGGGAAAGATGGTCTCTTCAGTACATGGTGTTTGGATAACTGGATAGCCCCGTGCAAAAGAATGAGGCCGAACCCTTATGTTATACCACTCACAAAAATTAACTTGAAATGGATTAAAAACTTACATTTAAGACTTGAAATCATAAAGCTCCTAGAAGACAACATAGGGAAAACGCTCCTTGACCTTGGTCTTGGCCAATGATTTTCTGGATAAGACAGCAAAAGAACAGGCAATAAAGGCAAAAATAAACAAATGGGACTAACTAAAAAGCTTCTGCACAGCAAAGGGAACATTTCACTATGTTGAAAATGCCACCTACAGAATGGGAGAAAATATTTGCAAACCATGTATCTGATAAGGGATTAATAACCAAAATATATAAAAAGCTCATATAATTCAATAGCAGAAAAGCAAGTAATCCAATTTTAAAAAGGGCATTTTCCCAAAGAAGGCATGCAAATGGCCAATAGGTACATGGAAAGATGTTCAACATCACTCACCATCAGGGAATGCAAATCAAAACCACAATGGAGTATTACCTCCTACCTGTTAGAATGGCTATTATCTTTTTTAATGTTTATTTATTTTTGAGAGAGAGAGAGAGAGAGAGAGAGAGAGATCATGAGCAGGGAGGGGCAGAGAGACAGGGAAACAGAATTCCAAGCAGGCTCCAAGCTACCAACCAAGAGCCAGATGCGGGTCTTGAACTCATGAAGCCTGAGATAATGACCTGAGCTGAAATCGAGTAAGGCACTTAACCAACTGAGCCACCCAGTCACCTCTAGAATGGCTATTGTCAAAAAGACAAGAAATAACAAATGTTGGCAAGGATGTTGAGAAAAGGGAGCCCTTATACACTGCTGGTGGAAATGTAAATTAGTATAACCCTTCTGGAAAACAGTGTAGAGATTTCTCAACAAATGAAAATGGGAAAATTTTAAAGAGTATTAAAGAGCCAAAAGAAAGTAAAGAAATACAGCCATTTGCAACATGGGTGAAACTGGGGGGCATAACACCAAATGAAATAAGCCAGACAGAGAAAAACAAATACTGTACTGAATCACTTATATGTAGAATCTGATATTAAAAAGCCAATTTCCTAGAAAAGGGGAATAGAACGGTGGCTACGAGGGGCTGGAGGAAGGAGAAATGGGGAAATGTAGGTCAAAGTGTACAAACTTTCGTTTATAAGATATTTAGTGTCTTATGGTGTCAGTTATTCCTCAATAAAGTTGAAAGTGAATGAATGAATGCACGCATGCATGGATGAATGAGTAAAAAAATGGGTAAAAATTTGTCAAGTTGTTTGGGAGATTCACTGAGATGATACATGTTTAAGCATAGTACCAGGCCTACAGCAGGTATTCACTAGATATTATCTAGTAGTATTCATTGAGTTTATTTTGGATTCAAAGCCACAGCACTTGGGGTTTCAGATTTCCTGTTTGCCAGTTGTTTATCCCCTCCTTCGCTCCCGCCCCTTGTCTGGTCCCTGGGCATTTACGTGTTCTTGTATCTTGCTTGCTTTGACCCTTTGCTCCTTACATGTTATTTAAACAGTGAGCATTGTTAGTATTGTCTTCGTTTCTTAAAAGAAAACTTAAAAAAAAAAATTACCCTTTTTAAATTCACCCAGTTACCGAACGAGCAAATTGAAGAATCTTGTGCTGTTATGGGACACACACGCCCCCTCCAGAATGAACTTGGAATTACATTCTACAAGCCACGTTTACCACGCTATACAAATGGGCACTATGTGGCTGGCTGGCCTGCGTTACTCTCCTCTCTTTTTAGGTTAGGGGGAAGGAGCAGTTATTTGTCCCTGGGTAAATATATGACCGTTTTGCTGAGTCACTCATGCATGGGTGTAGAGGTAAAGTCAGTGACTGCCATGCTAATTCACCCAGTATTTGGAAATACCGGCTGTCAGAATAAAGAACAAGGGCCTTGTATGGCAGATGGAACCTCTTTCTTCTTCTTTTTGAATGTTTGTTTAATTTTGAGACACAGAGAGGGAGAGAGAGAGAGTGCATGTGAATGGGGGAGGGTCAGAGAGAGAGAGAATCCCAAGCAGGCTCCACGCTGTCTGCGCACAGCCCGACTTGGGTCTCCATCTCACAAACCGGGACGTCATGACTTGAGGTGAAATCAAGAGTCAGACGCTTAGCCGACTGAGTCACCCAGGTGCCCCTAACCTCTTTCTTCACATCATGCTTCCACGGTTGCTCACTTCTCTGAACTGGTACTTCCTTTTCGTACGGAGTTTCTGCCAAGGGTGGATGATGAAGATATTGGTCGTTGAAAACGAAAAATGTTAGGGGAGGCCTGGGTGTCTCCGTCGGGTAAGCAGTGGACTCTTAATTTCAGCTCGGGTCACGATCACGTGGTTTTGCGAGTTTGAGCTCCCCGTTGGGCTCTGCGCTGGTCGCACCGTTGCTGTCTCTCTCCAGATAAACAAACACACTATAAAACATTTTTGTAATGTTAAAAAGAAAAAGAAAAATGTTCACTGGTGAAAACCAGACCCTGCTTCCTACCTTCACTACTTATTCATGTGCCAGCCACTCCATTTAGATTATTGCACTTGAGAACAGAATAGATGAAAACGTTCTTTTCAGAGGTAAGTTCAGGGGCACCTGGCTGGCTCAGTCGGTAGAACGTGTGACTCTTGATCTCAGGGTTTAAGTTTGAGCCCCATGTGTACATATTACTTTGTTTTAAGTTTATTTTTCTTTATTTTGATTGAGAAATAGAGAGCAAGCAGGGAAGGGGCAGATAGGGAGGGAGAGAGAGTCGTTGTCAGCACAGAGCCCAATGCGGGGCTTGAACTCACAAATGCGAGAGCACGACTGAGCAAAATCAAGAGTCGGATGCTTAACCGACCGAGCCCACCCGGGTGCCCTGGGTGTAGATATTACTTAAAAATAAAGTCTTTTTTTTTTTTTTTTAAAAGAAGCCATTCTTTAAAAACAAAACAAAAAAAAGTTCTATGTGTCTGTGGCTACTACTAATTACCATGTAGACAGTTACACAGGAAGAGTTACAATTTGATAAGTGGATTAATAAATTATCTAATATATTGTTCAAGTGTCCCAGTGATCGAGACAAAATGAATAAGAGGCCAGAATGAATTAGATAATGTCTGCCATGGTTAATTATTGCCTTCCCGACCTAAAGAAATATGATTTGAACTAGCTTAACAATTATAGCCTCTTTTTTTTTCCCTTCCTCCCTCCCCCTCTCCCATAGGAAGGGGTAGATAAAGTCACGGTGTGTCATAGATTCATTAATATTCCATGGGTATCAAATATTCATTAAATGAAGATTACCTTTGATCATATAAAATAACCACTTTTCAAATTCAGAATTCAACCAACTCTACCCAGGAGGAATTCACCGGATTGAGTTTACCAAAGATAGCCTGAGATCTTATCGTGCACTAACGCAATAAAAATAAATGCTAGTTATTATTGTTCTAATCTAATCTAATTGATTGTCGTAATCACCAGTCAATAAAGGATTCTAGGAAAAAGATAAGCGAGGTTTGTTTTGTTTTGGTTGTTTTTGTTTGTTTGTTTGTTTACTGTAAATGGATGTTTCCAAAAGAATTAAAAGATACTTTTTCATCCTCATATCTAGTTTATTATCCTAAGATTATAAAACTAGTTTTTGTGAAGCAAAGGTAAGATTCGTCTTATATGCACAGGAGTTTGATATGAATGTGTGTTCTAATTTGAAGGGATTTCTAAAGTTCAAAAAGTAAGTTCAACTCACTGGCAACATTGCCTGAAATTTCACTAGTAAAGATTCATTTTAGAGGGATTAAGTTTTGCCTCTGGAAGCGTTTACTAAAAGATTCTGGAAGGAATGGCTCATTAAGTCTATATCATTCACTACTTGTAATAATAGCTATTGTTTGGGGAATGTTTACTAGGTTCTAGAAGATTCAGTAGGTACCTTTTAAACATGACTTATTATCTTGACAACAGTCCTTCACAACATAGCATGTTAATTTTTTATTTTATCATCGAGAAAGTTCAGGATAATAGAAATTAAATACTTCCTTAAGGTGCAAAGACAGAGTCCAGAATCGAACCAAGGTATCTGTGCCTCCAAAGCCTTATCAATTTCCTACGGTGGCTAATTTCTCAGAGGGCATTCTGAAAAACACCCCAAGTAGAGGACCTTGGGAAAGGGAATCATGAGATGTGTTGAGAAGACCACAAAGGTGGGTTGGGAGAACCAAAAACAAAATTTACCAGGCCTTTCCATTTTACTGAGGACTAGCACTGAGCAGATATCACCTCTGTCCAGTCCTTGGCTGAATGACCACTCACTTTCCACTTTTGACATCCACATCCATGAAATCTGATGGCATCTTAAATTGATCTTGCAGGCGTTATTTGGTGACAAGATGTTCTACCCTCATACCTTTTTTGACCAATTCATTGCCACCAAGGTATGCAACCGGAAGCTATTCCGTCATCTCTGCAGCAACTTCCTGTTTACTTTGAGTGGATTTGACCCAAAAAACTTAAACATGGTATGTGTAAGTAGTCGGATCCAGAAAAGCAATTATTTTGTTGCACAGAGGAGAGGAGAATGTGTTCTGAATTGCGCGAAAGCCACATCTCAAGGTCTCCTTTTTGTCTCCTGATTTGAAATTATATGTTGATGGCTTCCAACTGAAGCTGGGGGGCGGGAGGCAGTTCCACCTGCTTTAGTAGGAGGATTTGAGAAGGCTTTGCCACTGAACATTCTCACCAATCCTTGCTGTTGGCCAAAGCGCCGCCATTGGAAAGGTCCTCCACTGACATGAAGACTATGGTTTTGAAATTTATCTCGCTGTGCCTGAGGTCTGCCTATCTCAGACCTGCTGAAGTAGAATTTCAGTATGCCCAAGCATCTGTAATTTTTAAACCAATTTTCCACTTTCATAGGTGATCTAGAAATAGTCATTTTGTGAACCACTGACTTCTTTAATCCATTGGGATTAAGGGATGGCTTTCCAACGATAGCTACAGATTCACAGTTGAAGGGACACTAAGAGGGATCAGTTGGGTTTCTTGGGGAGTCCTCCCCAGCTGAAATCCTTTTCTTCTTTAGTCACCATGAGCTGACTAGGGGGTAGGTGGAAGACAGAAAGCTACTGTTCACTCCCCAGCCAGAGAGGAGGTATCTTTGAAACCAGAAGCAGGACATAGTTGAAAATGGTCTCCGACTATCTCACAGATTTCCGCCCAGAGCCTAGTCTCCCTCTGTTACTGGAGAGCACTGATTAAACACTTTTCTTGCTTTCAGACAACATTTATAAACAGCCGTTTATGCAAAGCATGCCTTAACCCCTGCCTTTTCACACTCCTTTTCTGTTTTCTCCGTTTACTGAGGGAATTGCACGTGCCTATCGCTTAGATGGTAGCCTATCATGTAGGCAGAGCTGGCAAGGAGCTGTAAGCAAACACAAGAGGGATAATTTCAAAAGCATCTTCTCGACATGGCCTAAGAGTTTGCCAGAGGAAGACTTCCTAACGTGACCCTCTAGAACATTCACTGAGGGCCCTCGTTGTACATTTATGCAGTCAAATTGCCCCCCCTTTTTTTTAACTGTTGGGGGCCGGCCTATGGAATCTCTGCAAGGATGTCTATTTTAGTGGAGGATATCCTGGGATGTCTGAGTCGAGTTTGTGGAACTTTGAAGGAATACACATGTCCAGGAGTCAACCCTGGAGATTTTGATATTGATTCAGTAGGTTTGGCTAGCTCATGAGGGGTAGTGTTTTTTTTTAAAGCTCCATGCTCTTTCTGTGCTCACTTTGGTGGAAAAATAACCGTTCTGTATACTAAAATGTAAAAAAAAAAAAAAAGGCAATGAAAAATATCACGTTGTTTTTTTTTAATCCGGAAAAAAAGTCTAAATGTCAGTGGAGGTTACAATCCTGGATGGATTATGTTCCACAAACTTTCAGAGAGCCTTGTGGAATACTCACTATGTTTTTAAAATCAGAAGGCAAAGGAAACATTTAGATCTTTTCTCAATGTCTCATGATGAACAACTCTCTCAGAATGTCCTTTGGGACTTAACGCAGGGTGACGAAGGTCACTGGGGCTCTCACACCCTCAACCCCCCTGTACTCTTGGGCCATCTGAGGTGAGGTGGGAGAGAAAAGGCATGTTCGTGTCTTTGACCAGCGGGATGGCCTCTGTGGGCTTTATGAAAACTGTACAGGACACAACAGAGCTACGGGAGGAGAAAGTTCTTAAAGAAGGCATGGTCCATGTTTATTCCCCAGAGAGAGAAAGAGAATATTCAAGTTTACTTGTGGTGTGGTCAAATGATTAGCCTCCCGGTGAGAAATAATCTCCACTTTGCAGAGTCGCTTGGATGTTTATTTGGCACAGAGCTCTGCGGGAACATCTGTGCAGACCATGCTGCACTGGGCCCAGGTACGTGCTCCCTATTCCTGGTCTGATGCACACACATCGCCCCGAGAGCCCTGAGGAGGACTCCCAGAGCCCATCGCGGGGTTTTTCAGGCACCTGCCTCTGTCAGGTGGATGCTTCTGAAATCAGCATCAACACATGTTCATTCCCTGTTCTCTCTTCTGTTCTCTGTGTCCTCGGTTTCTGGTGTTTGGGCCTGGTTCCCACCTATTCGGACTGAACTCTGATTTTTGGATTACTCCCAACTGCCTTTTCTAGGGAAGGTTTGTACTTCATCTTTTGGGAAACCATCAGTTCCAACAGAACTTTATATAACACGATAGAGCTATTCCGGAAAGATCTGCGCATCCTCCTATTGGCGAATGGGCCATTTCAGAGTGTGGAAATAATGCTCTACTCTGCGCAAGTGAAGTACGAGATAGAGATGAAAATAGATTAACGGTTTCTGTTTTCACTCTCAGTTTAAATTTGTGTGTGTGCTACCGTATTGCTCAATATTCAGCAAGTTCAGGGAGAAGTCATATTCAATTGGCCCAGCTTTCTGAACCAAGTGTGATGAGTGTGTGTGTGTGTGTGTGTGTGTGTGTGTGTGTGTGTGTGTGGGGGGAGGGGGGGAGAGAGAAGGGTCTTCCCAAAGTTTTGACATATCCGAGATCCCTACGAGTTTACACTTTCACCTCCACCCCGATAAGTTTGCTCCATGCTTTACGGTTGAGAATCACTGCTGTAGATAGCCTGAAACACTAGTTGAGGACTTCTGAACTCCTTTGAAGAGTTCCACACCCAGGAGATAAGCCCTCAAGTTCCTGAAGGAAGAAAGATGCTCAGGACAGAATGTCTCCCCCCCGGTGAGGAGACAGAGAGGGTCTGTGGTGGGTAACACAACTCCAATTTCACTTTCCCTGAGCACTTACTATGTGTCCTTGCGTTCGTACGTGTGATTTCCTTCGGTCTCACTGAATTCTCTTAACAGTCTTTCCACGAAGGCATCGATACCCCTTATGCCACAAATGTCCTGGCCTGTCCCTTACGTGTCTCACAGCTCACTGCTCTTAAAAAGATCTCTTCTCCTGTGGCAGAAAGTCCTCTTGAGGACAGAAATAAGTCAGGGGGGTGGGGAGGGGGATGAGGTGAGACACTTGGTCATAGGTTACGCGGACAGCTATGGCAAGGGTGACGACAATGACGAGAGTAGTAATGTTAGTAAAAAGAGGTTTGTTGAGCATTTCTAGGTGCTTCACCCTAGCACCCTGTTTAATGCATCACCCAGTTGAATCTTCACTATGAGGAGAATGTCATCATTCCCATTTCACAGACGGGAATTAGGGGAGATACGTAACTTGCCGTGGACGACACATTCAATAATCCGTTAAGCCTGGACCGAGACCAAGTCTGTTTGCTGCTAGAACCCAGGTACCTAAGGAGCCCACGCTGCTGCTTCCCATTGCTGAAAACCGACCGCGGCGGACCGCCTCTGTCAATAGAGAGCATGATGGGAGTAATTTTAAACGAAGCATCAGGATTAAATCAATGAGTGTGAAAAAAAATCTCTGAGATTCAAGTTCAGGAAAAACAAAAACAAAAACAAAAACCGTGGGACAGACTGAGAATCACCTACTGGAACGTGTGAGGTGAACGTGAACGTGACCTCCTTCCTCGGTCCAGCGTGGGTGGCAAGTCACAGAAGAAGGAAGCCCCAGGCGTGCAGGTGTATGACCGTTTCCATTCTCGTAGCGGAAGTCTGAACATGAAAATGTTCAAGTGGCGTGCCCGGTGTCTCAGACACTCAGCATATGGCCCCGCTCCTGGCGGACGACACGGCTGGCTGCTGGAGGGACAGAGCCCCTCACACGGGAAGCGCTGAAGCTACTCCGCGTGCACGTTCCCTTCAGGAGCAACAAAAAGTGTTCAAGAACAGGGAATGTAGTGACGACACCCTGACAAGGATACTGGACCCAGCTGTGTAGGAAAACATCAGTCACTTTTCAATGTCGATGAACAGCTGGTGCCTCTTTCAAAAAAATTATGACAATTCCTGAAGCTAAGATGGTCAAGAATCATTCAATCGCAGCATCCTTGTAGACGTTCCTCTGTAGAGTGTTATAACACCCGAAGACGTTGTCGTCAGGGCGCCTCGGTGGTGCAGTCGGTTCCACATCTGACTTGGTTTCAGCTCAGGTCATGGTCATGATCTCACAGTTCATGAGTTCCAACCCCGTGTCGGGGTCTGCGCTGACAGCACGGAGCCTGCTTGGGATTCTCTCTCTCTCTCTCTCTCTCCCTCTCAATAAACAAATAATCTTAAAAAATAAACACATTTCTATCTGAGAATTTTCACTGGAGAGGTATAGAGGAGAGTAAAAGACGGTCAGTCAGTTCTGTGAATACTCTATCGGCTCGTATCAGTCTTATTATCTGGCTTATTAATCTTTACTGGACTTTAGCTCTTGTGCCTAAAGAGTGAGATGTAATGTCATCCTCTTTGTATATTTTCTGTTTGCTGTCTTTATTTATTTTAATGTTTATAAATTTTTTGAGACAGAGAGAGAGAGAGTGTGTGTGAGGAGGGGGGGAGCAGAGAGAGAGGGAGACAGAATCCGAAGCAGGTTCCAGGCTCTGAGCTGTCAGCCCAGAGCCCGGCTTGGGACTTGAACACATGAACCATGAGACCATGACCTGAGCTGAAGCCGGGCCCTCAAATGACTGAGCCACCCAGGTGTGCCTCTGTTTACGGTCTTTAAATGCGTGTTGTTTTCTTATATCATCGTAATGTGTTTTTATTTCTATTTTATCATAGGCTGCTAATTCTGGTCTGTTCCAAGCTTTTGACTGGGGAAACCCTGATGAGAACATGATGCACTTTCACCAGGTACATGGATGACCGTGGTCATCAGTCTCCACTCACTAAGTACCTGCTAGGTTCCAACACTGTGCCACGTATTTTATATAGATCAGATTCCACTTATTGGTTTCTTACAATGTTCCATACCATTATTTCTAAATTTTTTGATGTTTTATATTTTGAGAGAGAGACAGCTGGGAGGGGCAGAGAGAGAGACACACACACACAGAATCTGAAGCAGGATCTTCAGATCTTCAGCCATCAGCACAGAGCCCGACGCAGGGCTCGAACCCACGAACCATGAGATCATGACCACAGCCAAAGTCGGACCTTCAACTGACTGAGCCACCCAGGCGCCCCTTTTGTAAAAAAAAATTTAATGTTTCCATATTAGTTTTGATCCTTACAATGACCTTACAAGGTAAATATGATTGCCTCCACGTTTGCAGAGGCTCAGAGAGGTTAGGTACATTGTCAAAATTATTTAGCTTAGTAATGAACCAGGATATGACTCAGGGGTCCCTGGATTTTATAGCCCTACTTATTCCTTCTCAAAAAATAGAAACTCTTGGGGTACCTGGGTTGCTCAGTCGACTAAGTGTTCAACTTTTCAGCTCAGGTCATGATCTAACAGTTCGTGAGATGGAACCCTATGTCGAGGCCCGAGGTAGCAGCTTGGAATTCTCTCTTTCTCTTTCTGCCCCTCCCCAGTTCTCTCTCTCTCTCTCTCTCTCTCTCTCAAAATAAATAAACATCAAAAAAAGTAGACACTCTCAGCACTTAATTAAAACCATGTTTTTCTTAACATTTATTTACTTATTTTGAGAGAGAGAGAGACAGAGAGAGAGAGAGAGGCAGAGGGAGAGATGGAAAGAGAATCCCAAGCAGGCTCCACACTGTCAGCGCAAAGCCGGACTTTGGGCTCGAACTCACAAGCCGTGAGATCGTGACCTGTGCCGAAATCAAGAGTCAGGCACTTAACTGACTGAGCTGTCCAGGCACCCCAAGACCATATTTTAAAAGGAGAATTAAAGATATGTAATCTTTGTTTCTGGATCATATGCTCTCATTTCTTACCCATCTATTATAAAATGAACTAACACTGCCCTATTAGTTCTTTGGGATGACAATTACTGCTCATTTAACATATGTGTGTATATATATATATATGTATATATATATATATATATACACATATATATACATATATATAACTATATATATATACTATATATATGTATATACTATGTATACTATGTGTGTGTATATATATATATATATATATACACACATACTATATATATATACATATATATATAACTCAGGTTACACAAGTGGCCATCAAAGATACATGAGTTTTTCAAAAAAGGGGTATGGAAATTTCGAAATTTTTCAAAAAAGCAGATTTTCAGTGCCACAGTAGTAACTGCGATAGAGAAGATACATAATTTCAGCTGGAGTGAAGAATCTGATTTTCCTCCCAAACTGCTATAGTTTTCTCCTAGGCTGCTTGCCACACACAGACCCACATACTATGTCAAAGTCCCAATTTGTCTTGTGAGTAACCAATTTCTTACCCTAGCAAGAGTAGATAGTTGCTAAAAGGAAAGAGTCTTGGATGATGAGCTTACTTTGTGAGAGTTAAACATCAACTTGGATGAGAGCTGTGTCGCAGCGATGATCTTTCCCATCTTCAGGATACATGGTGATTCAAGTTTACACATGAATCGTTTGCTCGGGACCTTGGGAAAGAAATGGAAAACCCCAAACAAGCTGAGGGTGAACAACATGTATGTGTAAAAAGCAATAACCTTTGTCACAACTATGAGCAATGACCATAAGTAAGACGGGCATAATTATCAGTGTAATCACCAAACCTTCATTACTAAGTAAAAAACAAAAGTCTTGGCCCAAAGTCAGCATGTCTCATTTGCATCCTGATTTGCATATTCATTTTTGGCTCTGCCTTCTTCTGAGCTTCCTTTCATCCTTCACAGCATCCTAAATCATTGTGGTAAATGCGTTCTGGTTTCAGGGGCTCCTCAACCCCACTCTCCTGCCACGAAGCTTGCTAATATTTACAGCTGTCTTTCTACTCTTTAACTTTCTCCATCTTTGCATCTAAGTATTTATGCTTTGTGTTATCCTGCTGAGAAACCCAGAGTCGGGAAAAGCATGCCTCCTCTTGCCCCAGTTTGCTCTTGGCCTTTGGGGCGTTGCGCGGGCTCTCCCCAGCCCTTAAAGCACCACTGTGAGCCCTGATCTGTGCTCACTGGCCTCCCTGCCTTGTCGCTGCCTTCTCACCTCCTCCTTTATCACTTGCTCCTAAGCCCAGGGCCACGGTCTCCCAGCAAGATAGGGGACAGGCGACATACTTAAGATATTCAGTAACTCTAAGACCCGGACACCAACCCATCGACTAACAGTAACTTCTGTAATGACCGAGCCTGTGATCTCTGCTCGTATATCGCCCTGCCGAGAGAACTGAAGGTGCACGGTCCCCAAGTCAGCCCCCCCCCCCCCCGCAACCAAGTCATCGGGTACATTACTAATTTAGGAAACCTCTCCCTGGCCAAGGTTACAGTTTCCCAAGGATCTGCGTCTTTGTCCACGTTACCTTTTCTTCCTAACCTTGCTGCCAAAAATTGTTAACAACAGTGTAGAAATCTGCTCAGGATGCCATTAAAAAAAAAAAAAAAAAAAAAAAAAAAAGAATGACCATAGACTGAGTGGCTTAAACCACAGAAATCTATTTCTCACATTCTGGAAGCTGGATGTCCAAGGTCAGTGTCCAGCTGGTGGGGCTCTGGGGAGGAGCCCCTTTCTGGCTTGTAGACAGTCACCTTCTTGTCATGTGCTCACGTACTCTTTCTTCTGCGAGTGCGCTTGGAGAGAGAGAGAGATCTCTCTCTTCCCCTTCCTATAGACTGCCAGTCCTACTTAATTAGGACCTGGCCCTTATGACTGCATTTAACCCCAATTACCTCCTAACAGCCTTACTTCCTCATACAGTCAAATTAGAGGTTAAGGTTTCAACATCCAAATTTGGGGAAAACACAATTCGGTCCCCGGAATATGGTGGCAGTCCGTATTCTCTCAGTTGTGCATGGCAGGAGACAACGTGACATTAGGTTTAAAAAAATCTATTTACTGCTTTACTCTACTGAACAGGGTGGTGATCAACTCACAATGGCTGGGAACTGGAACGCTGTCCTCCGGGCTCTCCTTCTCCCTGCGCCCCTCCCTCTCTCTCCCAGTTCTGCTCACAAATGCTCTTTCCCTTCTCAGGCTATTTCAAAAATAGTAAGATTGTGACTGCGTGTGCTCAACTCGTATCGTTCTTTCCACCACAAACCCGAAGAAAAAGCCAGTATTTTTCTCAGGAGCACTGGCAGAAAGTTCCAGAGAGAACTCTGGCCCGGTTTTAGCCACGTGCCCATCTCTCATCCAGTCACTGAGGCCAGAGGGATGAAGGACTGATTGGCCAGGCCGGGTCATCCGGGGCCACTGAGGAGCTGGGGGATGGGATTTGTTGGATCCCAGAGAGAAGGGAAAAGACATCACGTTCTCTGGAACAGGCTGGCTTCTTGTTCACGTCATACTTCAACTGTTTTCATCCATTGGTCTCAATGCTCCCCAAAGAGTCTGTTCAAGTGTCAATAATCCCCCCAAGCCCAGATTTCTGCACCAGAGAAGAGGTATTTACATTTATCCTATACATATATATGTGTGTGTGTGTGTGTACATATATATGTGTGTGTGTGTGTACATACATATTGTTTCAAAAGGACGTACTCTGAGTGCCAAGCCCTACTAGAAAGATGGTCACCCATAAGGGTGCCTTGGGTGGTTCAGACAGTTAAACAACCAACTCTTGATTTCAGTTCAGGTCATGATCTCATGGTTCATGGAATCGAGTCTCATGTCAGGCTTTGTGCTGACAGTATGGAGCCTGCTTGGGATTCTCTCTCTCTCTCTCTCTCTCTGACCATCCCCCCTACTCAAAATAAATATACTTTAAAAAAGTTTTTTTAAAGAAAGAAAGATGGTCCCCCATAGAAATAAGAGCCCCCTTCCTCAAGGATTCTTTCCTATTTTCCCCAATGTGCAAATCAGAAATATCACGGTTATCTTTTTCTTTATTCACAGTTCATACCATTGCACAGAAGTGCTCTGGAGCACTTCTAACATTTTGATGTTTGGAAATCATTAAGTGCATTCTAACTGCATACTTTTAGCATTTGAAGAACTTGCTTAACAATCGATAAGGTTACTCCCCTGATGTGGTTTTCTGCGAAATCTGGTTTTTTCTCTCCGTCTCTAATCATACTTAGCTCACACCTCCCTTGTACAACGTGACCAACATGCAAGTGCCCACAGCTGTGTGGAGCGGAGGACACGACCGTGTGGCTGACCTCGAGGACGTTGAGAATTTACTGCCCCAAATTCCCAGGCTTATTTACTATAAGTTGATTCCACACTACAATCATGTGGATTTTTACCTCGGACAGGACGCACCGCAGGAAATTTACCAAGACCTTATTAGACTGATGGACGGATGTTTGCAAGATTAAATAGCTTTCCTTTCTCTAAGCAAGTGGATTCTTAAAATAATACTGTGGCGCCCAGACCCTAAGGTGACCGCTCCAATGATTTTCGCCTCCTAGTGCCGGTGTGTTGGTGTAACCCTCTCCCCTTGAGTGCGGGACGCCCTTGAGACTTGGTTCTGGCCAACAGAATTGGCAAAGGTAATGGCGTCACACCCTTGTTTGGATCACGTTTATGGCAAAGGACGTCAACTCCTGATTGCGTCATATTATGGGAGAATCCATCAAGCAGACTGGAGAAGAGATCTCCCTTGTTGGTTTGCTGAGAGGACAGATATGTGGAGGAAGCCTACATGACCTCTAGGATCTGTGCCTATAGCAGATAACCAGCAAACAACCAGATTCTCAATCATACAGCTGTGAAATCAATTACATCTACATCCTGGATGAACTCAAAAGCCCACGAATCCCCCAGTAAATCTTCCAGTTGAGAAAGAAGGCTGGCCACCCCTCATTTGCAGCCCCGGGAGACACCCTGAGCTGCAGGGGACTAGCTGTGCCATACCCAGACCCACAGCCAGAGTGACAAAATAAATGTATATTCTTTGAAACCACCAAGTTTGTGGAAATTTCTTATCAGCAATAGTAAACTACTATTAATGGTAATAACAAATCATTATTTTTATTATTATTGTGGTTATGGTTTTGTCTCTTTGGTTAAAAGCTTGAGGGGCGCCTGGGTGGCTCAGTCGGTTGAGCGTCCGACTTCGACTCAGGTCATGATCTCACGGCTCATGTGTTCAAGCCCCGCGTCGGGCTCTGGGCTGACAGAGTTTCCTTATTTTTCTTGTTTTGGTGAACTTTCTTCAAATTTGTTTGGCAGATCTATCTGCTAGCGATGGATTCTCAGTGTTTGTCTGAAAGAGTCTTTGTTTTGCCATCATTTAGGCTGAATTATACGCCATTATATCTACGTATAAAGTCCATCTTCTGTGCCCATTCACCTGTCAACGGACATTTAAGTTGTTTCCATACCTTAGCTATTGTATTCACAATATTGGGATGATCATGTTGTTTCCATACCTTAGCTATTGTATTCACAATATTGGGATGATCATGGACGTCTGTGTATCTTTTCAAGACCCTAATGTCAATGCTTTTGAATAGATACCAGAAGTGTGATTGCTGGATCATACAGTAGTTCTGTTTTTAATTTTTTGAGGAACTTCCATACCGTTTTCTACAGAGGTTGTGCCACTTTATATTCCCACGAGCAATGTGTTAGGGGCCAGTTTCTCCACATCCTGGCCAACACTTCTCTTTTGTTTTGTTTTGTTTTGTTTTGTTTTATTAGTATTGCTTTTGTTATAGCCACCAACAGGAGTTGAGCATATCTCATCATGGTTTTGACTTGTATGTCCCTGGGGGCCTCATCACCCCCTGGGGAGAGAGGGAGAGAAATGGTGGGTGTATATCCTTGGGAAAAGTTTGAGAGGCCCCCAGAGTCTCCGGCTGGGCTGATCAGTGAAGGCATTTTGCCTTCATTTCTAAAAGACTTGTTTTTTTCGGACAAGAGAACCTTAGACTGACGTGCTTCCTAATTTGTTCTTACTCCCTCGGTCCTTTTAAATGCTGTTCATTACCTCCTGGCATGCAGTTGCTGATAAGTGTGTGATTTCTTATATTCGTGTCTTTGGACTGTCTTTTTTTCCTCTTTGTCTGCTTTAAGATTTTCTTTTTACCAACGGAGTGTTAGCAATTCGAGTTCATTGAACCTGAGGTGGTTTTGTTGTGTATTCTGCTTGGAATTCAACTGGCTTCGTGGATCTGCAGATTTACAGTTTTCATCAAATTTAGAAACGTTTTGTTCATCATTTGTCCGAGTATCGTTGGTACCTTCACTTACCTGGGTGTCTAATTTGTATGTTAGACACCTGCTGTTGACCCACAAGTCAATGAAGCTGTGCTTTTTCCCCAGCGTCCTCCCTCTGTGTGCTTCATTTGAAATAGTGTCTGTGGGTGTCCTCATACCCACAAATTCTCTCTTACACAGTGTCTAGTCTGCCATAATCCTGGCTGGTGCATTGTCTATTTTGGAGACTATTATTCTCCATCTGTAGATATCCCATTTGGGTCTCTTTGATATCTTCTGTTTTTCCTTTCTTTATTTTATGTCTTTCTCTTTATTTTAATGTTTATTTATTTTTTTAGAGGGAGAGAGAGACGGAGCATGAGCAGGGGAGGAGCAGAGAGAGAGGGAGACACAAAATGTGAAGCAGGCTCCAGGCTCCGAGCTGTCAGCACAGAGCCCTACGGGGGGTCCAAACTCATGAACTCTGAGATCATGACCTGAGCCGAAGTCAGACACTCGACCGACTGAGCCACCCAGGCACCCCTTTTTATGTTTTCCTTTAAATCCTTGAACACAGTAAGCATCTTTCAGGACCTATTTCAACATACTTTCTGTTCACGCAATTATCTTTCCTTTTATAAGTTTGTTTTATGGAATGATTCTCTCCTGGCTGTGGGTTATATTTTCCTGCCTTATTGCATGCTGAATCATTTGCTATTGGATGCCAGGCTATTGGGTTGCCAGGCACTGAGTGCTAACTTTTATTCCTTTAGACGGGGTTAGGAATTTTTTGGCAGTCAGTTTGTTTGCAGCTAAGTCTGATTATTTCGAGACACGCTTGTTTTTGTTTTTCATCACCTAAGGGCCAGTCTAGAGCGATCTCTCCTCTAAGGAAATTCTGCCCTGCCACTGACACGTCTATTTTCTGAAGTCTCTACTGAATTCCCGTCCCCCCCCCCCCAACCCCCGCGGTGTTCTGAAAGGTCTCTCATGCTGGCCTGCGAGAATTTCAGTGAATCCCTACGGGTACTGTGTGCACTCTAGAAGCTGTTTTGCTTATAGTTTCCTGGCACTTGTTCCTTCTCTGAAAGTTTTACTCTGTCCACTCTTGTGGGATTCTGCCTTTAGCATGGGCACATTATTATTCAGCCAGAGCTCCGTGAGATGCCATCCTCTATTTCAGAAGCTCTTTCTCTGCCTTGCACTCACAGGTTTTATTGTCCTTCTCCTTGAATTCCAGTCTCTGCCTCCACTAGTCAGCTAGACCACTGAGTTTTTTGTCTTCTCCTTTCTTTTCTTTTCCTTTCCATCCCTTCCCTTCTTTCTTTCTTTCTTTCTTTCTTTCTTTCTTTCTTTCTTTCTTCCTTTCCTTTGTTGTTGTTATTGTTGTTGTCGTTGCCAAAGGCGTTACGGTTTCCATTGGGTCCATATCTTGGGAGAGGGCTCCAGGGTGGTGAAAAAGCTGCCCAGTGGCTGCAGGGAGGGGCTCAGGCAGAAGCCCCAGCACCAGAGGGCATCAGAGGGGCCCCTCAAAGGCTACCGGGCTCTGGACTGTCCTACTTGTGCATCAGAGTGAGCCTTCCAAAGAGATACCCATGCAGACGGCCTGGGGCCCCAGGCAGGCTGTGGAGGGGAGTCAGGTGGTCATACATCTTCTTGATGAGTGTCACCTCCTCAACTGGGAAGTGGTTTTCCAGGAAGCCCCAGGGATGAGGGTCTGTGTGAGCAGAACCCAGGGCGTGCAGATCCCCAAGCACCTGGCCCATGTTCTTCTCCAACCACAGTGGCCTCCCTGGCATCCGTGGCTTTACCCCACCCCCACTGAGCTTTCTTGGAGTTCCTCTACCTTTGCTGTGATCTAGAAATGATCAGTAGGCAGAAAAGTAAGGTTTGCATAGAGAATACCTCATCTGTGTCCTTCCCTTCAGTGATAACAGTCCTGTGCGGCCCGATGTCCAGTGTCTCAAAACTGTTATGACTTGGGTTCCAGTGTTCTGGTTTTTTGTGGCAGAATGGTAATTCCAGACGCTGTGGCTAGAAGCAAAAGTCAAGATTCTTTTTAAAGACTGTATCATTCTGCCAATGCATAGCTAGTGTAACCCGACATAAACAAGGTCATTAAGAAAAATCACAACTATTAAAAATTTTAAAGTTCCTCCATGTTTTATCTAAAATTGTCTCTTAGGATTCATATGTTGCAGGAAACTAATAGAATCCAGCCCTCTGCTTTCCGCTGTGAGTATTACGCACAGAGAGAGCTGAAGTGGCATATCTATGAGTTAGTCTAATCCTAAACTAGGATCAAAACTGTATTTCCAAAACGCTGATCCAATGTAGTATTTCCTTTTTTTTTTTTTTAAGTTTATTTTTTGCGGGGGGGAAGAGAGAGAGAGAGAGAGCGCGCGCTTGCAAGCTCAGGGTAGGGCAGAGAGAGAGGGAGAGACAGAATCCCTCTGTCAGCACAGACCCCCATGAGGGGCTCAATTTCACGAAGCATGGGATCATGACCTGGGCTAAAATCAAGAGTCAGACGCTTAACTGACTGCATCGGCTTTTCTCTGCAGCAGCTTTATTGCTTCCTCCTTAACATCTTCAATTACAAGTTTTCCCACTGATTCATCTTCCCTATTCCTCCCTCCAAGGGTGTTTTCACCGTGAAATACCGCTGCACCAGAACTTACCGTGTCTCTACTGCTTTTTATTTTATTCCACCGAATCCTGACTTCCCTAGCTATAGCTCAGAGTTTCCCATACCTTGCTTTTCCAGCTACATCTGTTTCTGCTTCCCTAATCAAATGCATACCTTTCATTCAAATAAGGGCTCTACACCTACACACATCTTCATTCTCCTCGACAGGATCTGCCCACACTGTTTGCCTTAAGCTGAATGGAATTCTATTAAAATTAAATCACAACGTTGCATTTCCTAATCAGGTTGGATTTTCTGGTCCTCGGTGCTTTATTTACAAGCATTCTTTTTTAATTTATAATTTGTTTTTGGTAGAAGCCTCAAGATACGTCACTATCACTCTCATAAATCATGTGAATTTAATATTTTTAGTTTGATTTGGTATTACGTGCTCGGGAATCCAAACACTGGTAGCTTCCAGAGGGGAGACACTTTTAACCTGGAACTTTTCAGTTCCACCTTAAGCCTACTTTGTGCAAGGACTTGGGAACTCAGAGGACTAGACTCTTCTAGGAGTGTCTTTGAGATCCTTGCCAAAGAGGTTTTCGAACGACGCCCTTAAAGTTACAAGGCGTTCATTTACAAAAATGTACCCTGCACCTCTTCTGTGTTAGAGGCAGGAGATAGGCCATGAAACAGGAAAACATGGTCCTCATCCTGTGATTTATACGGAATTTCAAATATGCCGGGGAATCTCAAGCCAACGAGGGTAGTAATAACATCATTGAGCACTTACTAACTTCTGGGGCATTTATCAAAGGCATGGCCCAAGCCGTTTATCCCTGCCCACATCTCTGGGATAAAGGTGCTATGCTTATCCTATTTTAAAGAGCCTCCGAAGACGTGCACGCTGGCTCGGGCCAAATATCAAAGAATTAGAAGCAAATCTGGGTCTTGAACCCAGAGTCATCTGAATCCAAAATCCAACTCTTCACACTTCCTTGTGTTATCTCCCTAGAGATACAGATGAGGAAGCCTCGACGAGATTGCCCCGTCAGGGAGACTCCTGATGTCAGGGGATTCTCGGGGCTTTGTACAGGGGGGCAAGGCCAGAATTGTGTACAGATTTAAAGTAAGCAGAGAAACTAAAGCAAAAATCTATGCGTCCAGAAGTGCAGAGAGGGAGCGGACGAACCAGCAAGGGGGGTGGGGGGGGGCAGGGGGTGACCCGGACCATGTCAGGACAGAGCAGGCACGTAGGTGTGTATGCAAAACAGGCTCCCCGAGTTCTGAGTCAAAACCAGACTGGCAGAGAGGAGGGCCAGGTTTGCCAGCCTCGTTGGTATTTGTCTGACAAATCTGTTGACAGGTGTGTTGGCAGGCTGTTCCACAGCCACAGCCCCTTGCGGTAGCATCCTCTTGGCCCTACCCAATCCACTTGGCCCTACGCAATCTAATTCCCCGTCAGCGAAGCCCTGCCCCGCCACGCTGAGTTACCCAAGCCTCAACAAAACACTGCTCCGTCTGTATTTAGTAGAATGGGAAATTTTGAGAAGCTGCCATCCCCTGTAAGGAGAGGCCTTTCCTTTGTCTGCACCTGAGCTTTCTTTCATGAGGCTGACCGGTTTCACACCTTTGGGGGGTCCATCGTCCCGGCGCCATCTTGTGGAGCCGGCTGCAACTCACCTACTGCGGTGAACACTGAACAATGTGCAGGATTACCTAATCAGCATGTTGTGCCTCTGAAACTAATAGACCATCGTATGTCAACCGAACTTCAACAGTAAAAATGAAATAAACTAATGGGGCGCCTGGGGGGCTCAGTCAGTTAAGCATCCGACTCCTGATTTCAGCTCAGGTCCGTGATCTCACGGTAAGCGAGTTCGAGCCCCGCGTGGGGCTTCTCTTTCTCTCCCTCGGTCTCTGCCCCTCCCCTGAGCTCTCTCTCTCAAAATCAATAAATAAACTTAAAAAAATAAAATAAAATAAATTTTAAAGGGCTTTCATAGGTATAATTACCCCTTCTCTTATTGACCGAGCAGTAACGTGGAATTGCTGGGGAGAGAATGCGCATGGTAGCATAAGTCAACAGAAGTTCAGAGCCAGCACCACTACTGATTAACTACGTGATCCTGGGGAAGTCATTTATCGTCGATTCTAGCTATTTCTTTTTCTTTTCTTTTCTTTTTTTTTTTTTTTTACAACATGGAGACACTCATTCTTTTTTTTTTTTTTTTTTTTTTTTTTTTTTTAACATTTATTTATTTTTGAGACAGAGAGAGACAGAGCATGAACGGGGGAGGGCCAGAGAGAGGGAGACACAGAATCCAAAACAGGCTCCAGGCTCTGAGCCATCAGCACAGAGCCTGACGCGGGGCTTGAACCCACAGACTGAGAGATCATGACCTGAGCCGAAGTCGGCCGCTTAACCGACTGAGCCACCCAGGCGCCCCGACACTCATTCTTGACTAACCCATATGCTGTCATGAAGACAAAAGCTGTATATGAAGTAGAGTTGTATAGCACAGCCCTTCAGCACGGGCCCTGAAGTCTTTACGTTTGGTTCCTAGCTCTGTTGCTATCATTATGTCCAAAGACAAGTTAACTAATCACTCTGATCCACACTTTGCCCATCTGTAAAACGGAGCTATTGTTAAGTGCCTCTGTTATTGAGTTGTGAGATACCATGAAAGACTTTAACTCAATACCAGTTCCAAAGAAAAGGGTTAGCAGATGTTATTATTTGTAAAGTGCTGGGCACAGATAATGGCTTCGTATTTTCAATCATGACCCATATCCTATATGGAAAAGTAGAATTCTTAATTCGCATAGGAATGACATATACCAAGACATTCAATGGCGTGTGTAAAGTCATATTTAATCCCAAGAACTTTTTCCTTGGCCTCCTGAGGCTTGAATACATTTATGTGAGTAACATTAATAGAAATCATCTCTACTTATTTTTTGCCAAGCACTACGCTCAGTGTTTTCTGTATGGTTATCTCACTGGAGTCTCATCATAGCCCTGAAGATGGACTCCACGTTTCCTCTGTTTTACAGATAAGAAGTCCCAGTGTTTGAAAAGTTAATAACTTCCTGAGGTCGTGGAGTGATTTTGGGGGGCAGGGGGATGAACCCAAAGCTGTCCAGTACAGGGGCCAGTACTGTCTCATGGTGCAGTATGACCAGCGTAATCGTATTTGTCAATCAATTATTCTCCATTTATTCACACAGTCAATTAAATGATATCTATTATTTTATCTGACGCCGTACTATCCAGTGCTATGGCGGGGAGGTACTGAGTGTGTACATGGGGACGAGGATTAATATTTGTTGATTCCCTGCTATGTGACAAGACGTTACTGAACAAGACACACATTATCTCATCCATCCACATAATAGTTTTTCACTTAGATATTAGTATGCCCATTTCGCACATGAAGGAGATCAGTACCAGAAATAATTAACTAAGGTACCCAAGGTCAAATGGCAAATAGCTCACTGGTTATTCTAATTCCCAAGAGCACTTCCGTATGCCTCCACGGTGTGGATATAATCACGTGTACATGGAGGTTGACGGCGTACCGTCACAGACCCTAAGCGCCACATGAATGGTGGGGCACGGTGTTATTGAACCTCAAAGACAGGAACGATCATAGAAAGCTGAGGACAGACAAGACATCCCAGAGGAAGAAGAGAACGACGTGAGTTGTAAAGATAGCCTTGGGGGTATTCACAGAAAGTAAAAGGCACGGAGAATGTGGAGATTAATTTGGTTTCCAAAAGAACTTGGGCAGGAGCCCAACTGCCCAACGACAGTGGATTTGTCTCATTGTGCTTACACAGAACCAATACTCAATAAATAGTTGCTGAATGGTTAGGAGTACCTTCTCTGTCCTCCAAGCACTGGAGTAGGTCCTATAGGAATAGGGGTACTTTCAAGACACGCAATTTAATATATTTTGGCTAAGACTCATTTCTCAAGAATTTCTTGTCATATGTAAAGGGGAGGGTATAGAATGGGAAAGGGTGGCTGGCACAGTGCCAGTAGGCTGCATAGAGAGGCACCTCTTTGGTGACTATGGCATCGCAGACTGGCATATCCTGACTCGATACTGTCAGTGTCCCAGAAAATGACTGCACTTACACATGCTGAGTCACATAACTGAAATTTGCAAGGGACAAAGCATAAATCAAAACATGTGTTTAGAATCTGCATTAGACTCCACAGCTGTCACAAGAATCGTATCCATTTTTTGGCCAAACTAGTGTATTCTTTCCCTGTAATAAAACACATAGGAGATCCTAGGAGTGCAGGGGAAAAAAACCACAGAGGAAGTTTACGATTTGACATAAAATCATCACCTACACATCCTTCAAATACATGGAGACTTTTCCACATGTAACTAACAGTCTAATCAGTATACATGTATGTTTAATCTTCATGATAGTCTTATAAAAGTGGTACTTTTATCATCCCTTCTTTATAGATTAAGGAACTGAAGCTTGTAGATATTTCCCCCAAATTAGCAGTTTTCTAAAATTCAGAATCTCGTCTGTACTGAGCTCTGACTCTTAATGCTACAATGCTGTGAGTGCCTGTTGTGATCTAAGTAGGCATTCAGACCACAAAGAGCAACAAGGTAGAGGCTGTTGTGCCCAAGTGAAATTTATAGACTAAAGAGTAAAAGCAGATGTTTAACAACTGCCCCCTCACAGAATTTAAATCTTTAATCATAATTGTGGTGAAGCCACCAACAAGAAGGGCACCCTCATCAAGGTGGACAGGGAAGGAAGTCTTGTCTGAGCAAATCAAAGTTCATCTCAGATCTGTAAAGTCTTTTGGCCATTCCAGGCAGGGGACTGGCTCGGGTGGCAGGAGCTAGGCTCACTGGAGACAGTTGAAGAAGCACAGAGAGCCAGGGAGAGAGGGGACGAGGTGAGTGCCAGAGGGGCGCAGAGCCTGGGCTCTAGGCTTTCCTGGCCGGTTACAGAACTGTGACTGCAAAGCCATTGCAGAGTGTTAATTTCAAGAGTGCTTAAAGGAGACTTAGACGGTGTCCCTGAGGGCTCAGTCGGTTAGGCATCGGACTCTTGGTTAGGGCTCAGGTCATGATCTCAGGGTTTGTGTGTTCGAGTCCCGTGTGGGGGCTCTGTGCTGACAGTGCAGAGCCTGCTTAGGATTCTCTCTCTCCATCTCTCTCATTCCCCTCCCCCACTCACACTGTCTCTCTTTCTCAAAATAAATAAATAAACATTAAAGAAAAAAAAACAGACTCAGATGCATGTTTTAAAGCAATGACAGGGGCGCCTGGGTGGCTCAGTCAGTTAAGTATCTGACTTTGGCTCAGGTCATGATCTCGCAGTTTGTGAGTTCGAGCCCCGCGTCAGGCTCTGTGCTGACAGCTCAGATTCTTCGGATTCTGTGTCTGGCCCTCCCCTGCTGGCTCATGCACACTCTCTCTCTTTCTAAAATATAAATAAACATTTAAAAAATAATAAATAAATAAATAAATAAAATAAAAATAAAGTGATGACAGTAGGGTCGCATGGATGGCTCAGTCAGTTGAGTGTCTGACTTTTGGTTTCGGCTCAGGTCACGACATCACGGTTCGTGAGCTTGAGCCCCACATCGGACTCTACACTAACAGTGCGGATCCTGTTTGGGGATTCTCTCTCTCTCCCTCCCTGTCTCTCTGGAGCTCTCTCTGTCTTTCTCTCAAAATAGATAAACTTTAAAATAAGATAATAAAATAAAATAAAGTGATGACAATAGCCACAACATGGAGAAGGCATTAGGCAGATCCAGGGAATCTAGATAGAAGTTTCCAGAGCTCCAGCTGAGGTAAGGAAGCTTTGGCTACTACATGGCTATTTGGAACCCCAAGGTTAGCCATGGACAAATACTTTCTCAGTTCCATATTAAGGACTCAGTCATCTTTTAGGGACAATCAGTCAAAGTGTGATCTCAAAGCAAAACCTCTCCAAAAATCCGTACTAATTGCACCCATGTCTAACTCTTGTTTGTTTAACCAACACTCTTGGAAGAGGTAAATCCAGGAAGCTGTCGAACTTGTAAATGAATTTAAGTAACAGTATAATCAGGGCACCTGGGTGGCTTAGTCGGTTAAGCATCCAACTTTGGCTCACGTCATGATCTCGCAGTTTGTGAGTTCGAGCCCTGCGTGGGGCTGCCCATGCTGACGGCTCGGAGCCTGGAGCCTGCTTCAGATTCTGTGTCTCCCTCTCTCTCTGCCCCTCCCCATCTCGCTCGAACTCTCTCTCAAAAATAAACACTAGAATAAATAAACAAACTTTAAATAATAGTTTGGCGTTTGTTGTTGGAGTAGAGTCAATGTAACAAGCTCTCTAGATTTACTGACCTTGAGAACACTGGTGTCCCTTGTGCTTTTGATAAAGTATTGTCGCTACATATTGGTGAGCAAAACTTTTTGCGGGATAGTAAGACTCAAGTCTCGGTGGGGGAGCAGAGGCCAAGCACTTGAGAAAGGAATTTGACGATGCAGACAGTAAGTAGTTGGATAGGCGGATATTCAACTAAGGTCAAATATATGATACAAAGTTATGTATTTGAGGGGAGTCCCTTCAAGTTGGAGGAAAGTTTCAAGACCGATAGGAGACAGATTTAGCCTCTAATACACAGTCACTATGTGGCTAGTAAGCACTTACAATGCGGTTAGTCCTAACGGAGATGTGCTGTGAGTGTCTCAGAATCATCAGGTTTCAAAGACTTAGTGCAAACAAAACAAAACAAACAAGAAATAAAGTCTCACATGAATAATATTGATTGCATGTTGACATGATCATATTTTAGATCTATTAGTTTAAAAGAAGTATAATATAAAACTTAATCTCACCCATTTCCTTACCCTTTAAGAGACGTGGCTGTAAGAAACTTTAAATGATATGTGTGGTTTGCATCATGTTTCTATCGGAAAGTGCTGGCTTAGAGAAAAGAGGTTATTATAGCCTAAGAAATCTGGTTATTTGTAGGAAAAAACTTGAATAATTCTGCATTTATAAGGTTGAGAAGAGAGATTGCGTGAAAGATACCAGACTGTGCCCTAATGGGTAGATTTAAGGAGAAATTGGAGGCAGAAAAAGGAATATCAGTAGCAATTTTTTACTGTGTCAGTATGTGCAGCAATCTATAACTAATGGTGGCATTATTCCAACTTAGTACGAAAACAAAGCAAGATTGACTTTCCCTATGAGCTTGCTCTCTTATGAAATTTACCATATAATAATATTAAGAAAAATGTCCTTTGCAGCTTACTGTAATATGCTTTTAAAGCAAAGAGATCCAGCAGAATTTATAGCCAGGCTGGTAGAGTAATAAGGTAAGATGCCTGATGCAAAGTAAATATTCAATAAATAATCAAGAGTTCACTCTTTTTATGGATAACAATAATATTAGTTTTCCTGGGTAACTAAGCAATGTTTTCTGGACTTCCAGATTCATCCATCCATTCATTAATTCACTCACCCGGAGACTATGTTTGATGCTGATGGTGATGAGGGGAGGGATGAAATCAAGATCCTGTGATGCTAAAAGCCATCAACCCATTCTCAGGGGTGCTGGGGAGATTTGAAGGTGATTCAACAGCAGTTTAAAGCAATAAAAAGCTAACTCAGAAAAGAAACAGGACCATGTATCAAAACAACCAACGTTACCCTTACTGCACATTCCATTCATTCACCTACACAAACTGATGAGACTGTATCTCAAACTAGAGTCAACCTGAATTTTTTGGCCAAGTGCTGTGTGTGTGTGTGTGTGTGTGTGTGTGTGTGTGTGTTTAAAAAAGCACCTCCACTGGGACATACCTCCTACAGGAATTCAAGTACAAAATGACCTGTAGAGAATACCATACATAAGTTCTGCACATTAAGTAAGCAGCTAGCTGGGCAGGTAAACCTACTTGGAGGATCAGATGCTATAAATCTCCTCCTATTAGATGGCATGGCCCCTCCTCTCCATTCTCACAAAGCTTTGACCTTTGCCACGAACACAGTCCTGATCCTGCCTCTCTGGGGACGGGGATGTCATCCCAGACCTGCGCTTTTGGTAATAATGTCTCTTTAAATGGAAGCGGTCTTTCCTTTGCGCATTTTAGATTTTATTTGCCTTTTCTCTCTTCTGTATCTTTACTGTCACCATGCGGTGTGTGAAGGTGGGTGTAGTCTAGTGGAGGTGACATGGAGATTCACGGACAGCAGCATTTACGACAACCTGCTTTAGTCTCACAGACGATCTCAGAAACAGCATTGTATCTTACAGATGTTTATGAGCATGGCCAACTTTGCTTTCTGGGTGAAGAAATAAAATTGCTACACGTAATTTAAAGTGCCTTTCCTAAAGCCAAAGTGTACTAATCAATCACACTGTGTGTGTGTGCAGCTTTATTGAGCCCTATTTGAATTTTAACATGTATAACGAGTTAGATAAATTATCCAGTGAG
Source organism: Lynx canadensis (assembly GCF_007474595.2). Taxonomy (NCBI): domain Eukaryota; kingdom Metazoa; phylum Chordata; class Mammalia; order Carnivora; family Felidae; genus Lynx; species Lynx canadensis. The sequence goes on along the minus strand of NC_044313.2, from coordinate 78,927,836 downwards.
CAAGCAACAAATTCTGTGTTCCTGTTCATGAAAAGTCTTTTGGAAAAAAATTTTAAGTTTTTTTTGTTTTGTTTTGTTTTGTTTGAGAGAGAGAGAGAGAGAGAGAGCAATCGGGGTAGGGGCAGAGAGAGGGGAGAAAGAGAATCCCAAGCAGGTTCCACACCGTCAGTGCAGAGCCCTACGTGGGGCTCAGATTCACAAACCATGAGATCATGACCTGAGCTGAAACCAAAATTCAGAGGCTTAATCAACTGAGCCACCCAGGTGCCCCATGCAAAGTCTTTTATTCCAGGGCAAAAGTTTCAAATCATTTATTTTTCCAAAATTCTCATTAGCTTCTATTTTGTATCTTGTTAGTTACAACCTAATATTTTTGACCTCCAGTTGTTTTCAGGGGAAAGCTATCCCCCTTTGATACAAATTTATATATTATGAAAAACCAGTCTTGGGGGAGAAAGAAGCAAACAAACAAACAAAAAGATGTGATGTAATAGCAAATGTATTTTGAATGAGAACATTGGATGGAAAATAAGAATTATTTTCACAGATAGACACCAAGATTCCAGGACCTATGTTCTATGCTCAACCGCATATTTTTAGCTACCTGGATATTTGAACCGGCAGCCATCATTTAAAAAATTGCTCATGGGGCACCTGGATGTCTCAGTTGGTTAAGCGTCCGACTTTGGCTCAGGTCATGATCTCGTGGTTCGTGGATTCGAGCCCCGTGCTGGGCTCTGTGCCGACAGCTCAGAGCTTGGAGCCTGCTTTGGATTCTGGGCTCCCTCTCTCTCTGCCCCTCCTCCACTTGTGCTCTTTTTCTGTCTCTCTCTCTATATATCTCTCTCAAAAAATAAACATTAATTTTTTAATATATAAATAAACATTAAAAGAATTTTTTTTTAATTTGCTCAGACTGCGATGTGATCTTTGGATCAAGATATCAGAAATACCACAGAGCTTCAGAAAGTTGCCCCTCAATCTACATTTTGCCCAAGATCACGTTCTAGTTCTAATAGCATCTAAAATTATGGGCAAAAAAAAAAAAAGGCAGGGAAAATTTGAGCTTCTAGAGAGTAGGCACTATTATTTTGTATTTGTGCTGGGCTACAACCTGTAAAGGCCTGAGACGTTTCACTCCATCCATGCTATTTCCACATGGAGCCATGACCATGAATCAACACTAACAGTATGAACATTGTGCTTCCTAGAACTCTCCCGAGTCCACTAAAGTTCTGTTAGAAGCGCTTTTTCAAGTCAGAAGCCCTGAGCGTTTCCCAGCAAGCCCGCATGACTCTGCCATTGGGCCATCAAGAACCGGGAGGCGGGGGGGGGGGGTGTCCTTCCTCAAAGGCAGAAGGAGGTTGGAGGGTCCATAATCCTTCCACCTCTTCCAATAAACTGAGTGCTATCTTTGAATTTACACTCGTGTGATTGGCATGAAATTTCCCATTCCCGGGGAGCAGATCTTAGGGTTTGGATACACACAAATAATATCTTTGTTTCTGAGATAATTGGAGAATGAGTCCAAACTAAGAACTGAAATTACTGGATTGTGCCAGGGAGGAGGTAGCTTTCTTCCTGCTTCTTGTCCCCGAGAGATGCGGTGGCTGCTAGGGTCCTACAGGCGTACAGAAGACAGAGTGGGACAGAAAATTGATGCACATGGCCTCCACTGTTGTTCCAGGTGGGGTGTAGAGCTAAATTCCCCTCCTTCTCCTCTGGCCTCTGCTTCTACTTTTTTTATTTATAATTTTATAAAATTTTATTTGTGTATTTAGAGAGAGAGAGTGAACGGGGGAGGGGCAGAGAGAGAGAGGGAGAGAGAGAGAGAATCCCAAGCAGGCTCTGCAATGTCAGTGCGAGCCCAGTGTGGGGCTCGAACTCATGAACCAGAAGATCACGACCTCAGCGGAAGTCAAGAGTCAGACGCTCAACAGACTCAGCCACCGAGGTGCGCTTCCCCTTTGTTTTAAGTAAAGGGGCGTGGTCTATGGTTCAGCACCCACGATGGTCAGTTTCCTCTGGCACAATGCTAGTACTGGGTTCCGCCCGGGGTCCAGGGCCTGGAGTCTGGATGGTCTCACTGCCACAACTTAGCCACAATCAATCGCATCCCTCCACACTGCATGGTTGACATCAGTGCTCTTACATACATGGCTTCCCGTGACCCCGACAGAAACGCTACGGCATTTGAAAGGTAGGCCTTGTCATGCCTGGTTTTGGCCATTAGGATGATCAGTACATCCTACTTCCCCATCTCATGCAAGACTTTGAAACTGTTGCCGAACCCTCCCTACCGTGGCAGACACTCAGTGGAAACATGAAGGATTCAGTCAAACTGGTTATTTGGCATCGTGCAGACCACTATTTCCCAATCTACAAGCGAATCATGACATTTGGGGCGTGAGGAAGACGCCCTGGGTGGTGCCTTAGTGCAGGGTTTCCTCATTTCCATGGGCTTCCGGTCTCTCCTCTCTCCAGCTTCTAACTGTCACTGCAACTACATCTCATTCTTCAGCCTGATGTCACATGCAGAAGTCCGGAGGTTCCTAATCGGCACGGAGTCTTCGGGAGCAGGGGAAGCTTCCTTAAGTAGGTAAGATCAAGACGGATCACAACCGGGAGGTGGGTCGGGAATGGTTCTCAGATGTAAGGGTGCTACTGGGAGTTGGCCGGCCTTCCTGGTCCCCCTCTGTCACCTGTTGGCTCTGTGACCTTAGACAGATCTAAAATCTCTCTCTAAGCCTTGGTTTCCTTCATTGTTAAGGTGAGGATGATTGAACCTACTTCATGGAGTTTCTTTGAGATTTAAATGACATACACGAGGCATGTAGAGCTATTCTCCACACGAGCTCAGCGCTGAGTAGACATTAGCTACCACTAGGTTTAAAAACCTTTAAAATTACATAACGTTTGCAGGTAGAAGATTGTCTTCAACCGGACAGCAAATGTATGGAAAGCTATTAACTTCAGAAGGAAGCTCTCAATTTCTAGAAGTCAGTCATTAATTTGTTCCAGTAAAAGCTCTCTGATATTCCTTTCTGGCTCATGCTCAGATTAGGAAAAATAGTGAAAGGGCTTACACACACTCACTGCACGGTAAGTCACTTAATCCTTCCTGTAACCCTGTGAGGGACGTTACGTCGTTATCCTCATTTTGCCCACATGGAAACCAAGAGAGAAAGCTGTGAAATCAGTTGCCCAAAGGTCAGAAATCTTGTCCTCCATACTAAATTAAATTTCCTTCAAGAACTGGACGGGGTCATAGCAGTGTCCATGTGAGCAATGGATTCACATGCTCAGAGGTAGCTTACTGTGTTGGCTCCCTCCCACGCTTTCTCGGTGTTTCTAGGACGCTCGTCTTTTGGTTTTCACCAGGGCATTATTTTCATCCCTTCATCAACGTTGATGTATAAGATTAATCTGTGATTATTAAATGTCTTATGTCAGGCATTCGCACGATGTGGCTGTTTTTCACAACAACCTGTTTGCTCTGTGGAACTTTAAATGCTGGTAGCTTCTTTAATTTGGAAAATGAAGCGAATCCTGAAGTGTGGATGAATATTGTAAGTCATGCGAGGTTCCGAAAGACATCACATAAGGCTGATGCGTGGGTTGTGAGATTAGCAAAGGTCTTGTGATAGCAGAAAAATCTTAGAGAAGGAAACAGATGAAAAAAAGACGTAGGTGATTTTAACATTTCTCTGAGTCAAGCTAGGCTGATGTTTTCTTCTGACTGAATAAATAATACTCTCTAGTCACGTCAGGCGAACTCATGTTTGTAGGCGACCTCCTCTTTTGAAATTATATTTTTAAAACATTAGGAATTTATATTTTAAGCCATTTGGATGATAGATATGACAGCCTTCTAGTGGACTGTGGTTTTATTATCTTTAAACCAAGAGGTGTCTGGAGAATCGGCTTGAGAACATGGTTTTGTCGGAAGAATGAGGAGGGCACCTGTTGGGATGAGCACTGGTGTTATAAGGAAACCAATTTGACAATACATTTTATATTAAAAAAAAGAATTAGAATGGGTCGATACTAAATAATATCTCCACCCAACCACTAACCCCCAGATTTGCCAATAGTAGACCTTTTCTAATAGTCTGCTTATTCGTTATCAAGACTTTACATAGTAAATTAACCTTACAGTTACCTGGGGCTACAGATTTCAGATCACTCACTCCAATAAACACACACCAGATTCTTTGTTCTAGTTTCTTCTGATGACCTCTGGAGAAGATGTTGAGCTAATACCTGTATTTTCACTGGACAGAGCGAGATCATCACCTATAATGGCTACCCCAGTGAAGAGTATGAAGTCACCACTCAAGACGGGTACATCCTCAGCATCAATAGAATCCCCCACGGGCGAAGAGATGATAGAAGCACAGGTATGAGATGTGTCTCTCCCGCGAAGGAGGACAGCAAATGACTAACATTGAGTGCTGGCTTTCCTTTAAGGGAATGACTGGTTTGTCAAAACTGGATGAGTCTTGAAATAGTCAACAGGGAGCCTCATTCTTTTTCCCATTCTCTGAAGCCAGGCAAGAAGCTAAAAATACAAAGGGCAAGACTGATCTTGTTGGAGGCGGGTGGCTTGGCTTGCGGGTAGGGGTGTAAATGCAAAGGCAAAGCGTGCATTTCGCTGGTTCATTACTGATCTCTCATGCGGAAAATTGTTACATCCCAGGAAAGCAGATTTCCTGGCTGCTGGAAAGACGTTTGCTGGACTGTGTGAGGTTGACTGGGTTGTGTGCAGTCTCTCCTGCCCCTGCAAAGATCAACAGGCCTTTCTCTGTAGGCTACAGGGGGGGGAAAATCAAGTTAAATGATCGTGACATATCTGCAACTTTTTTTCCAGGAAGGAAAACTGGAACATTCACCTATGTTTTGATTTGAGGGACAGAAGTTTTGTGGAGTGAAAGAACATGGTGTTAGGAAGGTCTGAATTCTGGAATAAAGAGCCAGCCGTGCAAAAGCAGAGGAATTATTCTTTAAATAGGGACACATAACTGCAGATCTCGGGATGAGAAAGAGGGAAGACTGAGCAAAGTATCTGGGGAGGCTCCAGGGCAAAGTGGTTTACTCAGATTGCTGCACGGGCTCTCCTGCCAGTCACATTCAGGGGCAACTAACATCACGCTGTTTAACTTCCTCTGCCTCTAACAAAGAAATGTGTAATTCTAGGGTTTTGGAATGAAAACTGGGAGTGGGGCTAGGGTTACCAGATAAAATAGGACACACCCTGTGAAAGGTGAGTTTCAGATCAATGACAGATCGGTTTCTCATACAAGTTCCACTTTAGGATGTACTTATACAAAACGTTTTTTTATTGTTCATCTGAAATTCACATTAACACGGCATCCTGGGTCTTCTGTCCGATACCTGCCCAAGTTGGGTGGGGGGAGGCGAGGGGGGAGATGGCCAGGAAGCATAAAAGGAGAGGATTTCTCCAGGAAAGGTTTTACTTAAGGAGGGAGGATTTGGGGAAGATTTGGAATTAAGAACCATCTATTAAGTGTATTATTCTAAAAGCTTTACATTAATTTATATCAGATAAAGCTCTCAGCATCCGTATGAGGTCAGTACTATTCATGGTTATCATTTTACAGATGATAAGGCAAAGCAGGTTCTCGAGGTCACACAAATAGCAAGTGATGGAATCAGAATTCAAATCCAGCCTGGCTCCAGAGAGCATGTGCTCTTACCCATTGAATGATGGTGACTTTTTGGAACCTTCCACCCTGAAGACCCTCTCCCTCAGGAATTCGGTTGTTGTCAGAGGGGTGTTGAGCTGGTTGTATTGTATTTGGGTTTTCAAATGCTCTCCAGTGAGCAGAGGCGGGGGGGGTTTGGCTAGAAGCTTGGCAAGGAGCCAGATGCTGTCCATTTACCGTCACATCCCCCTCGTCCCTGGAAGAGGCACGGAACACCATCAAGCATGATCATTTTCACGTCTCTGCCAGCCAGACCCAGGAGATACGCAAAAGTGAGTTCATGGAGCAGTGAGCACCGTTACAAGCACCCACTTGGTTGTGAAACAGAACCGGGCTTGAGTCCTGGCTCTGCACCCCGTTAATTGGGTGGCCCCTTGAGAAAGTCACCTAACTACCTTCTAAAGCTGCGTCTCCTCTTCTGGGAAATGAGGATCCTTAAAATAGTAGCTACTTTATGGAGTTGTTATGAGAATTTAATAAGCTCATCCGTGGCCTTCTGTCAACATATCACTAGGTGCAATGCATGTGCTCAAGAAACTTACACCATGTTAACCAAATGCTCTATATGAAAGGGAAAGGTGAATGCTGATTAGGTTTTTGCTTTTTCTGGGCATGTGTGTGTTTCTATCATGTTCCTGAGATGGTCTACTTATCAGAAGTTATTCTCTCTCTCCTCTCTCTCTTCCTGCCTCCTTCCAGGTCCCCGGCCAGTTGTGTACCTGCAACACGCTTTGTTTGCAGACAATGCCTCTTGGCTTGAGAATTATGCCAATGGCAGCCTTGGATTCCTCCTAGCAGATGCAGGTTACGATGTCTGGATGGGAAACAGTCGGGGAAACACTTGGTCAAGAAGACACAAGACGCTCTCAGTGACTGAAGAAAAATTCTGGGCCTTTAGGTAAACGGTATCTAAGAAAAATCATGAAGAGACTTTGGGACCATTGCTTTGAATATAATAGTGTGGATGATATTAATAATAATCTATAACATTGGGAGTCACGTGGTTCCGTGTAGCTTCTACTAACATCTCAAAGCAGAGAAATAGCAAGGTGTTTGATTTCCACTGATTCTCCCACAAGCAAGTTACATCATTTTCCCAGGATCATTTTAACATCCAGTTCTGTCCAATACTGTACATTATAAACATGTCTCGAGGGGCAGCTCAGGACATTTCTAGGACCGGTGCACACACTCATTCAACCAATGTTTGCGGAGTGTCTCTGCATAGTTTGGGGCCCTGAGCGCTCAACGGTAAGCAAAGTACCGGCCCTCGAGAAGCTTATGTGCATTCCGACACTACGAATACAGGTCTTTCCCCTCGGACGGTCACTCAGTTTTGCAGAGACGATATGTACCAGTACCCGATTTTATTTACAGAAACTCTGGTTGAGACGGTATTCAATACCATTTTCAGGACAGACCCAATAGGAGGTCTTTAAAACCTTGCTAATGGACAATGGAGAACAATGGTCTAATACGCTGCCTGCTTGTTTTAGGGAAAGTGTTCTCTGTGGGCATCAGAGGACAGGCTGATGCCTGCAAGAGACTTCCCAGGCTGACCTCCCTGCTGGTTTGCCAGAACAGAAGGTGCATTCCTAGCACACGAATGAAATGGTCAGCACCCACTGTCAGGGGAAGAACAAAGGAAGGATAGAGTAAATTTGGGGCAGGGGCAAACATCAGGATAATATTTTGTGTCCGTGGCCCTTGGTCGGGAAGGTGGAGCTTGTTTACTACAAGACGACCTTTAGCAGCCTCGCTACATCCCTGGCATTATGTTGCTTTCCCAGACGAGGAACCTGAAGCTCAGAGCATTTAAGTAATTCACCAAAAGTTACTCAGCCAGAGTCGTGATTTGCAACCACTTCTGTTTCCAAAGCTGGGCATGAATCTTGCAAGCGCCCTGGGGATGTTTGAAGTAGAGGCAGAAAAACCAGATGGAAAAGGGAAGGGGATGAAGGGGAGAAAGGGTAGGACTGACCGTCAGACAGCACACACAAGTCTTGAAATCAGCCCCGTTAAAAGTAACGCATAGAAATGCAGCCAACAAGGCTCCAATAGCCTGCACGTGACCGGATAAATAATGAAATGCAAGGCAAATGAGTGAACAGCACAGAATTCTGAGTATAAAAACTAAGTGAGCAGGTGCTCTGCGTCTTAAACTTAGGAGCGAGTGTTTATAAGCCCCTGTTTTATTTTGCAGTTTTGATGAAATGGCCAAATACGATCTTCCAGGAATAATAGACTTCATTGTAAATAAAACTGGTCAGGAGAAGCTGTATTTCATTGGACACTCCCTTGGCACGACAATAGGTATGTTTACAAATGTCCGTGTTTTACAAGGTCGGAGCCTTGCGAGAGTTCGCCTTTAAACTGGAACAGAGGAACTGTCATTTATCATGCCCTTAATTCTCTGTCCTGTGCTGGACGTGTTAACCTAGTGCCCTAAGTGGTTGTGAATTTGCCCTTAATTCTCTGTCCTGTGCCGGACATGAAATCCTAGTGCCCTGTGTGGTTGTGAACTTGAATTTCAGAGACTGTGTGTAGGACAAATCTTTCCTCCATGTCTGGTCCCAACAGCACATTTGTAACCGCGATATAATTTCTATGTGCCCCAAATCTAAAGAAGTATTTCCGAAGAGTTAAGCGTCTAGGTCCCCTCTCAGCTGAAAAAGTAAAGCCTGATGCCTTGAAATAACCCTGAAGAATGATAAATATGTATCAATCATACCTGCCTCACAACCCATATGGGATTTTTAAAAAATAGTAAAAGGGTGAGGTTCTATCTCTATATGAATAAACTGAAAACATACAATCACTTTTTTTTTAGTTGAAACACAAAAGCATACGTCAACTGGGCCCATTTAGCATGTGACTTAATGTTTATGGCATCGCAATTAAATGTAAGCACTATGTAGAAAAATTTTGAAAAGCCCAAGATCCTACTCTCTGAAAATGTACTTCTTAATGATTTACTACATCTTTTAGAAAGAAATAAAAAATCCAGTTCCAAGTAAAAATTTAGAGGAAGCCATACTATTAATAATGCCAAGTTGTTAACGATCTTCCATTAATGTTTTCCATTTTAAGAGATTACGTGGAATGCAATATTTTAGCTGGGGTGAAACTATGCAAAAAAAAAATAAATAATCTTACAGTCTCCTTATCACCATTACCATCAACAGCAGATGTATATTTATTGGTGCTTTATATTGATGCGTTTGGAACAGCCAGTGAGCATCCCAGGACGTATTCTAAAAGGATATAAAAAATTTTAATGAGACAAAAACAAAACAAAACAAACAAACAAACAAAAAACCTGCCAAATAATTGCACTATCCTAGCGCACACTTAGCGAGCATTGACTATGTTTAGGGTCTTGTGCTGAGGACCCTTGGTCAGGGTGTCTTAGCAGAAAGAGCACAGATTCAAAGCAGGTCAGTCTGACAGCCCCCAGTGGGGTGTGGGACATGTGGAAGGACCGGAAGGAGAAGGAATGACTCGAGTGGGGTCTAGAAAACTGGGCAGGACGTAGGGATGCCCTTCCGTCTGACCTGCAAAGAAAACAAATGATCCCATCAGCAGGGCTCTGCATTGCATTTAGGGCGTGCTCTTTTCCAGGGAGCACTTGCAGCAGAGCAATTTTTGGCCTGTGAGAAGGGCCCGTCCCTGGCAAGGTGTTTAGCAAGCCAGGCTCCAGCTCAAGACTAGTGAGTGTGAGCGTGGAAAAACTCCTCTCCGCACATCTCCAAAGATCTGGGGAGAAGTATCCCCCTACCCGCATTCCCGTTTCAGTCTTTGTAGCAGCTGCTCAGCCCATCAATACGAAGTCAGTTCTTTTTTTGGCCAAGATGGTTTCAGTGTTTCAAGAAGAATTTCAGGGGAAAAAATTCTCTGCTACGGCTGTGTCCCCATGCGTTTGCGACACGCGTGCGCGCGCGCGTACACACACACACACACACACACACACACACACTGACAGGGTCCCGGGAGGACTAGAAACAGGTGCTATAGTGTTGCAGGAAAATCAGAGCAGGTGGAGACTGCTGGTCTCCCAGGACCACAGTGGACCGAGGGAAAGCAGGGAAGATTCTGGAGAGGCTGGTAAGCATCTAGTTAAGCACTGGGAGTAGTGAAATCTGGTTGCACTGTGAGAAAGACAAATTGTGGAATGACTGGATGATACAACATAAAGAACTGATTGTTCCACCTCCCATGAACCAATTATTTGCTCCTGGAAGCTCTGTGACTCATCCTGGCATCTCAGAGCTGGTGGTAAATTGACAGCATTGCCCGCACTTAGCCCATGCCTGTGAGCGAAGACGCCCCCGGCCCCTCGGCAGGGGCGGCTCCAACAGCTTATCCCCTCGCTCTCCCCGACCAATAGGTACATTGTTCAGAATCCGAGAAAAATGGACACTTGACAGCAGAGGGACTGAAGGCAGATTATCTTTGCAGAACATCTCAGAAGTTTCCCAATTCATCCGCAAGATTGTTGCAATAGAAAGACAACCCGTCAAAGCAGAGTCCTACTTTTGTTAGTACAGACGTTGCCTCGGTATTTCTAATTTTTACAAGATTGTCTTGTCTCCTGTTCTCTTAGGGTTTGTAGCCTTTTGCACCATGCCTGAACTGGCACAAAGAATCAAAATGAATTTTGCCTTGGGTCCTGTGGTCTCATTCAAATATCCCACGGGCATTTTTACCAGTTTTTTTCTACTTCCAAATTCCGTAATCAAGGTAGGCTCGTTTTCACCGAAATGTATCTGAGGATCCCATCTCGGATCGTGTGTTACATAAGCCTGAATAATACACCCTTTCTCATAGGGGAGGTTTGTTAAGATGCCCAAACCCAAATGTCCTACAGCCCGATTATTCATTCAGACATTTACTGGTTATTTTCCAAGGGCTGAAAAAACAGTTTGGTGCCCAATGTGGATTTGGGACTTTATCCATCCAAAGATTTTTTTTTTTCTGTTTGCTTTTTGATTCTCTAAAAAGTTCACGCCACAAAAAGCATCGCGTTTTGCCAAAATTGGGGTGTCGGCTAAAATGGATTTGGGCCAAAATGAAGTCAAGGAGACCAATTCAGGTTTCATAGTAATTTTTATATAAAATCAAGCCCTGGTTTAGGGCGAAGTGGTGGGAATGGAAAAAAACAATTGTGAACTAATACAAGGAAGAATCTCCATAGTCCCTAATGGCTGGTTTCATAGTGGTTTTATTGTGTTGTTTACTGTAAGCTCAAGTGATGTAAGTTCCCTTTTGTGTGGTTGACAGGTCTGTTGCAAAGGGTGTTGACCTCAGTTCAGTTGGGGACGTTTTCTACATTTGGGCAGAGTTGAGCAGACAGTCTTCCCTCGAGGGAGATGGATTCATGAGTCGTTTCTTTTCCCGGATGACTTGGTCTCCTTGGCGAAAACAGCAAATACAGACACAAACAGATCTCCCGAGAATCCTCATTCCTGGGGATGGAGGGGAACATCAAGGAGTCTGCAAATGGTTCTTGAAAGGATACTTCTTTTTTCTTTTCACAGCGTTTTTTTGGTACCAAAGGTTTCTTTTTAGAAGATAAGATGGGCAAGGCACCGTCTACCAAAATCTGCAACAATAAGATATTATGGGTGATATGTAGTGAAATTATGTCCTTATGGGCTGGAGCCAACAAGAAAAATATGAACGTGGTATGTATGATGATCAGGGGACCATTGGATGCTCTAAGAAATTCCAGCTTTTCTTTGGCTCTCATTGATGTATCTGTTAAACGGCCAAGGTTGATACGATATTTTAAAGCATAAGGGCAAAGTTTGGCTAAGCATAGACGAGGTATTCAATGGACCACGACTGTGAAGACCAGGGAAAAGAATAGGCAGTGTCATCCTTCCGTCCCTGGTCACATACAGGAAAATGATGATGTCCCACCATGAGTAGACGGTTCACCTGTTTACTCTCAACCGCCATTACTACCGTCCATTTCATTTTACAACCACTCCTGTGCCCTAAATAATAATAATAATAATAATAATAATCCCAGAAGAGAAAAGAAGTACATCCAAGCATTGAATTTATCTCTTGTGTGCCTTCATTTGCTGAGTGCCGTTGGCCTCAGATAAAACTCCTCACTTCGCTTGGAAAGCACAAGACACAATGGGATGGAGGTCGAATCCCTTTCCCAAAGAAAAGGAACAGTCCTGTTTCATCAACTCTTTGTTTCCTGGTCGGAGAATTCAAGGAGGAGGAGAAGGAGGAGTTTACATTTGCGGACTGATGTGGTTGAATTCCATACGGCGGCCAGTGAGGCTGTGACAGTGAGGCTAGTTCTCAAATAGCTGGTCTCTGCCAGCCCGCTCTACCCCTATTCAAGAGGCTAAGTTGTGCCCAACGGAAATACAATGGGAACCGTTGTTCAAAGCCTGCTTATTCAAAAGTAAATGTATTTTTTAACTTTTTTAAGTGTTTATTTTTGAGAGAGAGAGCGCGAGTGGGGGAGGGACAGAGAGAGAGAGAGGGAGACAGAGCATCCAAAGCAGGCTCCAGACTCCAAGGGGTCAGCACAGGGTCCGAGGTGGGGCTCCAACTCGGGAACTGTGAGATCATGACCTGAGCCAAAGTCGGGCGCTTAACCGACTGAGCCACCCAGGCGCCCCAAAAGTAAATATTTCTGATAGTTCCCTTGATCGCTTTCATTATACGGTATTCTAGGACATAGGATTACTATTACTATTATAGCTCTATAATTTTCATCTCTCTGTTGTTTTGCAAAGGCCAAAGTACAGCACCTAGGGAAGCGATTGTTTTTTGCTTTTCTTTTGCGATACTTTATTTTTATCCTCACAAAAGGCTGGCATGGTAGGATTGTTTAGTATGTTCACTTACTAGGTGAAAATACAGAAACTCGGAAATGTGAAATGACTTGCCCGAAGTCACAAAGCGCCTAATGAACAAAGTTACTTCCTGAAATCCAGGTTTTTTCGGCCTTGTGATCTGTGACCCCTGCACACGCACGCCACATCCCTACACTCGCACACAGCACCTTCCTAAAGCACACTGCCCCGTGATGACCATTGTTGCTTCTCCTACTTCAAAACCAGCCAGTTAACCCACGGCTTCCAAGCTGATGGCAGTTTGCTCCCAAGCAACGCGGGGTTTACTCACATTCAAGCGCCTGGCATGATTTATTTATCTTACCCGCTTGGTCATTTCCAAAACCCCAGCTTTCATTTGCTAATTCTTAGCACCATTGCTCTCGGCTTCTGGAAGGGGTAGTTTATTTCATTGGGTGAGTTTTGCTGTACCGTGTTTTATTTCCCTTCAGAGTCGAATGGACGTGTATATGTCACACGCTCCCACTGGATCATCAATACAGAACATCTTGCATATAAAACAGGTAGCGTCTTTTTCGTGGAAAACTATTCCAAGCTTATTTCACTACATCCGAAAGGACAAGGTTAGCCGGTCCACCCTAAGAAGCTTCAAAGCCGGTGTCTGCTTTGTCCTTGACACTGTCTTTGCTTTGATTTCCCCAGATTTTAAAAAAAAATTTTTTCGATGTTTATTTTTGAGAGGGAGCGAGAGACAAAGTGTGAGCGGGGGAGGGGCAGAGAGAGAGGGAGACGCAGAATCCGAAGCAGGCTCCAGGCTCCGAGTTGTCATCACAGAGCCTGACGCGGGGCCCAAACCCACAAACCGTGAGATCATGACCTGAGCCGAAGTCGGATGCTTAACCGACTGAGCCACCCACGTGCCCCTGAGTCCCCCGATTTTAAAGGACAGGGCAAGGTATGGTGGAGAGCAAGTAGGTGACATAAGTGAACTCTATCTTAGATCGGAGTTTGTAAAATAGACCCTGAGCTGAAGCGAGAGGTAACCAGGGAAAGCTTGAGGAGACTGAACCTTCCCCCAGAGATTTGACTGCCCCCCTGGGGGGTGTAGATTTTCCATGAGCTCTTCCTTCAAACCAAGGGAGATCCTTGCTTCCCTTTCTGTTGACCTTGTGCTTCTAGTAGTGAAAATGTATTTATATCCTTCTGGTGCTCCAGGAGCCTTTTTTTTCTAACCAGTGCCTAGTGGTTTCCCAAGACTTGCTGTTAACAGTTGTGGCTCTTACTCTAATTACTTTTCCAAAACACATTTATTTCAGCTTTACCGATCAGATGAATTCAGGGCGTATGACTGGGGAAGCGAAGCTGAGAACATGCATCACTACAATCAGGTGAGCTGCTCGGAACTGCCCCAGAAGCCAGCTTTTGAGAAATTATAATAAATTATCAGAGGGGCGCCCGGGGGGCTCAGTCGGTTAAACCTCCGACTTCAGCTCAGGTCATGATCTTGCGGTTGGTGAGTTGGAGCCCCGCGTTGGGCTCGCTGCTGTCAGCACGGAGCCACTTGGGATCCTCTGCCCCCTCTCTCTCTACCCCTCCTCCGCTCACGCTCTGTCTCTCCCTCTCTCTGCCCCTCCCCTGCTCATGCGCACAGGTACACTCACACATTCTCTCTCTCTCTCTCTCTCTCTCTCTCTCAAAAAGAAATAAACACTAAAAAAAAGAAAGAAATTATCAGAGAGTGAAAAGAATCTTCCCTGGCCATTGGTGGCATTCTCATCGATAGAGCTTTTTAAGAAACGTCTCATTTAAATATGCATTCATTGCAGAAAGTCTAGAAATAAAAAAAGCATATCTTAAGGAATTCAAATAATTTGTAATCCCTCCACCCAGAGAACACTAGACGTGTCAATATTTTACTGCATTTTTTCCAATCTTCTCACTACCGCTGCTTCTAGACATATTTTTTAAAGTTTTATTTATTTAAGTCATCTCTGCAGCGCACGTGGGGCTCGAATTCATGACCCCAAGATCAAAAGTCGGATGCTATTCCAACTGAGCCACCCAGGCACTCCCCCTGACACAATTTTTAACCTTACTTTTTCATTTACAGTAACGGCAAGATCTAGTCAATGTTACTGAGGTGTTTTCTTTAACATGATTTTGTTGACTGTATATTAATGGCAATTGTTTTATAAAAATCTATGAAAATGGACAGAGTAGATGAATACCCAGTTCCTGATACCAACAGGAAAAAAATAGGATCCCACAAGAACATTGAAGGAATGGGGCGCCTGGGTGGCGCAGTCGGTTAAGCGTCCGACTTCAGCCAGGTCACGATCTCGCGGTCCGTGAGTTCGAGCCCCGCGTCGGGCTCTGGGCTGATGGCTCGGAGCCTGGAGCCTGTTTCCGATTCTGTGTCTCCCTCTCTCTCTGCCCCTCCCCCGTTCATGCTCTGTCTCTCTCTGTCCCAAAAATAAATAAACGTTGAAAAAAAAAAATTAAAAAAAAAAAAAAAAAAAAGAACATTGAAGGAATATTATCTACCCATGAAGACTTGAGCCTTTGGTATCTTTTTTCCCTCTGACTTTTCACACTACGATTTGTAGACCCCCTTAACCCTCCGTACTTGGGATTAATCCTCTTGGCATCATTTCTTTCGCTAAATTAAATGTTTCCAATGTTTTCCCAGACTGATATATAGTTAAGGCTATTTATTAGACCAGTCAGTTTCTCACTAATGGATTGAACTGTTAGAGAAATTATTCTACCAGACCTTAAGACGACTAAGAGAGGTATGTATGTTTTTACTGTTTTTTAAGCTTGATTAAGGCGTGATTTACATTCAATAAGATTCGCTGATTTTCCAATTCAGTGAGTTTTGACAAATACATTCATTCATGTAACCATGCCACAATCAAGATACCAAACATTTCTGCTACCCCGGAAGTTTTCCCCTGCCCCTCAGAGCATGTATAGTCATAGATGCATATATTTGCAAATTCTTAGAATCGGGCCAGGAAAAAAAAAAAAAAAAAAACACCAACAAATGTTAAAGAGATTACCTTCACAGAGGAGAAGAAAGGTAGAATGAAGGGGAAGAATGTGAAGGAATAAAGGAGGCTCTCATTTGGGATTTTACATATTTCCACTTCCATTATTTTTAATGAGCATGTTATATTTATATATTGTTTCTGTTTATAAGAGAATGAAACAAAAATCTCACACACTCCCTTAAGACCATTGTTAGTCACAGTCCTTTCTTTTTCAGCTTTATTGAGGCAAAATTAACAAATAAAATTGTAAGATTGAAGGGTGCAGCGTGCTGACTTAAGTATGGGAGAGCGTCAACATACTTAGAATTTCTCAGCGGTTCGATAAATGGTCCTACCTTAGTTCAGGCCAATCCTGTTTTATGTGTGTCTGATTTTAGGCCATTTGAAATCAATTTTTATTATATTCTGGTCTCAACACTTTGCCCTCTTAAATTCCCAGCGCAGTCTCTGTGTGCACTGTGTTTGATAGAGAACAAGAGAATTAGCCCGTGTGAGCTCCGTGAGGGCAGAGATTCCCTTCTGTTTTGTTCACCAGTGTTTTCTCACCTGGCAAGATATTGGGCATGTCCTGGGCCCTTAAAACTTATTGGCTGCATACATGAAATTTCTTTTTTTTTTTTAATTTTTTTTTAAAATTAAAAAAAAATTTTAATGTTTATTTTTGAGAGGTGGGGGAGGGACAGAGAGAGAGAGAGAGAGAGAGAGAGAGAGAGACTCAGAAGCAGACTCCAGGTTCTGAGTTGTCATCACAGAACCCGATGTGGGGCTCAAACCCACGAACCGTGAGATCATGACCTGAGCCAAAGTCGGACGCTTAACCTACTGAGCCACCCAGGCGCCCCATAAATGAAATTTCTTAATGCCCCTCTTATCCACCTTAAAATGTCTCTGTCCCCTTGATTCTCTTCTTCCCTCCTCTCTCCCAAAATGGAGGCCCTCTTCTTTCCCGAGTCTGAGGGCTTGTGCCTTGACCCCATCTCTTCCCACCTCCTCTTCCTCCTGGCTCCTTCTATCGTCTTCAGTAAACTGCTATTCCTTTTGGAAAATAAACAAACAACCTTCTGTCAACCTACCAATTCTATCGCTCACTAATCCATCCCTCTGTTTGCAACCAACATTTTTTAATATTTAAAAAGGCTGAGTTTTTCCACTTCCTCCCCTCTTCCACTCGCTCCTGAACCCCGGGATATGTAGTTTGGGCCTTCATCTTTCTATACAGCTACTTTATGTAAAGTGGCCTGTGGCTTTTCAACGTTTATTTATTTTTGGGACAGAGAGAGACAGAGCATGAACGGGGGAGGGGCAGAGAGAGAGGGAGACACAGAATCGGAAACAGGCTCCAGGCTCTGAGCCATCAGCCCAGAGCCTGACGCGGGGCTCGAACTCACGGACCGCGAGATCGTGACCTGGCTGAAGTCGGACGCTTAACCGACTGCGCCACCCAGGCGCCCCGCCTGTGGCTTTTCATTACCAAATCCAATGGCCCGTTCTTGCCTTCAGGTAACATGGTCTGTCAGTCACCATGGCCTCCTTGCCATTCACTGCCCCAATGTAGACTTCAATGACGTAATGCTCTTGCGTTTTTCCTTCCCTTTTTAAAAATAAATTTATTTTGACAGACAGACTCCACACTATCAGCAAAGGGCCTGATGCGGGGCTCGAACCCACAAACCACGAGATCATGACCTGAGCCGAAGTCGGCTTCTTAACCGACTGAGCCACCCAGGCGCCCCTTCCTTCCTTTTTTGATTGTTGTCCTCCATCTACACTGGCTACTTGCCATTCCCCGCACTCGCAAACTGTCAACCTCTTCCAAGATTCTTCATACCCCTCTTCCTTTCTCCCTTGGAGAATCAAATCATCCCTGTGGCTTCCATTATCCCTTTCTCTGGACCATCCCTACTGCCTGTCTAGATGGCTTCAGGACCTACCTCCAGCCTATTCCTTCTTCAAGGTCATCCCATACGATGCCCATGCAGTCATCTTAAGACAGAGCTCTGAGAAGTGACGCTGCCTCACTTCCCCCGACTTCTGAAAGATGTCAAGATACCTTAGCCTGGAGTCTGGACCTTGACTGTCTGTCTCCTACCTCATCCACTCACGTATTTTCTTCCCGGGGTTCCCGGGACAGTTTACCATCCTTACCGTGGGGTACGCACTCTTGCCACTTGCTAGAAAGCCCTCCCGCCTTCAACCCTATCTGTCAAAATCCAACGCTCCCTCAAAAGTCATTTCAAATGACTCGTTTTTCTGTGAAACTCCCAGTCGGAAGTCATTTCTTCTTTACCTTCCCTGCCATTTTTTGGCTTTTGACATACCCTACTTTGTAGGCAAATGCTTATGTACCTATCTTGCCTTGTTCCTTCCCACTCCTTGAAGACAGGGATCACTGCAGGTGATCTTTCTACTTCCCAGAGCCTGAGAGAACTATGATCGTGGCAAATGCTCACTGAGCAGCCTGTCTGCTTATCTGAACCCAGTGGTGGCCATGAGGAGCTTTCTGTCACGAATGCTCTTTCTCTTCCAGAGCCGCCCCCCACTCTATGACTTGACCACCATGAGAGTGCCTACCGCTATTTGGGTTGGGGGCAATGACGTCCTTGTAACGCCCCAGGATGTGGCCAGGATACTCCCCCAGATCAGGAATCTCCGTTACTTCGACCTGTTGCCTGATTGGAACCACTTTGATTTCATCTGGGGCCTCGACGCTCCTCAGCGTGTGTATAGGAAAATCATAGACTTGATGAAGTCATACTCCTGACGCATGCATTTCTGGGCTCAAAGTTGCATGCAAGCCCGTGAGAGGCTCTGGAAAAGAGACTAATCATCAGGAAAGTCTTCTCTAGGCTCGTTCGCCTCGTTGCTGTTGCCGAGATGCTCCCCTTAGCTGACATCCAAGCAAGAATTATTTCAACTGTCCTGTTCTTTCTGTAAGAAATGTGCACACCCTCCAAATCCCTTCCCCTCCGTCAAGGGTAGGCCCGATTTTCCCTCTCTGCTAACTGTACACTTGGGAGAGTGGTTCAAAGAGGACTTTTTCTTTCCTAGTTAAAGTAAAATTTCCCGAAAGGAAAAGCTCTGTAAAGGCAGCCACTTGGGAATGTACTTGGGGTGACATAGGGCCATACGTTAGGGCCATAGTCATTATGGCTATCTGTAAACAAGCCACGAGATAAGGCCCAGCCCACATCAAGCATGAAAGAAAACAGCAGACTAAGAAAACTAACAAAATTTAAGTATTCTGGGAGCGCATTTTACCATTCCAAGCAAAGAATGAAAAGAGAGGGAGACAAAACTGGGAATGAGCAGGTGAGATAAGCTGAATTACTGATTACTCTTAAGTTAGAACCCATGAGAAAAATTCTCTCTTCTTTTGCTCTAAAGAGAAGCTAAACCGATCACTACTGGTGACTTCATTGTCGATGTGGACTTTACACTAATGCCTGCTAACAAGAGACATTTAAAGCATCTTCCGGAAAACCTATTTGAGAAGCCCCAAGGGAGGCACAGGAATATTCTAAGTCTTGCTCTCCTTCACTCTCTAAATGATGCCAGACATTGATTCTAGGATTAAGTACAGAGTTCCAACAGTAGCGTGAAGTTCAGTTGCAAAAGTTCTGGACCTTCTATGATAATGTCGTTAACGTAAAACTGTTTACGATCCTCAAGGAATCATAAATAAATGATACACATGCATACCTCCCACAGTTTATTTAAACTTAAAACAGGTAAATGTAGATTAGGTCACTGATATTTGCACGTAGGATCGGGGTTTTGGGGATGTCAAATGCCACATCATCATTCTTCAATAAATAATCCATAATTCATGATTTTTAACCTCAGTTTTAGTGTCTTTAAAAGGAATGACAATTTTAAAACACTTGGGAAGCAATATTATTTTATTTTATTTTATTTTATTTTAGAGTTTTTTAATGTTTGTTTATTTTTGAGAGAGAGAGAGAGAGACAGAGTGCGAGTGGGGGAGGAGAAGAGAGAGGGAGACACAGAATCCGAAGCAGGCTGTAGGCTCTGAGCTATCAGCACAGAGCCCCACGTGGGGCTTGAACTCGTGATCCATGCGATCATGACCTGAGCTGAAGTCAGACACTTAACTCACTGAGCCACCCAGGCACCCCACTTGGGAACCCCAAGGTTAAATGCAAATCCTTCCATATTTGTATGATTTTTATTTACCAAGAGTAGACTATTGAATTTTTATCAGTTTATAGTGACTTTTATTGAGGTCTTCCAAAGAGTAAAATGTAATCTTCATGCAAACAATACAGTCTTTTGAAGTCACACTTAACCAAATTAATCAAAATGCATTAAACAATTAAACTGTTATAACAAACAGAACAGGCATAAGTAAGTCTGAGAACAAATCTCCAACTCTCAGCAAGCATACAGTTCAACTGGAAAGAGTGGAAAGATGCTATAACAAATCAGCCTACTAGTTATGAGCATTTAGGAGTCATTGGATGTCAGTTCAGGTGTCTACGGGAGAAAAGAAGGCATCAGTTGATATAGTAATCTAGTTAAGCAGAGGTTAATTAAGTGAATTCCTATATGGGATTTATCTTATTTGGTTGTTGCTCTAATGGTGTGTAACGAATAATCGTGAATAGCTGTGGACATTTTTTTTTTTTTTTGAGACAGAGAGAGACAGAGCATGAGCAGGGGAGGGGCAGAGAGGGAGACACACAATCCGAAGCAGGCTCCAGGCTCTGAGCTGTCAGCACACAGCCCGACGCGGGGCTTGAACCATGAGCCGTGAGATCATGACCTCAGCCGAAGTCGGACGCTTAACCGACTGAGCCACCCAGGCGCCCCAACAGTGAACATTTATTTTCCGTGCTCACAGTCGTGCGGCCTGGCTGGGCTTTGAGCTGGGATCACTTGAGCTTGGCTCAACTCTGTGGGTTGGATCCTGGTGTGCTCCACAGGCCAGTTCATTCTGGAACTAGCAGCTAAGAACACGGGATCGTGTTCTTCACCTGATAGGTCCCAAGAGCACAAGGGGACCACCACCATCACACCGGCACGGTTCAACCTCCGCCTGCTGCCCGTCTGCTAACATACCTTTGGCAGCTGCAGATCACACGGCCAAGGCCGACCCCAGCAGGAGGGGTGGTCTGCTTCACCTACAAGGAGAGGCTGCAGATCACCTGACAAAGAAAGTGCACACATAATGCAATTAGGCGGGGGTGCAGAATTGGGACAGAATCCGTTGTATCACATGCAGGCACAAAACTCAAAAGGTGAAAATAGGGAATGCGATACAAAGTAAGTCTCTCCCCTCGCCCCAGCTCCTGGTCGCACGGTCTCGCCTTCAAAGACAACCGTCTCTCAGCGGTGGTTTTGACTACCTTCTATGGATCATACATGCCTATCCAAGTAGATCCGTAGATACTCATTTGTTTTTTTCACCTAAATGTACCACATGCTTCCCCATTTTGCTTTGATCGCTTAATATATGTTGGCACGTTATTACAGACAACTTGAAAATCCATTACCAACAGACATGAAGACGGAGTAGGATCTTTTGCAATTACCCACATTGCTCCAAAAAATATTGTACAGAAATCATTTCGAGTGTTGATACAAATACCCCTTTATACCTACAGGAAATGTCTTTGAACCATAGTTGCTCGTTCAAAGACCACGTAGAATTTTAATGTTGTATGAAAATATTTTTAACTTTGCTGAGTGATCTAAATGGTTTTATTTACTTATTTATTTATTTAAGAGAGAGAGAGTAAGGATGCAAGCTGGGAAGGGGCAGAGAGAGAGAATCCCAAGCAGGCTCGATGTTCAGCTTGGAGCCCGCTTTGGGGCTCAATCCCACAACCTGGAATCATGACTCGAGCCCAAGTCAAGAATTGGACACTCAACCAATTGGACACCCCCCAGGTGCTCCCTGCCGAGTGGTGGACAAACCCCGCCGCCCGGCAGTCTTCCGTCGGAAACACACAACCATCTTAGAAACTGAGCAGATTGATAAACACACTAATAACATGTCTGTTGATGTTCAAACCATACTAGTGACCAACGACAATAACAACTTTTGTGTAACATTAATCATTAGGTGTCCTAGCAGAAGGGGTCAAACAGAGTTTGCTGCTCTTTTTAAATCAGGCCACATGTCCACGAGGCCATGTGTCCTGTAGGAGTTGAAGAATGGAATGTTCCTGCTGTGTCCTTCCCCAAATGACAGAGAAGTGATCATTACTCTAGAGAATGCCAGGCAAATGCCTGGTAGTCCTTTATGACAGTCACCCTCCGGCCTTGGCCATGTGTAGTCAACAAGGAAGAACCTTCGGCTTCAGTGTATGTTGCAACCTGTTTTGGGTTTCTATCTGAAGGTCGTAAATATGTCTTTATCGATGTAACACCACCAGAAAGAGAACTCCCTTCATTCACGCTTGGAATCGTTAGACATGTATTACTCCTAGATTAAACTCTCAATAATTTTGCACTCTGATTTTCCAAGAAATCCCCCAATGCCATCATTTCTCATATTCCTCCTATCCCTCTTCCTCCAGTAGAGAAGCTCCCGGACCACGGCTATTATGTCTTAATATATTCTCAGCTCGCACAGAGCTCGTGCCCAGACATAATTTGTTAGAGTATAAAATTGTTGAGGAACAAAATTAGCTATTAAATACACGCCTCGTGGTAAAAAGTGTCTTGGCGTAGCAGTAAGAATGACTTGAGCGGCAGAAAAGCTACTATGTTCAACAACTGTTCCAAACACAGTGTCTCAAAGCAGACAGACTATGAAAGTTCGGAGAGAGGATAGTGGATTTTCTTTTCCAAGCTGATTGCTTTAGTCTTTTATTTATGTGGAGAGGCACCTATGCATGGGGCCATCTGCCCGTCTTTGTGCACAATGAGACAGACTGGGCAAAAAGTAAAGAAAGTTGTTACCCTACTTGATATTTCAGTCAAATTCAATGACAGCTTTTAGCGTATGGCAAGGTCTGAACCTTCAAAGCCCAGTTGAGATTCCTCTAAAGTCTGGACATTTCTCTTATCTTTTTAGTCACGTGGGTTTTCAGGGCGATGGAAAGGGTAGGGATTTGGGAGACAGACTTGCAATTTCTCCGTCAAAGTGTCTTGCCTTTGCTGGGCTTGTGCTAGACATTCCTACGCCTCTATTGCATCAGAGATCCAGGAAGTTCTCTGGGGCAACCTCTTCCTGTAATCCCACCCACGGCTACAGGTTAAGTGAGTCCTTGGACCCATAATAGAATACATGGATAAAACCACCCTCGCTGCAACATAAACGAGTTGTATGCCTCTACCAATCAGTTCCCTTTTATAATCAGAGGGAGGCTGCGTTGTTCAGCAAGCAGTGCCCCCTTTACAGGATTGGGGCTTGGTTTTTTGGGGTTTTTTTTTTTTAGTGTTTTAATAGTTCATAAACAACTGACAAACGGAAGCACAGTCAGAGATTGAACTGGGGATGGAAACAGAGGCTAGGCGAGGTAGCGTCTAAATGTTAAAGACTTTCATCCTAAGAGCCATGGCAAGCCACCTAAAGGTTCTACCTGAAGGACACTCAGTCCCTGTATTCTGAAAAGATCACTTGAGCTTCTGCATAAAGAATGGGTTAGAAGGGACCAACAAAAGATTCCGGGCAAATCCATACATCTGACCAAGTCTCCTGATGCAGGCTGCGCTTGGGTACGGTGTTCTCCAAAGCGGTGATTCCTGGATAATCTGGAGCCATTCTGCCCCCAAACTAACATTCATCAATCTGATGTATATGTCTCGATGGGGGACAGTGATCACCACGAAAGCCATGCAGTAGTGGGGAAAATATCTACCGTATAATGCTATGTGAAGAGAAGCAAAGTAAAAATGGTACAATTCTATGATGTTAAGTGTATACACATATTAATAAATATATATATAAATATATATATATTTATTAAACATAAAACTGAGGCAATACAATGTCAGGGTAGAAACTTGATGAGTGACTTATTCTTTTTAATTTTTTGTTGTAATGATATAATCGTTACAACTGAAAATCTGCTAAGAGGGTATATCTTGTGTTAAGTGCTCTCACCGCAATCAAAATTATCTAGCTCTATATTCGCAATGTGTGCACATTTTCTGTTATGTGTGTTATATTTCAATAAAAAGGTTTTTTTACTTTTTTAGTATTTTTTTTAATGTGAAATTTATTGTCACATTGGCTTCCATACAACAGCCAGTGCTCATCCCAACAGGTGCCCTCCTTAATGCCCGTCACCCACCCTCCCCTCCTTTCAACCCCCCATCAACTCTCAGTTTGTTTTCAGCCTTTAAGTGTCTCATATGGTTTGCCTTCCTCCCTCTCTAACCATTTTTTTTCCTTCCCCTCCCCCCTGGTCTTCTGTTAAATTTCTCAGGCTCCACATAAGAGTGAAACCATATGGTATCTGTCTTTCTCTGTATGGCTTATTTCACTTAGCATCACACTCTCCAGTTCCATCCACGTTGCTACAAAGGGCCATATTTCATTCTTTCTCATTGCCACGTAGTATTCCATTGTGTATATAAACCACAATTTCTTTATCCATTCATCAGTTGATGGACATTTAAGCTCTTTCCATAATTTGGCTATTGTTGAAAGTGCTGTTATAAACATAGGGGTCCATGTGCCCCTATGCATCAGCACTGCTGTATCCCTTGGGTAAATTCCTAGCAGTGCTATTGCTGGGTCATAGGGTAGATCTATTTTTAATTTTTTGAGGAACCTCCATACTGTTTTCCAGAGTGGCTGCACCAATTTGCATTCCCACCAACAGTATAAGAGGGTTCTCGTTTCTCCACATCCTCTCCAGCATCTATAGTCTCCTGATTTGTTTATTTTAGCCACTCCAACCAGCATGAGGTGGTATCTCAGTGTGTTTTTGATTTGTATTTTCCTAATGAGGAGCGACGTTGAGCATCTTTTCATGTGCCTGTTGGCCATCCAGATGTCTTCTTTAGAGAAGTGTCTATTCATGTTTGCTGACCATTTCTTCACTGGATTATTTGTTTTTCGGGTGTGGAGTTTGGTGAGTTCTTTATAGATTTTGGATACTAGCCCTTTGTTTAATATGTCATTTGCAAATATCTTTTCCCATTCCGCAGGTTGCCTAAAACGTATTTTTTAAAAACCCTAAGCTTTTCGGCTTTAAATCGACAAGCTAAAAAGTACAGAAGTATGCCTCACGCTTTTAATATTTTTATATAAATACTTTTTATAACTTAGCACTGCATATGGTAGCAAATATATTGACTATTGTAGTTCTGAGTAACAGTTTATTTTTTGCTAAGAGTTTTACATCAACTATCTCATTTAAAACTTATAAGCTTGTGGGAGAGTACCATGGTCATAATTGTTTTATAGGTGAGAAAATTGAGGCACAGAGCCATAAAAGCCAAATTTTCCTCAGATTGCATAAGTGAAAGAGTCATGATTTTAATCCAGGGAGTCTGACAGCACATATCTGTATAAATATGTTCAAATCATATATAAAAAATTTTAATGCTTATTATTCTTTTGAGAGAGAGAGAGTAGGGGGGAGGAAGGGGCAGAGAGAGACAGGGACAGAACCCGAAGCAGGCTCCAGGCTCTGAGCCATCAACACAGAGCCCCATGTGGGGCTCAAACTCATGAACCTTGAGATCACGACCTGAGCCGAAGTCACATGCTTAACCGACTGAGCCACCCAGGTGCCCCCGAAGTGGTATATAAATGACAATGGGACCCCATGGAGAAAACCACGTTTGTATTGCCCTAGACCAAAAAAACTTGAAAAATTAAGGCAGAAGAGGAGAAAATGTTTTGGGTTTCTTGTTTGTTTGTTTGTTTGTTTGTTTGTTTTGGCGGGGGGTGGATTGCTGTGTTTTTTGCGAACCCTAGCCACCAAATTGAGATGAAAAGATAGAACTACCATATGATCCAGCAAACCTACTTTGGAGTCTATATTCAAGGGAATGGAAATTACTCTCTAAAAAAGATATTCACCTGCGTGTTTGTGGTCTCATTATTCACAGGAGCCGAGACACAAACAACCCAAGTGTCCATTCACAGATGAAGGGATTAACAAAATGTGGTGCGCGCGCACACACACACACACACACACACACACCGGAGTAATATTCAGCCATAAAGAAAGAAGGAAATCCTGCCATTTGCAACAACATGGATGGACCTTGAGAGCATCATGCTAAGTGAAATAAGTCACACAGAGAAAGACAAATATTTCATGATCCCAATTATTTGTGGGACCTACGAACATCAAGCTCATAGAAACAGAGTAGAGTGGTGGTTTCTGGGGAGGGGATTGAGGTGGGGGGCAGGAGATGTCGTCAAAGGGTACGCACTTGTAACTAAGATGAGTAGGTTCTGGGGATTATGACAGCATGGTGACCATAGGTCACGATACTGTATTGTGTACTTAAAAGTTGTTGTGAGAGCTTTAATGTTCTCACCGTAACAACAAAATAGTCATTATGTGAGATTAAGGATGTATTAACCAACCTTATTTGCGGTAAGCATTTCACAATATACAAGTGTATCAAATCATCACGTTATATATCTTAAACTTACACAATGTTATATGTCAGTTATATCTCCATAAAGCTGGATGAAAAATTCAGATCAGTGGGAGATTGCCAATCAGGTCAATCATAACACATATGTCATTCCTTTGTCTGAAATACCAGGATCACTTCCAAGTAAGTGCAGAATCTAGCAATCCAGTAGAGTATAGACCTTGTAATGTAAAGTTATCGAAAATCTGACAATGTTTCTCCTTTTCTTTGTCTTACCCTTACATTTACACAAAGGAAGAAACTCATAACCCCCTAACAGGCTCACTAGGGTGCCACAGTTTCTCAAGCCTAAATATCGCATTAATGTTTTGTGTAGAACAAGGTAAATAATAACATTAATTTCTAATACGAATCCATGTCAAATGTAAAGCCTTTGGTGAATTTCTTTCAGGAAGTACAATTAGTTTCGGAGAGGTGAAACCAGACTAAAATAATGGCTTTCTGAGACTCATTAATCCAAGAGCAAGGAAGTTATCTGACCACCCAGGCCTTATTCAGCTCTGACCACTTCCCCATTCTCCTCCTGTGAAACTCACCCACTCCTTTCAGGGTCTGGCCCAAACACCACCATTTTTGACAAGATTTCCCTGAACCTCAGGCCCCCAAATTAATACTTCTTCCAAATCACTTTTTAAAATATCTTTTAATTTTATTTATTTGAGGGGGGGGGGGCAGAGGATCTGAAGTGGCTCTGCACTGACAGCAGAGAGCCCAAGGTGGGGCTCCAGCTCACAAACCATGAGATCATGAACTGAGCCAAAGTCGGACGCTTAACCGACGGAGCCACCCAGGTGCCCCAAATCACTTTTTATTATGCTTCTGAGTTATCTCTTTAGTCTATCTCCCTAATGCACTTTAAGTGGCTTGAGAATAGATTCTGTGCCTTTCTAACCTTTTAATCTTCTAAAATCTTTATTTTGCAATAATATAGACTGATGTGAAATTGCAAAAACAGTACAGAAAGTTCCCACGTACTCTTCAGTCAGCTTCCCCCAAAGGTAGTATCTTACATAACTCTACTGCACTCTCAAGACCATGAAATTGACCTTGGTACAGTCCACAGAGCTTATTCAGATCTCACAAGGTTTCCATGCACTCCTGTGTGCGTGTGCGTGCGTGCGTGCATTGCACGCAATGAAATGTTATCACCTGTGTAGATTGTGTAACCAGCACTACAATCAGCATCTAAAACTGTCCATCGTCACGGAAATTTCCTTCATACTTTCCCTGTATACATAAATACCACTGTTAGTGCTCCCCAACCTTCCTTGAACCTAACCAGTGACGACCAGGAATCAGTTCCTTCATCTCTGTGACTTTGTGTGAATGGAATCTGCAGTACGTGACCTTTTAGTCCTGGCTTATTTCACTCACTTGAGATCCATCCATACTGTTAACTGTTAACATGTATGAAATTTGTTCCCTTTTGTTGCCAAGTAGCACCCATGATATGGGCCCACCAGTTTATTTAACCATTTACCCACCGAAGGACGTCTGGGTTGTTTCCAAGTTCAGGCTTTTACCTGTTTTTTTTTTTTTTTTTCAACGTTTATTTATTTTTGAGACAGAGAGAGACAGAGCATGAACGGGGGAGGAGCAGAGAGAGAGGGAGACACAGAATCTGAAACAGGCTCCAGGCTCTGAGCCATCAGCCCAGAGCCCGACGCGGGGCTCGAACTCACGGACCGCGAGATCATGACCTGAGCCGACGTTGGACGCCCAACAGACCAAGCCACCCAGGCGCCCCGGGCTTTTACCTTTTAACTTGTCAGGGCTTAGCAAGGTGACTTGAAGGAAGAAAACGCTCAAGTTGGAGTCACTAATTTGAATTAATTGCTAGTCCTACCCAAAGCAGGATTCCATGCTGACACCTGCTGTATACGTTGCCCTAAGGAGAAGTGTCAGTTTCTCTGCGTTTCCATTGACTTGACTGCAGAGTCCTTCACGCCTGTCTTAATCTGATATTTAGAGATCGCAAAACATTGATGTGGTTCTCATTGCATTTTAGAGTTTGGATGGGATGTCAGGAATGCTCTGGGGGTGTAGTGAAAACAGATCGCTGGTGTTCACACCTTGACGGTTACGAAACACTCCCCCAGCCAGCGTCGGGGTGCGAGGGGACTTCGGTCTCCTCAAAATCTCCATCAGCATCATCCCGTCTCCCACAGAGCCAAGCCAAATGAAAAGAAGAATGGCAATACTACCTAGCAGTCATTAAAAATCTGTGCGAAGCATAAATAAAATACAAACACCGGTGGTTTTTTTTTTTTTTTTCAGCAACTTGCACCTTTGCCATTTCAAAAGAAGTGTTTTATTCAAGCATAGGTGGCACAGCGATCCATTCGTGTCAGCTGCACAACACAATGGTGGGACAACCCTTAGACAAGGGTCTAGACAACCCTAGACAACCCGTGCTCACAAGCATAGCCCCCATCTGTCTCCTCGCGACGCTATCGCAATACTGTTGACCCGATTCCCTGTGCCGCGTCTTTTGTTCTCGTGACTCATTCATCCTACTCCTGGAAGCCTGTGTCTCCTGCTCCCCGTCACCCATTTTCCCAACTTTCCACCCCCCTCCCCACGGCAAACTGTCAGCTTGTTCTCTGTATTCGTGGGCCCGTGGCTGGGTCCGTTGGTTCGTTTTTGGTTGGTTTGCTTTGGTTTTTCTTTGTCATTTTAATCTGTGCAGATGGCTTTCCTAACCAAACCTCAGTCCACTGGGCTGAGAAAGCTAACTTATTTGGGATTCGATGGGTCTTCATAAGCTTCATCAAAGTAAGCACTTTTAAGTGCTCGCGTGAACAGCCCATAAACTAAAGTTGGAATCAGAGAAGATTCGCGTCACTTCTGCACAAGGGTGACTTACAAATTCATGAAGCGTTCCATATTTGTTCGATGTTCCCATTGCTAATTTGTATTCTCCCTGAATGAAAGAAGATGTCTCTCCCGATTTCCTGGCCCACCCTCTGTCCATGTAGAGAACACACCGTGAATGAAGCAGAAAGTAAATTGTTTTGTTTTGTTTTTTAAAGATTTTTATTTCTTTTATTTGAAAAAAAAAATTTAATATTCTTACCTTTTTTTTTTAAAGTTTATTTATTTATTTTGAGTGGGAGAAGGGAGGGAAGGGAGAGGGAGACAGAGCGTTACTCCCCGTGTGGAGCCTGATGCAGGGCTCGAACTCACGAACCGTGAGATCATGACCTGAGCCGAAACCAAGAGCCGGCCACTTAACTGACTGAGTCACCCAGGCGCTCCCTGAAGATTTTTATTTTTAAGTAATTTCTACACCCAGTGTGGGGCTTGAATTTATAATCTTGAGAGCAAGAGTGATGTGCTCTACCAACCGAGGCAGCCAGATGCCCAGAAAGTGGAAAGAAATTCACTAGGGAGACCGTAGTAGGATGAATCATGGTCCCCAAACATGTCCTTGGCCTAATCCCAGAAACCTGTGAATGTGTTTGTTACCTTCTAAGGCAGAAGAGACTTGGTCCATGTCATTATGTTAGGACACTGGGTTACCTGGGTGGGCCCGATGTAATCACAAAGGTTCCTATAAGAAGGAAGCAAGTGGGGCGCCTGGATGGGTCAGTCAGTTAAGCCTCTCACTCTTGATTTCAGCTCAGGTCCTGATCCCACGGTGGTGGGATTGAGCCCCACATTGGGCTCCCAGCTGAGCATGAAGCCCGCTTGGGATTCTCTCTCTCCCTCTCTCTGCCCCTCTCTCCACTCTCTCTCTCTCTCTCAAAAAGAAGGAGGAGGAGGAGGGGAAGGAGAGGAAGAAGGAGAGAAGAAAAGGCAGCAGCAAGAAGGTCAAAGTCAGACAGAGTACCTTGGAACGACCAGAAGCGGTGCGAGGTTCTCAGAGTCAGGAAATGCAAGGGAAGCAGATTGTCCCCTGAAGTCTTCAGAAAGAGTGCAGCGATCAACACCTTGATCCTAGCTTTAGCTTTCTGACCCTCAGAACTGCAAGAGAATCAACTTATGTAATTTTATTTCCTTTTTTAATGGTCATTTGTTTTTGAGAGAGAGAGACAGAGCACAAGCAGGGGAGGGCACAGAGAGGGAGAGGGAGACACAGAATCCGAAGCAGGCTCCAGGCTCCGAGCTCTGGCACAGAGCCAGACGTGGGCCTCGAACCCACGAACTGTGAGATCATGAACTGGGCCAGAGTCGGACGCTTAACCCACCGAGCCACCCAGGTGCCCCTAAACTTACGTAATTTTAAACCACGAAATTTGTGGTTCTCGGTTACAGTGGCGATAGGAAACTAACATAGAGACGGACTCTCCCATCCTGTGGTTCAACACGACTTAACACCATTATTTATTTAGTAGCCTGTGCAGCAGCTAAAATCATCCATAGTCCCAGCGGAGGATGGCCTACCTTTGGGGAAACAGGGACCTCCACTGGGTCATCAGGGAGAAGGGTAGCCTTAGATTAAAGCAACTGCGGAAGAATTTACGCCTGAGGCAGCGAAGCTGGTCGCCGAGATGATGGCTGATTATAGGGGAGGCGCATGTGGTCAGTGCCCTGCTTCCTCCCCTCCTTCAGTATCTGAGCTGAGGCGACAGCATTCCTGAATTAGCCCTCCTTCAGCAAATGCATCCTGCCCTGAGGTAGGTCATCCTATGATTCTTTCTGTTCCTAAATTGCCCTGCCTTTCTCTGGTTTCAAGTAGGTTTGGGAATCGTCTCTTAAATTAAAAGAAAAAGGTTTATTTTGTTTGTGTTCAACCGCAAAAGTAAAATATACTCATCCTAGGTATCTTAGAGAACAGAGACACTAACAAAGAAAATAATAAATAACCAAAATTCTCACCACCCAGAGAAAAACTACTTGGTTAATATTTTGATAGATTTCTTTCTGGTCTTCTTTCTATTCGTGTCTGTTTATCACTTAAAAATATTCAGTAAAGATTATTTAGTAGCCTTCATCCTCCCCTTTGAAACTTATTATGGACACGTTAATACGCTGCTATAATGTATATGTAATGACTGGAGAGTATTGTTCTCAGGATGAACTAGAATTTATGTAACCATTTCCCTCACACGATACTTATGCCGTTTTTGCTCGCCTGGGATGGCTCCTAGAAATAAATTTCCAAACTAAGAATATTTAGTTTTGGAATTAATTGCAATATTGAATGAGTAAAAGAGAGGGTAATAAGTGGTGACTATCTGGGGGGAAAGAATGAGGAGAACCTTTTCACTTCATGTTATGCGTGTTGAATAAGAGACCATGCTTACCTTCCCCTTGACTTTCTTACTGGAGAAAGAAAAAGGACAGAAAGAGATGTTCTAGAAATGGAGCAATTCCTTAAAGAAAAAAAAAACAAGGGAGACTATTTTTCCCTAGAATATCTAGATGAGCTTATAGACGCGTCTCGTGTCGTGTTTTCCCATCACAGAAAGATATGGCGCATGGACAGTTCTCACTGCGGCAAATGGGGAAGTTCTTTTCAAAATCTTCGCCTTTATTAGAAAAGTCCTGTGGGAGGCACCCAGTTGATTTAATCAACGCAATCAGATCAGATCGTATAGCCTTAAAGTGAATTTCTGCTTCAGCTGCCTGTACAGGTTGTTAGACGGAAAACTCCCAGATTTCCTCCTTGCCAAGCGTTGTCGCGGCCAAGCCGGTGGTGAGCAGAGCCTCAGAGCCGGGGCCGGGCGGGCCCGCCTAAACCCGACCTTGCAAACGGGAGCCGCTTAAAAGAGCGCGGTCTGTTGTCAGGATCGCCGGCTTCCAACTCCTCAGATACTTTAACTGAAACGTGAAATAGCACATTTCCCAGTAGTCAGATTTATTTTCAGTCTTCTCCGCCTCAAGCCTACAAATGGTATTCATCCTAGAAGAATGGCAACAATAAATACCAACGACATATTAAGTGGCTTCTAGATGCCAGGCACCATGCTGTGCCCTTTGCCCATGATGGTGTTTCCTAGGCTTTACAGCAATCTTGCAAGGAAGGTGTCCTTATTCATTTATAGGTAAGAAAAGGGAAAATCAGAAGATCATCCAAGGGCCCGTAGTTGGCGGGAGCAGAGCCGGGATTTGAACCCAGGTCTATCACATTCCACCATTCTCCGTGTCTCTGATAGGTGGGAGTCCACACTAGGTGAGCCTGTGGCTTGAGCGTTCAGTTGGGATTTCCAGGCTCCACAGCTGAACGTGCACATCCCCGTGCTTACCCCTTAATGGCCCTGGGAGAAAATTTTGAAGCAACTCGGGGATACCTCGAGCCTTTCATGATCCCCAATTTTTCCATCCTTCGCTGGGTATATTACAGGTTTGAAAAAGCAGGAATAAAAATTATTTTGTCTTTATTTTTAAGGACATTTAAGAACTTATTTATAAAGCTTCTGGAGTTTCTGGGTTTTGTTGTTGTTCGTTTTGATCTATTTGGTGTTTATTGATGTGATTAAGGAGTCTGCGTATTCCCTGTTGGAAAGATAGACTAGGCTTATAACAGACAACCAAATAAACATCTCAAGGCAGGAACCCTTGGGGAGAATCTTCTAGAATGGAGAGATGTCAACATTAATGACAAGGCCAGGTAGGCTGCTACATCCTGGAAATGGAGAGAATCCCCAAGCAAGAATAAAGAGGGAGGAGAAGCAACTTTTGGACGCAGGGACATTTCCTATTTAGTCCCTTTATAGGGCAACAGGGGATGGTGCTAGGGTGTCCCCTGAAGGCCTGCAGTGTGCCAGGAGGGACCTGGCTCTAGCCTGTTTCCTCTCCCCTCCACCTGTCACCTTTGGTTCCCTGTGCGCCTTGCCTGCCTTAGCCCTTATCACGCTGAAGCTGGTCTTAACCATGTGGGCACGCTGTCTCCCTCTTCTGAGCTGATCTGCAAGGACTTTGTCAGCCTCGATATGTTGTATTCCCATAAAGGTGACCACTTTATTTAAAAAATGTTTTTAATGTTTCATTTTATTTTTGGGAGAGAGACAGAGTGCGAGCATGGGAGGGGCAGAGAGAGAGGGAGACCCAGAATCCCAAGCAGGCTCCAGGTTTGAGCCGTCGGCACAGAATCACACGTAATCACAAATGTGTATGTTGTATATCAACTGAGTTATTTAAATGAGTAAAATTATCCAAAAAAAAAGACTTTTAAAACATGTTATTTTTTCATCCATTTTGACAGGGACAGAGAGAGCAGGGGAGGGGCAGAGAGAATCCCAAGCAGGTTCCGCACTGTCGGCATGGAGCCCGCCGTGGGGCTCGAACTCTCAAACCTTGAAATCATGACCTGATCTGAAATCGAGAGTTGGGCTCTTAACCCACTGAACCACCCAGGTGCCCCCCAAAAATGGACTCAACCATAGAGAATACACTGATGGTCACCAGAGGGGAGGTGGGAGGTGGGGTGTGTAAGACAGATGGTGGAGGTTAAGGTGATGTGCACCAGGTGATGTATGGAAGTGTTGAATCACGATATTGTACACCTGAAACTAACATAACACTGTATGTTATGAATTTAAATGAAAACTAAGAATAAATAAATAAATGAGCAGAATTACATTTGAAAACAAAATTGAATGCTCATGTTGGCGGACTCCTTGCAGCCCTTCTACGGAAACCAGACTTCAGCAAACAGTTTGAAAACTGCCAATCTGGTTTCAACCTAATTTTTATAGACTCCAGGGCCTAGCTGGAGGAAGTGAATGCCCCAGGGTCACACAACTAGCGACCCGGCGACCCCAGACCTTGACTCCTACTCCAGTGCTCCGTCCCCTTCACTTGAGTGCCCCGCTAACCAAGTTCTTGTTTATTTTGGGACTTCAGGCCTTATGAAAAACAGAGTAATTTCTCATAATTAGGGGAGAAAGGATGTTTGGGGACAAAGGCACTGATTTAGATAGCTCCTGAATTACTTATCTGCCTTCTTGAGTGATTTAATCCCACGTCTGATTGCTACCGGGTTTATTTACCTGTGTAGATGTACTCACAAGTCTTAGGTAGTTTTAAGTTCAACATTTACACTTCTTCGTCTGCTGATTTCTTTTTAATTTCTTTTTAAGTTTAGTTACTTGTTTTGAGAGAGAGAGAGAGAGAGAGAGACAGAGGTGCAGGGAGAGGCAGAAAGAGAGGGAGAGAGAGAATCCCAAGCAGACTCTGCACTGTCAGCACGGAGCCCAGTTTGGGACTTGAACCCACAAACCGTGAGATCGTGACCTGAGCCAACATCAAGAGTCAGACGCTCAACCTACTGAGCCACCCAGGCGCCCGTTGCCTGCTGATTTATTACAGACGTGAAAATCCTAAGACCCTCCTTTTTTCGGATGTCATTCTCAAAGTGCCAGACCGCCTGTTCCAGTATCCACACACTCTAGATGTGGCTTCAGAGGGAGTCGTGAGTCAGTACTCAGATCAGGGCTATCGGATGCCCTAATTTTCTCGGTAGATGATGTACATGGGAAGAAATAGCCCTCTTTTGCCCACCATCCCGTCTTTAGCCAGATTTCATATCACCTGGATGACAGATTGACTGTGTATAGATGTCACCAAGTCCCTAGGATTAACAGGGACCTCAGACATGCTCTGGTTTCCACCCTTCACTTTCTTTTGCCAAAATGCTCTCCACCAGGGACCTGGGTCTAGCTAGCTCTCGGATCTTTTTTTAAAATAATTCTTCCACCACAGGTATCTTCCTTTATGAATTGGCAGGCATATATTCAATTTTTGTCAGTTCACTTCGAATTTTTCTTCCTTCTTTGACACACTCCGCAGGAAGCCAACTTGATGATAGATAGGATGGATGGGGAATGCTAACATCTAAGGACTTGAAGACAACCGTTGGCTGTTGTTGCTTTCTAACTGCTCAGTGTGCTTGAGAAAATGATTTGGCTCTCGCTGAAGCAATTTTGGAAGTTCAAGCCTTTCGCCGCTCTGCTCAGACCTCTTTTATCTCTGGGATTGAGTGGCCCCGGACGCTAAACATCTTGATAAACGTCAAAAGGTCCGTTTGTCAGAATATTTTGCAAAATGCCTCCGTGGGTGGCATTATGACTCACGGCACTTTCTTGGCATCGTGCGGACCAAATCCATGTGATCTCATTCTCTAGGCTTAGCTATATTTGTTTGTTAGACGCAACGCAGACTTGTGATACTTAATTAATGTTTCAATCCATTTTGAGATGAAAGAAAACTAAACCCACACAAACTATCATTAGCAGCCATAGAAAATGAACAACCTGCATACTTGTTTCTTTCAACCCCCTTGGTTTTCCCTTATGATATTTTGAAACCTCAAAGAGATCGTGGTTATTATGAGTCATCTTTTTACTACATCTCTTGATGCTGGTGGATACAGGGAAATCTTTAACCCTAAAAGCCCCGGTCCTACTTTATCCTCGGGGTTAAATTCCCTTCAGGGCAAAGAGCCATTCTGGAGCTTCTGTTCCCGCGGGCAGGATGTCTGTGAGCGTCGCATGCAGCGGTCCCCACACCCAGCTCGTCCTCACAACCATCCGGTTCACCTGATAAAAATACAAATCCCCGGGTCCCAAACCTCGACATGCTGCTTCCGTCAGTCCGGGGTGGAAACCCACATCAGCATCACCGCTCAGATGATCCTCCGTCTGGTTTTCATAAGGGGGTAAAGTCAGCTTTGAAAACTTGCGCCCCACCTGGTCTGCTCACAGCCAGTGCTTTGAAAAGAGCACACAATTGGTACATGCGTTTGTCATTCAAAGGAACAATGTTGGTGAGAATAAAATATTCCAGTTGTGGAGTGAAGATAGGGAGCATCTTGTAGGATGTCAGTGTGAGGGGCGCCTGGGTGGCTCAGCCGCTTAAGTATCCGACTTCGGCTCAGGTCATGATCTCACAGCTGGTGGGTTCGAGCCCCACATCGGGCTCTGGGCTGACAGCTCAGAGCCCAGAGCCTACTTCGGATTCTGTGTCTCCCTCTCTCTCCCTGCCCCTCCCCGGCTCACGCTCTACCTCTCTCTCCTTCAAAAAAAAACATTAAAAAAAAAAAGTAAAGAAAAAAAGAATGACAGTGTGAAAAGTCACATCATTCTCACCTGGAAAACAGCCAGCTCCTACGCATCACTACTTTGGGAGGATTTGTCAACAGATACGAAAAGCCAGCAATTGTAAATACTGATTTTAAAACATGTTCATGTACCTTTGCCAAGTAGAATTTTTTTTTTTCTCAGACCTGTAGTCATATGCCGTAATGGCTCTAAGACAAGATTTCACAACCTCGGCATCAATGACATTTTGAACGGGGAAATCCTTTGCAGGGGTGCGGTATGTGAGGGGTGGGGGGGGACAGCCTCGTGCCATGTTTATTTAGTGGCATCTCTGACCTCTACCACTAGATGCCAGTAGTATCTCCCCTTGCAGTGACAACCGAAAATGTCTCCAGACATTGCCAAAAGTGGAAACAAAATTGCTGTCAGTCGAGAAGCTTTGCTCTAGGAAAACCCTGTAAGTTCTCTGAGGCTTCGGAAGCTTATAATAGAAGATGATAAAGTAAAGGTCACATGCAGAGCAGTGGAATCTGACAAAAAAGACTACAGGGTAAGTTATACTTGTAAAATGAAATAACTGCTTATTTAAAAAAAAAAAATCCAGATTCGACACTCACCCATATAGAACAATGGTCTTCGGTCTTCGGTCTTCGGAATTTCAAATGGTCTGCGGTTCTAGATGAAAAGCATGGGGAAAATATTGAGAAACATATATAGAATGTATTTATAGAACTTTGGGGTAAAGAATATTTGTCTTGGAAAAAATCAGAAAACCTAGAAGCCCAAAATGAAAACCTCAAGAGACTTAACTCCGGAGCATGTTAATGCATCTGTAAAATGAGATAAGAACTAAAGAAAGGCACCATAAGCAACATTTTAAAAGGGGGAAAAGAGAAAGTATTTGTAGCACGTATAACCAACTAAAGATCAATGTTCAATAAAAATAAAAAGCCTAGAAAATCACTTTTTAAAAGGCAGAAAAAATAGGCTAATAATTTGAAAGGGCAATTCGTAAAGAAAAATCAGTTAGCCAAAGCACATGAAAATTTCCCAAGTCCATTGTAACTCAGGAAAACGCAAACAAAAATCACAATATCATCTTGATTTCATCAGACTGGAAAAATTAAAAAGACTTATGAAATGGGGCACCTGGGTGGCTTAGTCAGTTAAGCATCTGACTCTTGATTTCGGCCCAGGTGATGATCTCATGGTTTATGGGTTCAAGCCCCATGTTGGGCCCTACACCGGCAATGCGGATCCCGCTAGGGATTCTCTCTCTATTCCTCTCTCTCTCTGTCTCAAAACAATAAAAAAACAAATTTAGGGAATACAGAATGGATAAATGCAGATGCGAATCAAAAATCATGGTCATGCCTTATCATGAGAACTTACATTGGGTCTATCTCTTGGACAATTTAGCAGGAGCTATGACAATGTACAAACTGCATACACTTTGATCTAGTATTCCCCGTCTTCGGTCTGTCCTACAAAAATACTCTCATATGTGCACACACCATGCAGATAGGATGATACTCACGATGGTATTGTTTGTGATAAACACTGCAGACAGACGAGAGCCAGCCATCAGCATAGAATGATTGCTGCCTTTTCATATCCTGATCCCCACCATGTGACTTTTTGCAGTAGTGAAATCGAACGAGGTAGATTTAAAATATTGAAATAAAAAGGCCTTTTCTATGGCAGACATTTTCAAGGCTATATAGAAACATGGAAACATACACATATTTCTACAGATAAATGCATTTTTCATGTAAATAAAGCTGCATGTGTTTGTGTGTATGTATAATTATGCGTATGGAAACATATAAAAAGTATGTTGGAGGTGACATGTGGACCGATCAATGGGGATTATCTCCAGGAAGAAAAGTAGGATGAACATCTTATTCTGTGTGCTTCATGGTGTTTGAGGTTTTACTGCAAATACGTATTCTGCATAACATATAATTTTTGAATGCAAGTCAGGAAGTTGAGCTCATTGATTTCAGAAGTCTGTGATTTCAGCTCTAACAAATTGTGGCTTAATTAATCCCGGGTTGGAAATAAATCTGAGAACTTAAGCCACCAAGTTTGTGTCCGTATCACAGGATCCTTCGAGAAGAAAGAGTAACGGGGAGAGAGCTTACTGCTCCTTAAGCAGGCACATGCACTTGGCCCATTGTATACGTTTTCCCATTTATCGTCGTGACGCTGTATTTTCACCAAGGTGCTGAGACGACGAAGGTCACCGGGCCAGGAAGGGACAGAGTCAGGAGGAGTCAGGCTTGGACCAGCCTTCAGTGCATGTGACTGTGGCTCTCCACACTGGATGACTCCTAGTTTTACTGGTTGATAGACAAACTGGTTTATTTTTTTTAATGTTTATTTATTTCTGAGAGAGAGATGGAGCACGATCAGGGGAGGGGCAGAGAGAGAGGGGGACACAGAATCCGAAGCAGGCTCCAGGCTCCGAGCGGTCAGCACAGAGCTCGACGCGGGGCTCGAACCCACAAACTATGAGATCATGACCTGAGCCGAAGTCGGATGTTTAACCAACTGAGCCACCCAGGCGCCCCTCAAAAATTAACTTTTCATATCGAGGCATGTTAATATTTAATATTTAGAGATTTAAAATCGCCTTCAGGTATAGGTTCTTCGCTTATTCCCGTTGTATTTATTTATATATTTTTTTAATGTTTGTTTATTTTTGAGAGACAGAGTATGAGCAGGGGAGGGGCAGAGAGAGAGGGAGACACAGAATCCGAAGCGGGCTCCAGGCTCTGAGGCATCAGCACAGAGCCCGACACGGGGCTCGAACTCACGGACCGCGAGATCGTGACCTGAGCCGAAGTCAAAAGCTCAACCGACTGAGCCACCCAGGCAACCCCAAACCGATATATCTTATCAAGGTCAAGTCAGCCAGCAGGAGGCCATGGTGCAGAAGCCTGCCGAGCATGACCACCACCACGATCTGCATGACATAAAATTGCTGCGATGGGCTCGGTGCTCACTCTGAACCAAGCATTGCCTTCTTATCTCACACAGAAGTCGAGGAAGGAGGTGCCATTACTGTTCACGTGTCACAAGGGAGACCACCGAGGCTCAGCAAAGGTAAGAAAGTGGCAGAGAGTCAGACGTTCCACAAGCACGGGAGACCCCAGCCTCCAACCCCCCAGCACAAAACTCAACCAGTAGACAATTGCCCGCAAACAACAACAGCTCCGGGAGGGTTCTGGGGTCCACGTAAGGAACCTCAGTAACAAATAACCGGAGGACAACCACATGCGAGAATAAAGGAAGATATCTTGGCTTTGCCCGCATCGCCCCAGCCCCGAAGCCGGCATTGCCCAGGGTGAAGGGGGAGCCCCCCCAGCTAGAGAGAGTCCCCCTGCCTGAGAAAGAAAGAAGGAGCTAAGTGGTGAGCTTCCCCGGCCTTTCAGGACACCACGTGAAAGAACCTGCTTTGGTTTCACCCCACCCAGGCGGCAGAGCTGGGACACTGAGAGACAGGTGGGAACAAAGAAGAGAGCAGGGGCCACCCATACGGCCACGCAGCAGAAGCCATCCCGGTTCCCGGGCACCTGCTCTGCAGACAGACCTGGCAACTGTCCCCACGAGAGACACCAGCGGCCAGCACAGAGCTCTGCAGATTTCACCAGCTTTTCCTCTGTGGGTATTCACATCCCCTGGCGCAAGCCTCCCGAGTGCCTGGTCTCCTCCACCCCCCGCCTCGGCTGCAACGGCTGCCAGCCCGGACCCTGCAGCTGCATGAGAGCAAGACACCAGGTTAGACCCCCCCCGGCTGACCCCCTACTGCCACGCACACACTCAGGGCTAGTCTCTCAGCCGTCCTCTTGCACACCACCTGCCAGACGCCGGTCACTGACCTCCGCTGCTATGCACGTGCCCCACGGGACACAGTGCAGTCAGCAGAGAGCACACGACAGCCCGCAGCAGCCAGCGTGCCCAAAGTTGAGCCTGGTCCTTGCTGCCTGCCCTACCCCCCAACTACTACCCGTGCGTCTGCCGTCGGCCCCTGCCGCTGGCCCCCGCGGCCAAGTGCGCGAACAGCACCAGCCCCAGCCATGACTGTTGCCTACGCTGATCCCCAGCCCCTGGACCTACTGAGGACCCCAACTGCCCTTGCAACCCCTACGCACCCTCACAGCGCTCAACCGAGGACCGCACAGTTATCGATGCCATGGACCTCAGCAGCCTGAGCCAAAAGGACATCACTCCCTCCCAGACTCAGTGCTGACACATACCTCCCACGTTGGCACCCTGTGCCTCGTGGTCTGGTATCACAGCATGTTCCCCCCACAGGCGAAAGTTTCCCTCACCAACAGCAGTTCACGAAGTCTGAATGAGGTGACAGCTCCTTCAATGAACAGACACCTGTCCGAGGCTACGGCAATCATGAAGAATGAGAGAAACGTGACTCCAGCAAAGGAATATGGTGCCCCTCCAATAACTGGCCCCAACGAAATGGGGATCCAGGAACTGCCTGACAAAGAATTCAAAACTGCTTCTTGTAAAGATACCCAGAGGGCAAAAAGTGAACACACAGGTAACAATTTAATGGTATCAGGAGCTCAATGGGAAGTTCAACAGGTAGAAAACATAACAAAGAACCAAACGGAAATTTGGGTGCTAAAGAACACGATGGCTGTGCTGAATAATCCAACAAAGAATTCGAACAAAACTTGAACAACCGAAAGAAAAAAGAGGTGAGCTTGAAAACGGATGAATTGAAATTATCCACTCAGAGGAGCCAAAGCTGAAAAAATAAAAAATAAATAAATACAAAAGAAAGAAGAAAGCCTATAGGACCTTATAAGACACATGAATAGAAACAGCATATTCATCACTGGAATCCAGAAAGGAGAAGAAGGGAAGGAGCAGAATGCTTATTTAAAGAAACCCTGGTGGAGGGGGCGCCTGGGTGGCTCAGTCGGTTCAGCCTCCAACGTCAGCTCAGGTCATGATCTCATGGTTTCTGGGTTCAAGCCCCGTGTCGGGCTCTGTGCTGACAGCTCAGAGCCTGGAGCCTGTTTCGGATTCTGTGTCTCCCTCTCTCTGACCCTCCCCCGTTCATGCTCTGTCTCTCTCTGTCTCAAAAATAAATAAACGTTAAAAAAAAATTTTTTTTTAATAAAAAATAAAAAATAAAGAAACCCTGGTGGAGGGGGCGCCTGGGTGGCTCAGTTGGTTCAGCCTCCGACGTCAGCTCAGGTCATGATCTCATGGTTTCTGAGTTCAAGCCCCGTGTCAGGCTCTGTGCTGACAGCTCAGAGCCTGGAGCCTGCCTGGGATTCTGTGTTTCCTCTCTCTGCCCCTCCCCCACTCACACTCTGTCCCTGTCTCTGTCTCTCAAAAGTAAATAAACATTAAAAAAAAATTTTTTTTAAAGAAATCCTGGTGGAGGGGCAACTGGGTGGCTTGGTCGGTTAAGCATCCAACTCTTTATCTCAGCTCAGGTAGTGATCTCATGGTTTATGAGTTTGAGCCCCACATCAGGCTTTGTGCTGACAGCACAGAGCCTGCTTGGGATTCTGTCTCTCCCTCTCTCTGCCCCTCCCCTGTTTGCTCTCTCTCTCTGTCTCTCTCTCTCAAAATAAATAAACTTTAAAGAAATCCTGATGGAGAATTTCCCACATCTGGGGAGAGAGTTGGATGACTAGGTTCATGAAGCTCTTAGGTCACTCCAAAGTTTCAATTCAGAATGATCTTCCCCAAGATACGTTATAATAAAACTGCCTAAAATCTAAGGCAATTTTTAAAGCAGTGAGAGGAAAACAATGATCTGATATAAGGGAGCTCCCACAAAGCCATCAGTGGATGTCTTGGCAGAGGTCTTACAGACCAGGAGAGAGCTGGACGAGACATTCAATGCGCTAATGAAAGATACTGCAGACCATGAATGCTTTACCCACAAAGTCGTCCTTCAGAAAGGAAGGCAAGATAAATACTTTCCCGGACAAACAAAAGCTTAGGGAAATTTTTTTAGAGCTTGTATATTTGGTTTTAGAAATTAACCCACTATTTACCCAGCCACCACGATATTGTGCAATTGGTATTTTAAAACTCTGTAGTTTTCCTTGTGTCTCACATAAACCTAAATATATTCTGTTGTCTTGTTTTGCAATCATGTTTTAAATATTTTTCCCAAACTCTAAAAAAATTAATGTTTATTTATTTGTTTTGAGAGAGAGAGAGGCAGCGAGAGAGGGACAGACAGACCCCTAAACAGGCCCCACACTGTCAGCGCAGAGCCCGACTTGGGGCTCAAACTCACAAACCATGAGATCGTGACCTGAGCCGAAATCAAGAGTTGGTGCTTAACCAACTGTGCCACCCAGGTGCCCTGCAAACTCTAAATTTTTTAATTTAACTACAACCTATTTTAGATTTTAATAACTTTATTCTAACTTAAAATAATTTCTATTTTCTTAAAAAAAAAAAAAAGGAGCCAACCTATGCTGATTACTATAGCTGAGAGGTATTGGTTGATTTCAAAATGAGAAACATATTTTCGGGCATGTCTGACCCACTGGGAGAGTAGATAAGCCAAAAGGCCGTTTGCCTGAAGGCCTGGAGTGTCCTTGAAGATAACTCTTGGTGAGAGAGGAAGAGATCAGGCCTGAGTTCAAGGCCTGAGTTCGAAGTTCCGGATGTTTGAACACAGAGAGATTCTGATCAGAGCACAGACTCAGACTTCAGATAGATCCCACAGCCCAGCCTCCACCGGACTCAGGGCTTCAGCTTGTAAAACCCGAAGGAACTGTTGTAACAAGACTCAGTTCAACATTGGTGGAACACAGCTCTAAGTTGAGAGCCCTTTAACCCACAACTCAAACAGAAAAGAGGATTTCTCTTCCAGTTTGAGGGTTGCTTTTTTTTTTTCATCTTCCCTTTTTTTTTTTTTTTTTTTTCTCTTGTGTTCCTGTGTGTTTTCTGTTTTTTTGGGGGGGTTTTCTCCTGTTTTGTATAACTGTTTCCATTTTTACAGTTTTTACACACACGACATCTTCAGGGAAGGCTACATGTTGATTCCTTATTCACTTTTTACTGAATAAGACCCATTGCTGTTATGTAACTTTGATATTTAATTGATTTGCACGTAGTGTACATTGGGAGAGACCCATTTTCTTAGTTTCAAGATGGCAGAGTATTGCAGATGCTCTGTCTTTATGCACTGACACAATAAAAACCCATTTAAAGGATGAAAGGAGGATAGAAACCCTTGAAGATAGATCTCTTGGCATAAATAGTTCCAAGTTGGAGGTCACGTTGGAACAGCTGGACCCCCATCTCTCTTTCTAATGCTTCTGATGCTTTCCACGTTTAAAAGTTGCTCATGGGGTCAAAATTCTGGAATGGGGAAGAACTGAACTTATATCACATTTGTTCAAAATGTAGCTGTTTCAGCGGGATTTAGAATGTCATTTACCTGCTTCCAGAATGACAGTTGTAGGCTCCTAAAAGTCACCCAAGAATTTGGTAGCCAAATTGAACTGTATTTTCTCTGCCTTGTTCACACCCATGGAGGACACAGTGAATAAAGGCTGAAAACAAAACTACCCAAAACATAGGATTCATTCTGAACAGACATCAATTCTTTTATTAATAAATCTGTGTGATATTCACAAGTTAATTAATCCAGTGTGGGAGTTGATCTTACCCGAATATATTGGAGCAAATGGGAGTAGATTTCCCAACTTATAATGAAATCACAGAACAATTTTGAATCTCAAATCCGGGAGAGAATGTTTCAAAGAGACCAGTTACCAATTACCAGCGACTGATGTCATTCCTTCGGATGGTGGTGAGGCTTTG
The DNA here is from genome assembly GCF_007474595.2 of Lynx canadensis. NCBI lineage: Eukaryota > Metazoa > Chordata > Mammalia > Carnivora > Felidae > Lynx > Lynx canadensis. Next base: position 78,883,818 of record NC_044313.2, on the reverse strand, counting down.
TCTCTGAATGGGCAAGAGGACACTGAAATATGGCACTTCTTTTTTTCTTTTTTTTTTCCCATGCATCAGGAACACTCACCAATAAATTAAAACGCCTGAATGTCAGTTCTGGTGTCACCACAACCCACCTGGGTAACGTTGGCCAATCATCTAATGCCTTCGCATTTCTAAAAACAAAAGATTTGCCTTTTTTTCTAGCTATGTGACATCGAGAAGTCCCAAGAGGGCAGCGATGGGAGAGCCAGAGTCTGGCTCTGCAGAACTGGAGAGTGAGTGCAGAAGGTACTGGAGACACGGGGATCCTCAGACCTAGACGGCTGTCCCTGCTGTCCTGAACTAGGTCAAAGGGCCCCTCCTTAGCGAGCATCTGATCGGCCTGGTGGGAATGTTGAGGTGGGTCTGAATAAGAGCCTCCGGCTTCCCCCACAGCACCTGTGCAGCCGGCCCAGCTTGGGTGAGGCCCAGACTGTGGGTGGTACTTTCTCACAGACCCATCAGTCCTGTTCTGGCCTGGGCTCCTTGGCCAGCCACATTCCAGAAGGCTGTAAGTTAGTCTGCTTCTCTGCTCCACTCTAAGGAGCTAATGTAGGGGTAAAGAAATATATGACTTTAAATAAGGTGTTTTTTCTGATATGTGAACACATTCTTTCTCAAAACGACAGCACGTCTATCCTCCTGGCCCGTTCAAACAATAGTGAGGTAAGGAGGGGTTTGCGTGACCACACAGTACCTCAAACTGGGACATTTAGCTCATGCAAATAACTAGGCTGCAACTCATTCTAGTTATTGCAGACGATTTAATTACCAGGTATCCATCTGATTAATCTCTCGGCAATTAGCCAGTGGTTATGACCCCACATGAAACTTTTTTCACGTGTCTATTTAATGGAGCCACATTAAAAAAGGGTCTAAACGTGGAAGATGCATTTTCTTCCAACCAATGATCTCACTCATCACTAAAAAAGAGGGAATGTCCTGTAATTTTCTGACATGTTAAATAGAACTCCTTATAAGCTACATTGATCTTCAATAAAAGGACTGATCATTGAAACCCTAGAAGGTGGCTATCGAAACTTGTAATACGTTCTGCAGACTGGATTCCACCCTTGGAAGAGAGATTGAAAACTAGGGGAGAAAGGGGGGGGGCAGCTGGGTGGCTCAGTCACTTAAGCGTCCAACTTTGGCTGGGGTCATGATCTCGCGGTTCGCGGGTTCGAGCCCCATGTCAGGCTCTGTGCTGACAGCTCAGAGCCTGGAGCCTGCTTCAGATTCTGTCTCTGTCTCTCTCTGCCCCTTCCCCCACCCCTCTCTCTCTCAAAAATAAATAAACATTAAAAAAAAAAACTAAGAATAAAAGAGAAATGATCTTCCCTATGGTTCTTATTTCCTGATGATGAAGAACAGGGGTTTTATGGGCTGTGTCACGTGCACATAATTCCAGGTTGCATCAAAGAAAGTTCCCCACACCTAGAAGGTGAGGATTGGTGAGTTTGAGCCGTGTGAGCGGTAGGAGGAGCCTGGTGGCATTGGGACATCCTCGGCCACGTTGCCAGTCTACTTGGTGTTCTTTCCTTCCTATCAACCAAGCTTGTTGAATCTGTCTCAGAATTTGGGGGAAGCGCCCTAGATGGGACACTCAGGAAACAGTGTTTAAACCTCCAGATCCTTCTGACATTAGAACCGGTTGTTCCATCGCCGGGAAAAAACACACACGCAGATGTTGGATCATGTCAAAACTCTTGTCAAGAGTGTGGATTGTCTCACACAGGACGGAGATGTGGCTTCTGATTGTGGTGGCATATTTGTTCCAAAGAAATGTGAATTCGGGAGGTATGCCGACTAAAGCAGCGGACCCAGAAGCATTCATGAACATTGTAAGTTGGGATTTTCCACGCTTGGGGGGAAATGACGTGGCTCCCACGTTAACTTCCGCACTGCGCGTTATCTGCATTATATATTATATTTGTGTGTGGTCGTGACTTTTGCTGGCGAAGCGTAGTCACAGATCAGCACACGGTCCTGGGAAGAAAGCCAGTGAGTGAGTAAGCCTGCATTCTCCTTGAACAAATTCAGTGAATTTGGGCGAGTGGCTTAATCCTTTTGCTTCGAGCACAACTCAACTCTTTCCTGGATTCTTAGGCTCATCCTAGGAGCGGAGAAACCACTGCGCTATCTTGAGCCACACCCAGACCCTTGATTGTTGCCATCTCGTGTGGATCAGAAGGGTCTCGCTTCTCACTCCTTACTGTCAGGACACCTGCTGCTCGTCACATCCTGTGCCCGTTCTGGTCTATTCTCCTTACCCTCTTTTGGATTGGTCACTCGGTTGGCTGGCCATAAGAGGGCCCGCAGGAAATCTAGAGAGGGGTAGAACTCATGAACGGCGTGACGACTTTTTAAGCATCCCAGAGAAGTTTTCAGCTCACTTTCGAGCTCGTAGTGGAGCTCAGCAGCGCCCCTCATCAAGTTGTGCGTATCCCGTCGCAGATACTGTCATGAAAACGGCAGAGGGGCCGTGTCCTCCTCACTGCCCCCCTGCAGTAGGTAGGATCATCCCCGTATTTCAAATCAAGAAACAGAATAAAGAGACTATGAGGAGCATCTGTTGGGCCACACCACTGGCAGGTAGCATAGCTTCAACTTCAGTCCAGGTCTGCCCGAACACAAGCCTCATCACTCTAACCACTGCACAGTGAACCCTCCCAGGTAAGGAGAGGCTCCCTCCTGCCTCCTGGCCCGGCGAAGGTCCCACACACATTCCTCTGAGTAATTAGAGGGAATCTCTCTAGCCAAAGACAGAGCCGGTCTCCCTGGCCTCACCCACTGGGTGTGCCCAGCGCCGGGCGCCCTTGGGACCTTAGGAGCCCTAATACTAAAATCCATTGAACCCGACTCTGCCATTGAGAGTTCATGCATGGAGAGGCAAAGTAAAGTAGGAAATTCATATAATTACTGGTTTCGATTCAAAGAAATGAAATATAAGCGGTTCGGAGTCTGAACAGATTTGATTCCGTATACTGATTTACACGGATATAATCTCTCCTATGTTTTTTGGTAGACAGCTGGCTTCATGCGTGTGGTTTTCTAGCTGGTGTTAACTGAGCACCTATTAGGCCCTTGATATGTGCTAATCACTAGGTTACAGAGATCTAAGGATACCAAAAGACCCTAGTTCATGGAGCTATACCGTCCAGCAGGGAAAATAGACACTCAATTGCTAATGACAAAAACAGTGAAATCAAAGAAGAAAACATAAAATAGGGGGACCCAATCCAGAGAATTCAGGAAGTTTTTTCTGAAAAAAAAGGTCTCTTAACCTCACGTCTGCAAAATGAATAGTAGTTACTTGAGAGGGTGGGCGTGATGTTTAGTTACAGTAGTCGCTAATGTGCATTAAACACCTACTATGTGCCAGGTAATCTAGTGAGTGTTATATGTGCATTATCTCTTCATATTCCTTGCAAGAACCCCATGGAGTATAAACCATGGGCATACCTCATTTATAGGTTTATAAATTGAGGAACAAGGACAAGTTAACTCATTTTCCCAAGATCGTACAGCTAGTTTGTGTATCAGTGTTCAAACCAGGATTAAAAGCCAAGCAGTGGGACCTCAGGGACTTTCTCTCCACTACTAGGCTTTTCCTCAGGTACTACGCTGGGCATTTCAGTCCCGGCTTTCTCCTCTATCGGTCCTTTTAACGTAGCAGCTGATAGAAATAATTCCCTCCTCTGGGTGATGACCGTGGGTAGGAATAGTGAAGATACGGAGGAGATTTCTGAAGCCTCGTATTTCACAAAGACCTTCTACGTGTGATAACTGTGTAGAGTAGGGGTCCTTAAACAGGGGTCCATACACAGGCAACAAGAAATCAGGAACTCCTGAAAGTATACACAAAAACGTGTTTGTGTGTCCCTGTGCGTATTCCTTTTTATAGTTCTCCTCGAATTCACCGAGGGATCCTTGACCTAAAAATGTTAAGAACTGCTGTTCTTGAGTCTGTGGTTTTTATTGTATTGTATTTATTGTATTGTATTTTAAAAAGCATGAGCAGGGGAGGGGCAGAGAGAGAGGGAGAGAGAATCTTAAGCAGTCTCGCACCCAGAGCAGAGCCCGACCCAGGTCTCAATCCCGTGACCCTGGGGTCATGACCTGAGCTGAAACCAAGAGTTAGATGCCCAACTGGATGAGCCACCTAGGTGTCCCGAGTCTGTGGTTTTTAGATCTGAAAAGAACCTTAGGAAATTCCACGGTCTAAGGGTTCTCATAAGCTCTCCTGGGACAGATGCCCGCATTGACTGCATTAGAATGACCTGATCCCTAACCTGAAGTGGGCCCAGATAGCTGTACATTTAAGTGCCCCAGATAATTCTGATGTCCACTCAGGCTTTGGAATCAGTATTCTGGTCCAGTGGTTCTTAAACATCAGGGTGAATCAGAATTTCCGAAGGAGCTCGTTAAACCACAAATCCCTCCCAGTTCCCAATTCAATAGTTGTGGAGGGAAACGGATCACTTGTAACTCTAACAAGTTCCCAAGTGAAGCTGATGCTTTGGGTCCAGGGCCCACATTGTGCGAACCATTGTTCTGGTCCGTTCTCCACATTAAAGGCAAAGAGAGCTGGCGTTAGTGTTGGTGGCTAGTTTTTCTAAGGTAACATGCTTAACTAGGGAACAGAAGGGACGTCTTGTCCACATCTTCCAGGTCAAGGAATCTACTTACTACTTTTGAACTATTGAGAGTATAGCCATACAGAACTGAGCTCAAAAGACACTGTGCTTTTTCCTTAGAGTGAAATCATCCAACATCAAGGCTATCCCTGGGAAGAGTATGAAGTCGTGACAGAAGATGGGTATATCCTTTCTGTTAACAGAATTCCTCAAGGCCTAACGAAACTTAAGAAGACAGGTATGGTTCACCCCATGCCCCTCCAATATGGCAGCCTTCCCTACAGTAATGACTTCCTTGTGATTTGGGTGTGTAGAGGGGAGTCTGTGTTCTTGTTACAGACTGGAGCCCATTGTTTGGGTCAAAAGATAGCTTCACTACCCCCCATAATCTCCATCACAACCACCCCATTAATCCAAATATCTCCAATTATCCCAAAGAAACATAGTGGTTGCTTAAAAAACAAAAACAAAAACAAAAAAACCTTCCAGGAAGGTCCATTTCTTGACCCCTTCTAGCATATAACCCATCCCCAAACTCCTTTTATATAGACGTTCTAGAATATTCACCGACAGTCTCTTGACCAGACCACACCAGGCCCTGCTCATGAAGAATGCAAATTTCAATATGGCATCTCACGCCCACCCCTGCACACTCTATTCCCCATCCGAACAGCACTTTAAGTATTTGAGATATTGCCCAACTTCTCACCAAAATTTTTTAAAAATCAGGCAACACGGGTACATTTAAAATTTGTTAGACCTTTCTACAATTCATATAATCCCATTCTTTGTATATGGGATTTTCAGCTCATGCTGGTTTTTAAAAAATTCGCGTTCCTTACCAATGAAAGTGTGCCCCCCCTCTATCTCCATTTGGCTCTGTTCCTTTGAATACTCTAGCTCTACGTGTATAACAGCAACTACATTATTTGTGATGAGTACAGATAATATAATTTCATATTGTGTTCTTTCTAAACGCCAGGTACAAGGCTACGTGTTTTATTTGCATTCGTCTCATTTAACTTTCACAATACTCCTAAGAAACTGCCACTCACAGAGGTTAAGTAACTTGTCCAGAAAGCCTGTGCTAGCACTTGCTAGAATGTTGCAAAACCCACACTCAAATCAAGATCCGTCTGCCGCTCTAGCCCACGTTCTTAACTAGAACCAGGGAAGGCTGGGTGAATGCTATTGTCTTTGGTGTGAACAGGCTTTAGGGTTCTGTTTTATTGCAACTTACACTCGTGCAGCTTTTTGAAAACCAACCTGTTTTATGCCAGCTGCACAACCCTGCCTGATATATCTTCAGCATGCCCCAACCTCGGTGCCTTTGAACTTAACCGTGCTCCCTCTGGACCGCTAATTCATCAGATAGCTACACAGTCTGCCCGGGCCTTCATTTAGGTCCTCTCAATCACCTTCTTTCCCTAACCACCCTTTTCAAAATAGCAGCCCTTTGCCACCTAGCAGGCTCTCGCCGCTTTATCCTGCTTCCTTTTCCCTATCGCACCTGTCACCTGGTGGGATAGATATTTACTTATTCACGATCTGTCTCCCCCAACCAGAATGTAAACTCACCGGGAACTGGGACTTTATTCTGTTGAAGGCTACACAGCCAGTGCCTAAAAGAGTGCCACACACGTTCTAGATGCCAATAAACATACGTGGACTGAGTGAATGGATTTTAATGAATTTTATACAAATAAACAAGTAGCCGGGAGTTGCAGAAAGAACTTCTCACCACGCCCCGCTAATCCCAGGACGTAAACCAGGCACAGCTCTTCTGAGCGATCGAGTGACTGTGGCAGTTCCTAAGCTCACGAATCACCTGCAGCCCCCATTCTTGAATGGAATTTGTTTCCTCACATCCCGTTTACTTAGACTGTTCACTCGTCACACGCGAGTTTGGAGTTCAGTGTATCTACCTGCCTTTTGGGTCCAGTTGACGCAGAATACTCCCCTCTCGTGGCCAGTGTTGTTTCTGCAGCTTCTATTGGCCTCTTCGAGGAGAAAATCCCCTGGGAGGCTAGGTGGTATCCTGATCGCCTTCACTAAAAATGTTCTTTTCTCTCATCACAGCACATTTCTCAAAAGGTAGGAAATTGAATGGTTGATGTTATTACCTACTGCATATCCCGTATTACAACTATGTAAGTTATACCAAAGTCCTTTATATTTGCTTTTATCCCTGGTCCGTAATCTAATCCAGGGTCGTATGCCACAGTTAGTTGTCGTGTTTTGTGGGGTTTTTTTTTGGGGGGGGGGGGGGGCGGTTCTCCTTTATAAACTGAACCAATTTCTCAGGTTTTGTCTCTTTGCCTTTGACATTTTTTAAAAGCGTTTTGGACAGTTATTACAGAACGCTCTCCAATTTGTTTTGTCTGGCGTTTCTTCATGATGGGATGCAGGTTATACATTTTGGCGGGAATGCCACAGAAGCAGAGGTGTGCCCTCAACGTGTCATATTTTGGAGCACATGATAACGGCTTGTCCCGATACTGGTGATACTCTCTTTACTAAAAAATATTCTTCTTTTCTCCCCAGCTTTATGGATGCATAATTGACAAATAAAATTGTATGTATTTAAAGTGCACACTGTGATGGTTTGCTCTGATACATTATGCACTGATCACCACAAGCAGGTTAATTAGCAAGCACATCCATCACCCCCAAGAGTTACCATTTTATTTTACTTATTTTTTTTTTGAGTGAGAATGCTTAAGATCTATTCTATTAGCAAATGCAATATTATTAGCTTGATATTACCTATTATTGATAATATTATTGATATAACCTATTACCTATTGATAATATTATTGACATTACCTGTTATTACCTTCATATTAATATTACTATTAATATTATAGCCACCCTGCTATACATTAGCTACCCAGGAATTGCTCGTTTTATAGATGAAGACTTGTACCCTTTAACCAATATTAGCCCATTTCCCCCACCCCTCAGTCCCTGGTAACCACTGTTGTATTCTTTGTTTCTAGGAGTTCAACTCTTTTTTTTTTTTTTAGATGCCACATATATGTGAGATTATACAGTATGTCTTTCCCTGCCTGACTTATTTTGCTTAGCATAATGTCCTCCAGTTTCATCCATGTTTGTCAAAAATGGCTAAATTATACACACACACACACACACACACACACACACACACACAGACACCACATCTTTATGCATTCCTCAGTCAACAGATACTTAGGTTGTTTCCAATCTTTTAATGCTGCAATGGACATGAAAATGTAGATATCTCTTTGAGATTGCGCTGGTTTTATCTCCTTTGAACACATGCCCAGAAGTGTAGTTGCTGGCTTATCTGGTAGTTCTATTTCTAATCTGTTGAGGAACCTCCATATTGTTTTCCCTAATGGCGGTAGCAATTTATGTTACCACCCAAGTGTACAAGGGTTCCCTTTTCCCCAATATTCTCAACGTCCTGGTTACTCCTTCTTTTCTATAACAGCCATTCGAACAGTTGTGAGGTGATAGCTCATTGTGGTTTTGATTTGCATTTCCCTGACGATGAGTGATGTTGAGCACCTTTTCATGTGCTTGTTGAACATTCGTATGTCGCCTTTGGCAAAATGCCCTTTCAGATCATTTGCCCATTTTTCAATCAGATTGACTTTTTTTTTGCTATTGAGTAGTACAAGTTCTTTTTATTCGGGAATATTAACCGCTTATCAGATACACGGTTTGCAAATATTAGCTCCCATTCTGTGAGTTATCTTTTCACTATGAGGGCGTTTCCTTTGCTCTGCAGGGGATTTTTAGTTTGACTCAGTCGCACTTGTTCATTTTTGGTTTTGTTGCTTGTGATTTTGGTGTCTTATCCAAAAACATCCGCGCCAAGACTAATGTCAAGGAGATTTTTCCCTATGTTTAGTTCTAGGCATTTTATGGTTTCAGGCTTCACGTTTAAGTCTTAATACATTTTGAGTTAATGTTTGTGAATGGCATAAATGACTGGTCCTGTTCCCTTTAGCGATATTAGCTTTCTAACAATTTTGTTAAGGTAGAGTCTGTCAGGTTTTCTACTCTGAATCCAACATTTTCCCCTTTGTAACCAACAAATAATTTTTGAGGAGATACTTTCAGATAATGTAAATATACTATATCTCTCTGAACTTTTACCCACTGATTTTAGCATCCCCTGATGATTTTATAAGGCCATCAATCTTTCCATATTTACTGATATTTTACCGTAAGTAAGAGCTTTTCTTTCCCTCTCTAATTATTTGTTTATTCTTTTATTGATGGGTATCAATATAGTCTTATGCATTCTTAATGTATTCACTGGGATATAACTTATTGCTATCATTATTTATTTTGAGTCTCAAATGTTCCCATATTTGAGAAGTGGGAACCTCTTCAAGCTGGCTAATGAATCCTTTTGACATGAAGGGCCCATAATCATTAAACCATTACATATATGGTATATGCGAAACATACATCTATATATAATTTTATAATAATACATTATATATACATTTAAAAGTAGGTGATAGATAATTATATTTGTCATTACATAATTATCTTAATCATGATACTATACTGCCTCCAGGACACTTCCAATGTCCTCTGTGGTGCCCAGACACATCTAGTGATAGTAAAAACTACACAAAGACCACAATGGACGCTGAGCTTTATTGATCTCTTCTCTGTGCCCGGCATGGCCCCATCTGCCCCTCGTGCACTATTTTACTTAATCGTAACAAAAATCCTGCTCTTCTGATGGGGAAATCAAAAAGCAGAGAGGTTGAGTGACCAACCAACACAATCCATCTAGCAAGCAGCTAAATCAAAATTTGAACACAGGTCCTTTGGCCTTGAAAGCCCTTGCACCCTAGAGGGTACCGAGAAAGGTGGAGAACATTTCACGCGGCTGAAATTCTCTCCCGTGTAGGTTCCAAGCCTGTGGTGTTCCTGCAGCACGGCCTGCTTGGAGACGCCAGCAACTGGATTTCCAACCTTCCCAACAACAGCCTGGGCTTCATTCTGGCCGATGCTGGTTTTGACGTGTGGCTGGGGAACAGCCGGGGAAACACCTGGTCTCGGAGACACAAGACCCTCTCCATTGACCAAGATGAGTTCTGGGCTTTCAGGTATACGACAGTGTTGAGAGTGGAGGCGGACATGGATGTCTTTGGGAGAACTGGATAAAGAATACGGCTTCTAGCATTTGGATAATTTACCTTGGTTGGCTCATCAATATCCTACCGTGATGTCCCTCGATTGTTTTAATTTCACGAGGGGTTCTTTGGGAGGAGGAGTGGGGAAGATCGGGTTTCCCAAGTAGAAGGTGGGTCTGGCTAAAAGTGGTGGTTGTTGTCAGGTGGTTGAGACTGGGGGGAGAGAAGATGTAGGTCCATTTCCTTGTAGATGCACATCCTGGGGCTAACTCCCCCCTGAGTAATGACAAAGACTGATACCCAGAAAGTGATGAGATCAGGCAACATTAAAGACATAAGGGAAACTCGGGGTGCCTGGGTGGCTCAGTCCGTTAAGTATCCAACTCTTTGTTTCAGTTCAGGTCATGATCTCACAGTTTGAGAGTTCGAGCCCCGCACTGGGTTCTGTGCTGACAGCACGGAGCCTGCTTGGGATTCTTTCTCTCCTTCTCTCTATGCTTCTCCCCACTCATGCTCTCTCGCTCTCTCACTCTCTCTCAAAGAAAAAAAAAAGATATGAGGGAAATCATGAAGTCTTAGGGACCATCAATTTAACTAATACATATCTCACACTCTTACGAAAGGTTTTTAATGTTTTTATTTAAAGTACCTATTGGCATTCAACCTGCTCTTTATCCATGTGATCAGAGAAGGGCCCCGCAGCATTTTCAATCCTTTCCATACAAATGAATCTGCACGGCCCCGTGCTGTTCTACTAACCGGGTAATAGGACACCTCCACTGGGAGGTAAGTCATGTGCTCAGTAAACATCCACGGAAGATGATTACCGCTCTGCGATCACATCTGGAGAAAACAGCAGTGTGCAAATAGCTGGTGGCCCCAGAGGCCCCCATGTGTCCCGGGTGTGAAACAAGTCCACTCTGAGGGTTGTGAGGGGCACAGTAACAGGCCGGTGGGGATGACGCCTCGGGGGCTTGTTTGTAAACCCCGGGGCTGCTTTTGTCGTTTCTGATTATAATTTTTCACGTAACTTTGTCTTTTCCCCCCTTATAGTTATGATGAGATGGCTAGGTTTGACCTTCCTGCAGTCATAAACTTTATTTTGCAGAAAACCGGCCAGGAAAAGATCTATTATGTCGGCTATTCACAGGGCACTACCATGGGTAGGTTCGAAGGAAAGCAGGTTTGTACAGTCAGAAATGCGGGCATGCGGTGCGCGTGGCTATGCCTGGGATCTGTCATCCGACATGCGTCTCAAAACTGACCCCATCCTCTTCCCACTCCGAGGGCTGTGGGAAACCAGGGATTGAGCCGAGAGAGAAGCTTGTGGTGTGGTAGAAGGAGCGAGGGCTTTCGAGGCGGACAGATGTGGAATTAGATGACATCTGGCTCTGGGGCCTCGTAGCTGAATGTCCTTGAGCCAATTATCCAGCCCCTCGGGTCTCGGTTTCCTCATCTGTAAGATGGTGATAATCACTCCTTCTTAGCAGAGTTAGAGGTAGTTTGGACTATTCAATGGTAATGTATACAAGGTCTGGGAAGGCAGGGATTTCGTCTCAGAGCCCAGAGCGTACCTGCAATTCAATACACAGCAAGCATTGTCGTCCCGCTACGGACAGCAGTGATGGGGGATTTTATCCAGGTCTTTTTCCTTTCCTTCGAAGGACAACGCCTGGAATTTTGTGCTGTTGTCCTTTTGCATTCGCTGCACTTGCGAGAGACCGTAACGCACGGCCCCTGCGGGATACAGGTCATCTACTGGGGAGACGGGAGTGCAGTCTGCGGCCTCCCGCCTCGTCTCAGACCGGAACCAGTAGGAAAAGTGTGTTTGGCTTAGATCAGGACAAGGGGAGAGCAGGAGGGGCCCAGCGCAGGCCATGAGGGGAAGGCTGTCCCGGGAGGGCTGAGAGAGCTCTGCCTTCACCCCGAGCCAAACCCGAAGGTGACGGCCAGGGTATGGGGCTCTGAGAAGGCAGGTAAGCGCACCTCCTGGAATTCGGGGCAGGCGTTCAGTGGGCTTCTTTTTATTTGGTGCTCTCTGGCCAATGAAGAGTCTGACTTCCACGTTTTCTCCTCTGGATTTTTCAACAACGTTAACCGGTTGCGGTGACGCTCCCGTCTCCCCACACACTTCTCAGAAAGGAAGTTGGGGTGTTAGTGCCTGCCTTTGCTCTAATGTCCAGAGGCCCTTGAGATTTTCTCTTCTCTACACGCAAATTGTCCAGCGTGACATTAAGACCAAGGTGCTACTGATGAGGCCAAACGCTATTTCGAGAAGAAAAAGGGGGCCAAAAAAGCACAGGACTCTTCCAGTGGTCAACCATGGAGCTGTTCCTACGGAAAACTTGTACTTGCTTTGCAGAAAGAGAAGTATCACTGGGGGAAGTTAGCGGGAGTTCTCAAACTTGACATTCGAGGGAGTTCAGAGAGGGTCACAGTGAAGCTGGACTACAGTTTAATGGCGTTCCAGCTCCGTCCTGCGATAGGACCTACAGCTGGGAGGGCAAAAGCTACGAGTGAGTTACTCTTGAACCTGCCTTGGCCTGTGGCTGGCAAACCTAATCACAGGGAGGGAGAAGTTGAGAAGGAAGTGCTCTTCGTGAATACTCACCTTCTGGGGACGGGAGGAAGTCACGTGATACTGGTTTCCGTCTGCCCTGCCCCCTACCGCTCAAGCTGCAAATATCTGAGTGCACAGAGTATTTCAAACTCAGTGACCTTGCCCTGGCTTTAAAAGCCCCCTTTTTCTCCCCAAGGCTCCACAGAGATCTCCCCTACACGGTGGTAATTTGGACTGTTTCATAGATACCGAAACCGAGGCACGGACTGGCTAGCCAGGGTCCCGGACCTAGTCTACGACAAAAATGAGAGTTGAAACCCAGCTCACGAGACAACTTAGATTACATTACAGTTTGGGCTCCAGAAGAGGTAGGAGTCAAGGAGACCAGCGTAAACCCTGCTCTCCCAACACCCATTATATTACGGAACATGCTCGTTACCAATAAACAAGGTGATTTCTCTAACGCTCAACCTCTTTCACCGTAAAGCAGAGATTTGCCTCAATACCTCCCTCGCAAGAGTCAGAATTAAATGAAGGAAGAGCTACAAAAGTCCCCTGAAAAGTGTCTAGCACACAGTTACTTCCCTCTACGTATATATGTTCTCGGAGTCCGTACTATTGGACTCAATAGGTCCATTTGGTAATGTAATGAGAACCTACTAGCTGGAAAGTGTTTGCAAGATGTCTTAGGGGACACAGAGGTGTTTTGGCGGCTGGCGTTTTCCCCTTTTAAGGAGCTTGTATTTCCCTGGGACGGTTAAGACACCGTGGCACGGAGTTCCTGAAATAGCTTGACCAGAGTGAAATCAGTATTTTACGGGTTTTAGGAGATTCAATATCCACGCTGACGTATCTCTTCTTTTGTAGGCTTTATTGCTTTTTCCACCATGCCAGAACTAGCTCAGAAAATCAAAATGTATTTTGCGTTAGCACCCATAGCCACTGTCAAACACGCCAAAAGTCCTGGCACCAAATTTTTGCTGCTGCCGGATGTGATGATCAAGGTACGTGAGTCCTCAGAGAACTTCCTGTCTGTGTAGAAGGGTCTCCGACCCGATTTGCCACGACACGCAGAATGTAAGATCGACATAATGATCTTTCGACTTTATGACGGTGCGAAAGCATTCACTAGAAACCATACTTTGAATTCTGAATGTTGATCTCTTCCTGGGCTAGTGACATTTGGTACGATCCTTTCTCGGCAGCCACAGCTCCTGGGCAACCACAGGGTCACGAGGGTCAACGAATGATACACTTACCACCCTTCTGTCCCCACACAGCCACAGTTTGTCACTTTCGGCGCTGTACCCAATAAATTACACTTTATTGTAAAATAGGTGTTGGGGCGCCTGGGTGGCTCAGTCAGTTAAGCGTCCGACTCTTGATTTCCACTCAGGTCTTGATCTCACGGTTCATGGGTTTGAGCCACACATTGGGCTCCATGTGGACAGTGCGGAGCCTGCTTGGGATTCTCTCTCTCTCTCTCTCTCTCTCTCTCTCCCCCTTCCCTGCTTGTGTGCACTCTCTCTCTCTCTCTCAAAATAAATACATAAATATTTTTAAATCTCCTTTAAAATAAATAGATAAATAAAATAGACTTTGTGTTAGGTGACTTTGCCCAACCGTAGGCTAATGTAGGCGTTCTGATCATGTTCAAGGTCTGCTGGGCTGAGCTATGATGTCAGTAGGTTAAGTGTATTAAGTGCATTGCTGACTTTGGATATTTTCAGCTTATGATGGGGTATTATTGGGGACATAACTCCATCGTAAGCTGAGGAAGATCTGTATGCTTTTAAATTAGACTCACTTCTTTTGAACTCTAATGTAATAACTACTACCCCATTTCATATTTTTACAGGGGCTGTTTGGCAAAAAAGAATTTCTGTACCAGACCAGATTCTTCAGACAGTTTGTTATTTACCTGTGTGGTCAGATGATTATTGATCAGATTTGTAGCAACGTCATGTTACTTCTGGGAGGATTTAACGCCAACAATATGAACATGGTAAGTGGGAGCCTAATAAATCCTGTTTCCACTAGGAGTGATCGGTCTCAGTCCCTGAAAGTGAGCTACTACAGGGCAGGCTTAGAGAAATGACATACACCAACTAATTTGGTTTGCTTCAAATCATACTAACACGCAGAAAATACTTCCACACGGGCTGAGTCAAGGTTGACGTGAGGGCATTGCTAGATATTAACTTCGTAGATTATGGGTGGAACAGGTGTGAGAGCAGCTCTACTGCGGTGAGTTAACTGCCAGACATCACACACCTCTTCTTTCTCCGTAGGTCCTTCCAGTTTGTAGTTTAAGGGGACGTCTCGGAATCTCAGTTCAGCTTAGGCATAGCCACCGTTGGTGGGGTCACTGGCGGGCTTCCTCAGAAAGCACCATCTGAGTTGGAGATTAGTGTGCAGAATGATTTGGAGTGAGACCCTTGGGATGGCACCCAGGGCAGGGAAGGAAGCAGGATTCAGTAGACTGAAAGCGTCAAGTCGCTATGGGGTCTCGGTGGGAACCTCGGTTGATGTAAATATCAGATGACCCTTCCAAGCTGTCCCAAGTCAGAGTGAAGGGGCTGGTCTTTATAATCCCGCTTCAACCCGTCACTTACTACAGATGTCACCGGGGGAGACGTTGGGCAGGACAGCTCTCTGCAACTGGGACCCCCCCCTCCCCCAACTCCAAGGAAGTCCGAAAGTCTGCCAGCCACGTTCCCAGCAGCCGGGAGCACACGTCTTTCACTCCTAAAGATTTTTTTCCCTTTTTTATTAATAATATGATTAATAGCTACCATGTATTATATGCCAGGCTAAGTGATTCCCTATAACAACCCTATGAGATAGGTATTATCAATACGTCCATTTATAGACTAGTATCCTGAGACTTAATGCATTAAATACCTAAAGAATTAATTAATCAAATATATAATGCATTAAAGAACTCCCAAATTGAATGACAGAGGTGGGATTTGAATACAGACCCAGTTCTAGAGCCCTCATGCTTAATTATCTTAGTCAAGCTTTTAGAAGAAGTCAGATGTCTAAAGAGAAGCTGTTCTCAGATGAAAAAATACAGGTGCCTGAGAATACATTTAGTGGCATTTTTAAAAGTTATGTGCATGTGTATATGTCTGTTTCGTAGATAATTGCTGCTAAACTAACGATATTCCCATGTCTCACTCTGACCCCCTGGAGATGTGGTCTTGTCAAGGTGCACATCTCGTGAGTTTTCCCACGCCCCACAAACCACTCGTGCTTTGTTACAGAGCCGAGCAAACGTGTATGTGGCGCATACGCCCGCCGGGACGTCTGTGCAAAATATCCTACACTGGAGCCAGGTAGGAACGTCGCCTTGGCTGAGGGTCTTTGTGCGTCTTGTCTGAAGTAGTCGAAGGATGTCCTTTTGACTGCGCAAGTGTTATTTCACATGTATTCCAACAGGAAACGTGATCCTGTCAATGCTGTTTCCACTGTGGGTTTAATCTAGAGCAGTGAATCTTTTCAGGAGATGGGAGGGAAGATGGGAGGGAGATGGCTCAAGGAATCTTGGGTGGACCTTAAGAACGTGACTTCAGGGACGCCAGCGTGGTTCAGTCGGTTAAGCATCCGACTTCAGCGCAGGTCGTGAGCTGTGAGTTCGAGCCTGCTTCAGATTCTGTCTCCCTCTCTCTGCCCCTCCCCTGCTCAAGCTCTCTCTCCCTCTCTCTCTCAAAAATAAATCGACACTAAAAAAATTTTTTTTTGAAGACTGTGACTTCAGATGGTCCAAGAGAGGCCTTTCTCTGTCCCTGGACACGTCACAGATGAGGCCGGAGATCACGTTTCCATTCTCTTTTTCGGCTCCTCCAGCAGCACGGTCAAGTGGTAATAAAAATGTGAAGGCAGGACCTAAATACCCCAAGAAGTTTTCACAGGAGTCCTTTGTGCTGCTGACTTCACCGACAGTCACAGACGGGAGGGTCCCGATCACCAGTCACATGTACTGTCTCTGGGGGCCGCGGGTGGATCTCGGATTGCTCAGAACTGATTCTCGGACCGTGTGGATGCTGATTAGCCTTTCACACGTGGAGAAGCACCACACCTAATATTGCTTGTTAGAGACGTACTGCAGAGTCTATGTAGACTGGCTGTCGGAGGAAGGACGGAGATAAAGACAGAAAGCTAGAGCGTGGTTAACCTTAGATTCTCATCTACTGCAACTACCACTTCGTGGAACACCTAAACAAATAAAACTACGACTTTGTTGAACAAAAAAATCCCAGAGGGATCCTACTGCAAGCAGAAAGTTTTAAGAATATGATGAGGACCTTTAAAAGCCATAAACATGGGTCCTGTTTCTCCAAGGATTTAGAGCCTAGTCAGATTGTTCTTCTAAGGTCATTGCTGTGTGTGTGTGTGTGTGTGTGTGTGTGTGTGTGTGTACGGGGCGGGGGCGGTAGCGGGGCGGGAGAGAGACTTTATAATCAAAAGCAAAGAAGAATTCTGACCTGGATTGTACCTCGGTCGCCTTCTCCCAGCACCACCCCACCGCGAGCGCTAGGGGGCGCTCTCCCGCCGCAGCCGGCTGGTCCTGCGGGACAGCCAACTGCACTTGGGCTGCTAGGGGCATGCACTTCCTGCAGTTGTAGGACAACGTGGCAAGTGCTTTCCGGGTACGTTTTTCTCCCCGAAAGGGCCTCACTCTTGCCTTTACGCTTTCCCGGAAAGCATCCTAGCCCCGAATGGAAGAGCAGCCTCAGCCTTGGTTCTCCAGTTCCCTCCTGACTACAGACGGTGGTAGCAGACGCGTCTGGTGCGTTTGAAGGCCATGTCCATTTGTCTCCTTTTAGGCAGTGAACTCTGGGGAACTCCGGGCGTTTGACTGGGGGAGCGAGACCAAAAATCTGGAGAAAGGCAATCAGGTAAGAAAATCAAATGCATCCTGTTTTGGCAATAAACGGGAGGGAAGTGATCGTGGCAGGGTTTCTGTTTTGTTTTGTTTGTTTTGGTTTTGTTTTTGTTTTTTGTCAAGGCGGGAATAAAATATGAGAATTTGGCCAGCAGCTAACAATTCGGGCCTGACTCCATTTGAAAAGAGAAGTTCAGGGGCACCTGGGTGGCTCGGTCAGTGAAGCATCAGACTCTTGCTCTCAGCTCAAGTCTTGGTCTCAGGGCCATGAGTGAACTCAAGCCCAGCGTTGTGCACCACTGGGTGTGAAGTCTACTTTAAAAAAAAAAAAGAAACTAGAGAAGTTCACGGCTTAGCCAAGAGGCCTCCTGCTTTCATGATGGAGTAGCAGAACTTTCTCGATGAGGCTGCCTCCAGGAAGAAGGCACTTGGGCTTCTAAGGAGCAAGACAGGGTAGATTTAGTGAAGGGAAGAGTGTCGTCGGTGGTGGTCAGTAGAAGGATCCTTTTAGGATCAAAAAATAAAAATAAAAAACAAAACCGTGAATGAAGGTGGCAGGGGTCAGGCTGCTTCATGGCCCATGAAAGAGCACTCAACGCCCATGGGTCCTTCTCTTGCATGACCCTCTGTGTGGTCCTGGGCGAGCTGCTTTTGATTCCGCAGACCCCCATGTCTCCGTCTTTAAAAGTTAGTGGACTCGATAACCCTTAAGAGTCCCGCTGGCCACACTTTTAACGAATCTGTAACTTGCAAGTGAAAAATACGAAAGGTTATTGCATTACCTAAGAAAATGCACAGTCGATGCTACAGGATAAAATTAACAGTTGTGGAAAGTCCGAAGGGACTAAGATACTCTTCTGAGCATGAAATCCCCACTGAAGATCACTGGTTGGCTTCTGTGTGAATGCAAACAAATACTGACCATGCAAACACAGAGCCAGAGGGAGCCCGATAGAGGCCAGCCTCTGAGGGTCTAGATGTAAAAAGCCGAGAAATGGGACAGACTGGGAGCGCCCTGACCAGCATATTCTCCATCACAGCCATCAGCTACCTTTTGTTAGGTCCTTCTTCGCTGTTTCCTAAAACATGCCTTTGGAGAAAGCAGTCTAGCTTCAAGATAGTTTTATCAACATAAATGTTTTACATTCTAGAGAAAGCAGCGTGTGCAACATAGGCCCTAGAAATGGTCAGGGAAAGGAAAGGAAGACACGCGTGCCAAAAAGGTGTCGTAGAATCACAGCACCTTGGAGTTGGACCCGAATTCAGTTCAGTGTTCTCACACGTAAAAGAGAAAAATGCATTAATGGCACCATAGACTGCTCCGACCTTTTGTGTCGAAGTTAGGCTATAGAAGGTAGTTCCGATCACTCAATTCCTCTGTGTGTGTGTGAGCGCGGGGAGATCCCTCACCACCAACGAGCAGTTCTCCGGGCACCAGCTGGGGTCCTACAATTTAACTTCATTCGGGGACTACCTGGAGACAGCGTCAGATCAAGGGCTCGATTTGCTGAGCGTGCCCTCCAGCTAGATGCCAATCTCAAGCCCAGGTTGTTCCTGTGCTTCTGACCGACTAGCCATAAAGTGAAGATCTAACAACCCTCCCCTTGGGTTCTGTTAATTTGCCGGATCGGCTAGCAGAAACCAGACAGACGTTTAACTTACTAGATCACCCATTTATTACAAAAGACGGTGACCCAGGAATAGCCAGATGGAAAAGCTGTATAGGGCAAGGTTGTGGGCGAGGGGCAAAGAGCCTCCAGCTCTCTCCTAGCATGCCACTTTCCCCAAATCTCCACGTGTTCGCCAGCTAGGAAGGTCCCCAACCATGTAGGATGTTTATAGAGGCTTCTTTACATAGGCAGGATGGATTCAATTATCGGCCACTGGCGATGGAACTCGTCTCCAGCCCCTCTCCCCTCCCTGGAGGTCTGGGGGCAGGACTGAAAGTTCCAGCCCTCACGTGCTTGTGTCCACTGGGGGGCCAGCCCCCATCTTTGGGTGAAGTCCAAAAGTCAGCTCA